>NC_141083.1:30660546-31008046 GCF_041138505.1 Cibotium barometz
ATGTCATGTTTGCCACTTGGTTGCATGAGGCATAAATAGTTCAAATAGCTAAATTATGTATGTCTTCAAGCCCACCATAGCACAACAAAATGTTTGTGGTCTCTTGAAATGGCTACAACTTGAGAGCCTCTCTCATCATGGTCTCTTGGAATGGCCACAAATTGAGAGCTTCTTGTTTAGAACATGGTCTCTTGGAATGGCTACAAATTGAGGGCCTCTCTCATCAAAAGTGTAGTCACCTACGCTTACATCTTGGAGGCATGTGGCAGGTACACAAGACATTCAATGGGTCAAACACACTCATGATGAGATGCTAGTCAAGGGTGCTTGGCACCAAGTGAGGCCCTCTGTCTAAACACCCTCACCTATATTTGTAACTTGAAAGCCTGTGCCATTACATGAGCATTTAATAGAAGTAAATAAATTCATGATGAGAATGTTATTCAATAGGTACTTGGAAGAGATTTTATGCTTGGCAATGCTTTTCTCGATATGTATGCCAAGCTCACAAAAGAACAACAAGATGTTTTGCTTAGAACATAAAGTCTTGGATACACTTATTGTAGAACATCCAGGCAAGGTGCATGTTGATCACTTGTATTATGTAGTGCAAGAGCTACTAATATGAAGGAACCCAGCAACTAAGCGACCATCTTCTCTAATCAAGAGTGCTGAGATCCCTTCATTTCACCTCCCAACCCCAGCCAAAATAAACACACGGCCACTATTCATGGACTCCACTCTTGTATTAGCTAGTAAGCTCTTCACACGTGCCCGTCCACTCTCACTAGTTTGCGGTCACTCTTGAGTCCTACCAGTCATTTAAGCTGCCCCTAAACCCCGCCCTTGACTTATCTAGACGGTCAAGCTCTTTAGGTTCCCAATAATTCTGTTGTCTTGACAATTTAAGTTAATAAAAATACCAAATTGCATTGTTTAAAGGTGGTATAAAGATATAGAACAGTGATTCAGTCCAATTGTATACACCAGGAGGAATAAAAATATAATATTCAAATGTAGATATCCCTATATACACCAATATCAAGAGAGAGATATGTAGAGTGATTTTTTAAAACTATGACTAATTTTAATTCACCAATATGATAGTTAATAAACTATAGTTGTAAAAGAAGCTTGTTTTCATAAAGTTGTCATATTTCATCATTTTTTAAAACAAAATATGTAGAATGTCGAGGTGAATTTAGAAAAGAAAAATACACTTCTCTTTCTTTAAAAAAAAATCTAAGAAAACTAACCTCTAAAAAAATGTCAATATTGATATGCATGTAATTTCAAAAAATGACAAGTTTTCAAGGAGAAGACATGACACCAAGAGGACAAAATGTCCTTGACCTCATTGTTAAGAATCATGGATCTTTAGAGTATGCAACAATGGAAGCAATGGAACAAGAGGAGAGCAAAACATAAAAGAATAAACAAGCATAAACAACTTACTAAATCATCATTGAGACTCCAAAGCTTGAGAAAGGGCACAAGATGTATACAAATATTACTTTCTATTTCGGTCACTCCAAAGTTGGCTTACTGTTATCCTTCATATTTCAAAAACTAGGCCTACTATGGTTACATATTTCGGCATTAATATTTTTGGAAGGCTAAGGCCTCAAACCTTTGTACATACCAATTTCTATTTATACTTTTGGTAGGCCCAAGACTTGATAATTATTGCTTGCTATATTTTTGGAAGAGCTTTTATGCTTAAAAGATCAAAAGCACTTATGCTTAGTTTTGGAGTTGTCTTTTTGAAAAGAAAGCTTTTAATACATATAAATATGTATGAGTGGTACGATAGGCCACAGGTATCGAGTTTTTAATACATATAAATATGTATGAGTGCTACGATAGGCCACAGGTATCGAGGGGAGATTGAACCCAATCTTGTGTCGAGGCAATGATCTCTATCTTATTTCCAAGCTCTCTTGTTTATTATATTTTTTATATGTAAAGTTCATGCTTTGTATTTGTTCCAAGTCTTTTGTTTGCTCAATTTTTTGTGTTTGAGAAATAGAATTCTTATCCAAGTGTCATAACGGTCCTGACATGCACATGATGTACATACACATAAATGCAGGCACACGTATACACACATTCTTATATGCTTGCATGCACATACTTGCACACATACACACACTTGCACACACATGCACAAGGCACACATATATACACTTGCACACATACACACACTTGCACACACACGCATAGGCACACATATATACACATGCATATACACGTGCATGCACACTAGAGCATGCTCACATACATATGTGTACGTATGCACAGACACATATGCACATACATGTGTACGTATGCATGCACACATATGCACACACAAGTGCATGTGTACGTGCACACATGCACGTACATACACACATGCATCCACACACATAGGAACATAGATTCATAACCACAGACTTTTGCGCATGCACACATAGTGACATACACATGTGTGCATATAAGCGCGCACACACACACTAGCATGCGTGCACACAAAATGGACACATGGGTACCCAATCACATACATGCATGCACATGCACACACCCACACGTGCGTGTCGACAAACACATGTACATGATGCACATAGTCACACACTCGCAAGCTTGCATACACACACTTGCACACAAACACAACACACATAGACAAACACATGTAAATACGCGTGCCGTGTTGTCACACACAGACACATGTGCACATATGCATGCACACACATGTACACACAAGTGCACGTGCACGTGCACACACATATTTACGTATATACACACATGCATCCACACACATAAGAACACGGATGCACACACACTCTCTTGCATATGTGCGCTTAGAGATACATAAGTGCATGCATACATAAGCGCACACGCATGGTGCTATATTGTGCACACGTTATTTGTCGGCACACACAATCATATACATCCACACATAGAGTCGATACACATAGGACTTCTCAATGTCGGTAATGTGAGCCATCTTTATTAAGGCTTTAATACATAAAGATGCACTCACACAAGCATGTGCATGCACACACTATCGTGACATAAGGAACACACTTGCACATACACGTGCACACACACGGAGAGTGACATTCACACACTCGACATACACATGCACACGCATACTTCAACGTCTCTGCACATACACAAAAACATAATTGACACACGCATAATCACACACACTTGCACGTGCAAATAGAATCAACACATATGCATATGCATGCACACACATGCACATGATGTGTACACACAGTTGCATGCATGCATGCACACACTTGCACACACTTGCACACACACACACACACATGCATGCATAACACACACACTTGCATGCATGCATGCACACACTTGTATACACACACACTTACATGCATGCATGCACACATATGCATAACACACATACACACACATGCACATGCACGTATATGCGCACACGCGAGCATGCAAACACACACACACACACATGCATGTATGCATGCACACATATGCTCATACAAGTGTTCATGGAAGTGTACACACGTACACATGTACACACACACATACACGTATATATGCATGTGCATCCACATACACAAGCACATAGATGCACACCCACACTCTCTTGTGCACACACACACACACAAATATTCATGTGCATACGGATCAGTGCATGCACACACACACAAATATACGTGTGCATACGGATTGGTGCATGCACACACAAACACATATACATACACACACATGGGGAAACACACACAATCACATGTGTATACACGGAGTTAATACACATAGCCGACACACACACAGTTTGAGTATGAGGGTAGCAGTCGCCTTTACTAAGGCTTTACTACATGATGGTGCATTCACACAAACACATGCGTACACACTATCAACACATAAAGTCACACACACACGCACAAACACATATACATACACACACATGGGGAAACACACACAATCACATGTGTATACACAGAGTTAATACACATAGCCGACACACACACAGTTTGAGTATGAGGGTAGCAGTCGCCTTTACTAAGGCTTTACTACATGATGGTGCATTCACACAAACACATGCGTACACACTATCAACACATAAAGTCACACACACACGCACAAACACAGAGTTGGTACATACACAATTGACAGACACATGCATATGTATACACACATACGTGTCCACGTATGTGCACACACATAAAAACACACACACTCACACATGTACACTATGTGAGCGTAAGGTCTATACCTATAGAAGCATGAGAGAGAGTGTGTGTGTATGTGAGAGGTTGCACATACGTGTGTGTTGTGTATGTGTGTGTGGGGAGGGGGGAGAGAGAGAGAGAGAGAGAGAGAGAAGAGGTGTGAACCTACACACATGAAAAAACACACACACACACACAGAGGTGAACTTACACATAAATGTGAACACACATGTAAACATACATATTTATAGTAGTGCATTCATCCCAACAAAGCACATGCATATTTCACACACTGAGTGTGCTCACATATATAGTCACTCACCTTCAAGTATAAGCTCACAAGTTGGTGCATCATGTGTAATTAAAATATGAAATGTGTACACACATGTACACATACATATTTATAGTAGTGCATTCATCCTAACAAAGCATATGCGCATCTCACACACTGAGTGTACTCACACATATAGTCACTCATCTCCTTCAAATATAAGCTCACAAGTTGGTGTATAGTGCAATTGAAATATTATTTCGAGGTGATTGCTGTAGAGTTTTGTTTTTACGTGCGGGTCCAGGACTTGCACGCTCTCTCCTGCCAAAAGAGAGGAGGAGAGCTACCACATGGAAACACTATAGGTGGTAGCCACTCGAGCAAAAATGTGAAAAACTAATCCCATATCTACCTTGTAGGTCTTAGAGCTCCTCTCTAGCCATGTGCCACATGCCAACGCTGTAGTACCAAGAGGGCAGTGTGCAGGTTGCACAGCTCTGACAAGTACTAGTGTTTTAATATTTGAAATAGCCCCAGCGGAAACGAGGATGGGCAAGCTGGCCACAAATGGGATCAAGTGTTAAAGCAATCCGAGTGTAGTAGTACCCTTCCAGCGACTTGTGTCCCAAGACTAGAATGAAAATCTTTGAGTTTGATGGAAGGAGAGCATCGCCTGATAATTGGGGAAAGCACATACTCTCTATTATAATACTATAAATAGCGTTCAGTATAGCAGGAAGGCATAATCATCTTCGCATCTGGGCACAGCAGTTCCTCTTCTTGTTCGGGCTTGCATCGTCTTTTGGGAAAGTACATTCTCTCTCTTCTTTAATACTTAAGCGGCCTTCAGTATACTCCTGAAGGAAGGCAATAAATCTACTCATTTTCACAATATATCTGTTGTTTAACGGGCTTTGCATCTTGTTAATCTAATCATTTTCACATATCCGTTGTTTAATAGGCTTTGCATCTTGTTAATCTAATCATTTCCACATATCTGTTGCATCTTGTTAATCTAATCATTTTCACAATATATCTGTTGTTTACTGGGCTTTGCATCTTGTTGTTTCTGTGGCAATTTTTTTGGGGTAGTAGATCGTAGTCAGCTTGGTATCAGGCACCTGCACAATGATGATCAGCAGGCCCGCCGCTGGGCGCTCTGTCGGGGCCGTGACTTCTGCTGACGAAGACAAGGAGTGGGTGGTGAACGTCAACAAGGCATTTAAGGATCCACAGTCAATCATGGAGCTGTCATCCAGCCCTTCCATATTCATGGCCTCCAGCCCACTGCGTGCACTGAAGCATGATGCCTTCATTCCCCAGGTGGTTGCCATAGGCCCTTATCACTGTGACCTTGGCCCTCACCATAGCTCCTTTCCTTACAACTTAGAGACGGAGAGGTACAAGGCCATAGCTGCGAAAGAGATGGAAAAGCATAAGATCGTGGCCTCTCTGCATGCACTTGGTGCCGCTGGTGTTAGCTTCTCCTCCCTTGTAGACGAGTTCTTGCAAGAGCTCCCCAATGTAAGAAAAGAGTATGATACTGAATTGGCTTGCACCCAAGACGATGACAAGCTAGCCCACATACTAGCCCTCGATGCTTGCTTTATTGTTCAAGTTCTGCGGTGCAACGCAGACCCCAACCTTACCACTGGCTTCAACTCTCACTACGCCAGCCGCGTCCCACACCCTCTCAGAAGATCCATCTTGCAAGATTTTGTGCTTCTAGAGAATCAGATCCCATTGTTTCTGCTACTCAAGGTGATGAAGATGGACAAAGCCTGCGCCGCATCACAAGATGCCTCAGCCGTGAAGATGTTAGCATGTCACTTCATAAAATTGGCCAGAGAAGTTCTACCCTTTGACCTCAACTTAGAAAAAGGCTTGGATTGCATTAGAGGAAGTATAGAGGCTAGAAAGCACTTACTAGATTGCCTGTATGCAGTGGTGACGTACTTAGAAGCAGATCAAATGGTGGTAGAAAAACCCACTCATTTTCCGAGAGCCGTTTATCTGCACAATAGTGGCATACACTTTAAAGGGGTAGGAGGAGGCAACCCCATAGACGTGAGATACGAGAGGAAGACAGCAACACTGTATGTGGCCAAGATAAGGGTGGGGGGTGACACGGAGAGGTTCTTTAGGAATCTGATAGCCTATGAGAGCCACCTGGTTGACAAAGCGCATGTGCTTTCGTATCTGCGCTTCATGAACAACCTGGTTGATACACCCGAAGATGTGGGCCTTCTCATCAGAAAGGGCATCATCACGCAAGACATTGGCAGCGATGAAATGGTAGCCAATATGTGGAACAACCTGTGCCTCAACACCATGCTTGTTTGCACCCAGAAATATGAGGATGTTGCTCGGCAGCTTGTGCAGCATTGCGACTACCAGCTCAACGCATTGAAAGCCGAATTCAAGCGAGACTACCTGTCACGGCCGTGGTTGCTCGTGTCCCTCCTCTCCGGTGCCGCTCTCCTATTGATGACCCTTGTCATCATGGTGTACACAATCGAGCTCTATCGTAAAACAGCTTAAAGAGGGTTAGGCCCTCTTTGTGTGAGAATCGTAGCCCCTTCTAAGAGTACCGCCTTCAAATAAAACTTGGCTTTGTAAAAGGCAAACATGCCACATCTAAAATCATCTTTGGAATTATTATGATCCTCGATGAGGACCTTTCTAAGTTTGGTTCAATGATTGTTCTTGAACATCGTATACATAGTTTCTTTTTCATGGGCATCACATCCGTTTTTTTAGCTTTTTGCTTGTGAAATACTTGCAACCAAGTCCGTCAGTTTGTATAGGCCTTTTATACGACCCTTTCCAAAGTTCTCTTAAAGGAAGAAAGGGGGTTTTTTTTTTGAAGCTAGCCAAGAAGGAAACCAACTAAAAATCCAAAAAACTAGCCAAACTTTTAGTGTGCCCTTAAATTTTTATATTGCCCTTATTTACCAAGAGAAGATCTACCACTTGGTGCATATGGAGTTGCTAGGTTTTGATCTCAACTGTTGATCTAGGTATAGGGAGAAATCTACAGTTGAGATGTTTTAACTGCTATCTTCTAAATGCAAGGTGCAAGAGCAGTTTGAGTTTTTGATGCTGGACATGCCAGTTTTGCAAAGAATTGTCTCAGCATACAGTTAAGAAAAAGGCCAAAATCCATAGGTTGTGATGGATTTGAGGTGTTTTATTTAAACTCTTGAGGTTATA
The DNA here is from genome assembly GCF_041138505.1 of Cibotium barometz. Taxonomy (NCBI): domain Eukaryota; kingdom Viridiplantae; phylum Streptophyta; class Polypodiopsida; order Cyatheales; family Cibotiaceae; genus Cibotium; species Cibotium barometz. The sequence continues at coordinate 30,668,224 of NC_141083.1, forward strand.
GGATGTCTCATGTATAAAGCTCCTCCATGTTGTTTAAATCTCATGTTGTATGTGTGCATCCAATTTGTGCATGTCAAAATAGTGTCGATGTTAACTACGTACTCATGGTTTTTTGGCATCAACATGTTCTATGTGTAGTGGTCTTCTTGCTTTCAAAATTGATAGAAAGCGGTACATGTGAGGGACTTGACGTATATAAGGTCCATTGCTCAAAATTCGTTATTGTTCAACCATCGAAGCCAAGCAACACGATGTATTTGTGCATGCAATTTAAGTTGTTTTGGTAGTTGCCAAGTTGCGTAAAATATCTCAATGTCCATTCCATATGTAACCACGTCTAAAGTCCTTGTAAAAATCTGCAAAATGAGCCCTTAACCTTCATGTTTCGATATCTTATCATTATGGCACATCAAATTTGAGACTATGTATACTATGTAGTCATGATTTTCAAATATCAGTGTTTTGGTAGTTCTAGTGGTCTTATTGCTTTCAAAATTCTTAGATAAGATGTACATGTGAGGGACTTGAAATATATAAGGTCCATTGGTGGAAATTCAATACTTTTCAAGCATCCAAGCAAGGCGACATGGTGTACTTGTGCATGAATTAAGTCTTTTTTGGTGGTTGCTAAGTTGCATACAATTTATGGAATTCCATTCCATATGTGAGTAGATTTCAAATCCTTTGCTCTATCCAGTATAGAGGCCGAGTACAGAGGTGCTACTATGGCAGCATATGAGGTAGCTTGGTTGAGAAAGCTACTTGCAGATTTGGGTCTATCAGTGGGTAGACAAGTTGTCATTTTCTATGACAACATTACCAGTATAGAGTTGGCCAAAAACCTAGTTTTTCATGCTCGCACAAAGCATATAGAGGTCCACTACCATTTTGTCAGAGAGAAGGTTTTGGCAGAAGACGTTGACCTTGTTTATGTCAGCACACAGGATCAGATCGCTGACATCTTCGCCAAAGCATTGGGTACAGAGAAGCTCCGCAGATTCAGGGCTTTGCTTGGTGTACATGAGATGGAGTTGAGCTCGAGGGGGAGTGTTGAGATATCGAGCTCATCTAGTGAGGCGGTGGACACTGGTGACCCGCTTGGGGGATAGGCCCCACACTTACAACACTGGCATGGTTGGTTAGATCATGTGTGATATGCGGTCAGTGGGATAACAGGCTGTGTGACAGCCATTCTAGAGACTGGCATAGTTATAGCACTAGCTCATTTAGTTGGGTTCACACTATAGAGAACCCTAGTATGTATTTGGTTGAGTACCTTTTCATATGTTTGTACTCTTATCTTTGTATATGGTGTGTTGAGTGTTGGGTGAAGAAGAAGAAGATTTTTAGCCTCTCACCTTGTGTGTTCTCTTTTAGGGTTTTGTTAGTGTGTGTGCTTGCAAGAGCTCAAGCTCTCTTCTCCCCTGCATCTTTTCACCTTATACATTAAGCTCTATGCATGAGCTCTATGCATTAGAGTCGATGCATTAAGCTCTATGCATTAGAGTCTATGCATGAGCCTCATATATTATGCTCTATGTACAAAGCTTAATACATAAGGATTTATGCATAAGGCTCTATCCATAAAGCATTATGCATACATCTTATGCATAAAACTTTATGAATAAGCTTTATGCATGACTTTATGCATAAAGCTTAATTCGTAGCTAAAAACGTTTCGTTTTATGGCTAGTTTTAGGGTTTTTTCTCTAAGAAAATCAACCACGTACAAGCCTTATCACAAGCATAAGAGGTAAGCCTCTTGATCTTGCTCTTTGTTATTTTTACGCATTCGGGTGCCGAGGATTGTTTTTCTTACATGTGTTTTGCCTCTAGGCCTTATGCATGCATGAGGCTTATACATGCATGAGCCTTATGCATTAAGGATCTAGGCATGAGGCTTATACATGAGGCTTTATGCATGCATGAGCCTTATGCATTAAGGCTCTATGCATGAGGCTTATGCATTAAGACTCTTTGCATGAGGCTTTATGTATGAGCCTTATATGCATTAAGGCTCTGTGCATGAGGCTCTATGCCTAAGCTTAGTGCATAAAGCTTATGCCTAAGCTTCATGTAAAAGATTTATGCATGCCTGAGCTTATGCATAAAGTATAGAGCTAATGCATGCATAAAACTTTAAGCTTATGCATAAAGATTTATGCATGCCTGAGCTTATTCATAAAGATTTATGCATGCCTATGCTTATCTCCATAAAGCATTGAGCTGATGCATGCATAAAGCTTTAAGCTTAAAGCTCTATGCATAAAGTATTATGCATGCATCTTATGCATAAGACAAGTTATGCATAAGCTTCATTAAGCTTTATGCATGAGCTTATGCATAAAGCTTAATGCATAGCTAGAAACTTCTCCACAAGCATAGGAGGTAAGCCTCTTGACCTTGATCTTTTTTATTTTTGTACCTTCGAGTGCGAGGGATAATTTTTCTTGTAAATGTTTTGTCTCTAGGCATGCCTTATGCATGCATGAGGCTTATGCATGTATGAGCCGTATGCATGAGGCCTTATGCATGCATGAGCCTTATGCATTAAGGCTCTATGAATGAGGCTTTTACATGATGCTTATGCATTAAGGATCTTTGCATGAGGCTCTATATTGTATGAGCTCTATGCCTAAGCTAAGTGCATAAAGTTTATGCTGCCTAAGCTTCAGGTGAAAGCTTTATGCATGCCTAAGCTTATGCATAAAGCATAGAGCTAATGCACGCACAAAACTTTAAGCTTATGCATAAAGATTTATGCACTCCTAAGCTTATGCATTAAAGCTCAATGCGTTTACGCTTTATGCAACTTAGTTTTAAGCTTATCCATTAAAGCTCGATGCATAATTTTATGCATAAAGCTCTGTGTATCTTTAGACTATACACATAACAGATATGTTTTTTAAGTCCTCCAATAGGTATGTATGTTATACACATAATCTAGGTTTCATACACATAATGAGAGAGATTGGGGATACTATCCCAATCTATCCAAAAAAAAAATGTTTTAGCATCGTTCAATAGCGCTTATAGTGTCGAAAAAATAACGACGCTTATAGCGGTGTTTACAACGATGCTTACACTCCGACACTTTTTGAGTTCCCTTTATAAAAGCCACGCTATAAGTGTCGCTACCCTCTCTTTTTGTTATAATGAGACTTGCACATCCACCTACACACACATAGAGTGGTATGCACACACTCGACATGCACATGAATACATATATTTCCACGTATGTGCACATACACAAACACACAGAATTGACACACGCATAATCACACACACTTGCACGTGCACATAGAATCAACACACATATGCATATACATGCACACACATCCACATGATGTGTATACACACGTGTATGCATGCATGCACACACTTGTACACACACACACATGCATAACACACAGACATACACATGCACGTATATGCACACACTCAAGCATGCAAACACACACACACACACACACACACACACACACATGCTCGTAAAAGTGTTCATGGATGTGCACACACGTACACATGTATACACACACAGACACATATATACGCACGTGCGTCTATACACACAAGCACATAGAGGCACACCCACACTCTCTTGTGCACACACGCGCACACATACACATGCAGATACACATGTGCAAGCGAGACGTGTGGCTGCCAAATGGGCAAATGGGACGTCAAGTGTGAAAGCAATCCGAGTGTGGGAGTACACCCTAGCCCCGCATTGCGGATATCCGTGATAATTGGGGAAAGCACATACTCTCTACTATAATACTTTAAATAGCGTTCAGTATACTCTTGCAGCAGGAAGGCATAATCAGCTTCACATATCTGGGCACAGTTCCTCTTGTTGTTCAGGCTTGCATCGTCTTTGGGAAAGCACATTCTCCCTTCTTTAACACATAAGTGGCGTTCAGTATACTCGTGACGGAAGGCAATAAATCTAATCATTTTCACATATCTGTTGTTCAATGGGCTTTGCATCTTGTTGTTTCTGTGGCATTTTTTTGGATAGTACATCGTAATTAGCTTGGTATCAGGCACCTGCACAGTGATGATCAGCAGCCCCGCCGCTGGGCGCTCCGTTGGGGCCCTGACTTCTGATGACGAAGCCAAGGAGTAAGTGGTTAACGTCAACAAAGCATTTGAGGATCACAGTCAATCATGGAGTTGTCATCCAGTCTTTCCATATTCATGGCCTCCAGCCCACTGCGTGCACTGAAGCATGATGCTTTCATTCCCCAGGTGGTTGCCATAGGCCCTTATCACTGTGACCTTGGCCCTCACCATAGCTCCTTCCCTTACAACTTGGAGACGGAGAGGTACAAGGTCATAGCTGCGAAGGAGACGGAAAAGCATAAGATCATGGCCTCTCTGCATGCACTTGGGGCCCCTGGTGTTAGCTTCTCCTCCCTTGTAGACGAGTTCTTGCAAGAACTCGCCAATGTAAGAAAAGAGTATGATACTGACTTGGCTTGCACCCAAAACGATGACAAGCTAGCCCACATACTAGCCCTCGATGCTTGCTTTATTGTTCAAGTTCTGCGGTGCAACGCAGACCCCAATCTTACCACTGGCTTCGACTCTCACTACGTCAGCCGCTTCCCACACACTCTCAGAAAATCCATCTTGCAAGATTTTGTGCTTCTAGAGAATCGGATCCCATTGTTTCTGCTTCTCAAGGTGATGAAGATGGACAAAGCCTGCGCCGCATCACAAGATGCCTCAGCAGCCGAGAAGATGTTAGCATCTCACTTCATAAAATTGGCCAGAGAAGTGCTACCCTTTGACCTCAACTTAGAAAAAGGCTTGGATTGCATTAGGGAAGTATAGAGGCGAGAAAGCACTTGCTAGATTGCCTGTATGCAGTAGTGACACACTTAGAAGCAGATCAAATGCTGGTAGAAACACCCACTCAGCGTCCCAAGTGCAGCTGATAAATAGGCTGCACCCTTGGTTGCGTGGCGAACAAAAAATAATGTGGGTTGGCAGTCTGTTGGCGATGTGGCCGACTGCATTCCAATGGGGACACCCAAACAGGTGGGATTCACAGGTTGGACTGAACCACTATCATCCTCTTTCTTACTACTGACAGATTCGGTAACATCATCTCTGTGATCAGCACCCAGACTGACTCCCAAGTGATGGCACAAAACTTTGGGGAGCCCCATGCACCAAAAGATCGGCTTCTAGGAGTGAGGCTACTACTCTCATCATGTGTAGGTGCCTTGTCCACTAGCGCTGAAGCATACTTTTCACCAACCCCATCCACACTAGAACCTGGTTGTAGAATTTCAGAAGAGTGTATGAATTAATCATGAATTTGCAATGTGATTCTCTAGATTTTTTTAAAAATTTGTTCTTTTTATATATATATTTTGACTAGGTGAGGAAGTCGGCTTCACCTTGTGACCACGCAGTTCTGGAAGGATAAGCCGGAGATGTCGCTAAAGAGGTTGCATCTGTGCACGAGAGATGGCAGCAACGAGGCTGCACTGTTTGGCGGCCAAGGCAGGATACAAGAGAAAAATGCAATGTGCAACGGTGCTGCCTGCGCAATATTATTGTTGTGCACGTTGATGATGGGGCTTTCGTCTTACTGCAGACGTACAAGGTGGTTGCACCTTTGCTTTATTTTTTTTAAGTTTGGACTTCGTTTCTTCTTTTTCCCGATGCACTATTCATAGCCTATGTTGTGCATCATAGTGGTTGCTGCCTATTGTTATGAGTAGGGTTGCTTTTTGCTGTCGTCTTGTCTTGCTACGCTTATACAAAACGCAGTCCTTCTTGCACGAAAACGCTCACAGTGGCGGAGTCTTGTTGAGATTTGATTGATGAGTGGCAAAGTAAACCAATGGCCATGGCTATCCATACAGTAAATTTACAACAATGACATCCTTCATACCGTCATCCCATTCCATGCATACAGCTGTCCAAAGACACCATATAGTTGTATCCATTTCATGAAGATTCAAGCGTACGGTAATCCAGTCCCAAGTCAAAGGTGACCCACACCCAGTTCTCATCAATAAGGTTGACTTCCAAAGATTTCTGGTTCAAAAGGAAACCCATCTGCTTCAAGTGGCAATGCATAGTATCCACCCAGGTCATATGGAAAAGAATCCACATCAAGCATCTTTCCATGCATACCGGGATCAAATGGGTATGAATCATCATGGTTAGAAGTGTCATCACCAACCAATGATCCAACATCAAAGTCTACTAGGGATTTAATATTCACGTGATCACAAGATTTTTTGTAATAATAACACATGTGAACAAGTTATTCACATGTTCTCATGTTACCGTTCACAAAATAACAGGTCACTTGCCCTTTGGAAACCCCTTAAAAGCTTGGCTACACATGGGAATAAGCTATTCACATGTTCTCAGGTTACCATCTTCACATAATAGCAAGTCAGTGGCCACTTAAGAAGATTTTTTATGCCCGACAAAGATAATTTTTTTAGGCCCTTGTGAAAGCTTTGTGAATATAACATGTAATCACAAGATTTTTTGTGTTATTAACATATGTTATTAACATGTTCATATGTTTTCGTTTACGTCAGTGAAATCCCTGAAGTCCACCCATGAATCACCTCCATAAACCAAAGCATCATCATCATCATTACCCATAACATTTTCCTCATAGATGCCATCATATGGATCACAATCAATCACATTATTACTTTCATCCACATCATCATCATCATTACCCATAACATTTTCCTCATAGATGCCATCATATGGATCACAATCAATCACATTATTACTTTCATCCACATCATCATCTTGTGAATCCACATCATGTGCCACATCTTCATGGTCGGCCAACCACATTTTTCTCATGCAATGTAACACCATGAAGATATTCATAGGGTTGTCCTGTTTCTTAAGAAGAGTCTCATTGCATTCATGTTTATCCATAGAATTCTCCTTGAGAAGAGATCAATGTATTTTCTCTTCATTGTCCCCGTCAACAGTTGCATCCTCATGGCTGTCCACTGGTTCATTTTTCAGCCATTCATACATGTACTGAAGCCACTTGTTGACACGAATCATTAGCATTGCCTTCATCACTTCAAGTGTCCCCATAGCAATGGCTTCCAATAAGAGATGTGGGCTGAAGTGAACCCCTAGTAGAAAGCCCGTATATAGACGAGTGCGCGTGTAGAAGAGTTCCACCAACAATATGATCTCATTGAGATCAATGTCATTGTCGATATCCATGATGCATTAACTACTTGTATGAAATCCTTGCCTAATTTTTTCACAAATCCACCTATGCTCTCCTTTGCCTCAATGTAAGGCACAAAGAAGGAAAGGTACCAATATTCCTCGGCATACTTAGGCAATGAATCCACATGTAATAGTGCCATGCATTTTTCCCTAAAGCTCCGTGCTCTCGAGTAGACACAAAGTTTTGCACCAATTCATAGGCTAGATTCGCCCAATCACACTTGTACTCATGCATTTTTTGCAGCCACCTGATGTCTAGTTTTGCCTCCAAATTGGCATGTCACTTGCTTCACTTTGTCCTCCTCGTTGCATGGAAATGTACAAAAGTAGGCATACCAATTTGCGAATTCAATCCTTGAGCTATATGCAAGTGACTCCTTCCTCATCGAAAGAGAGCAAAGCTTCTGAAAATGGTTTACCATGCTTGAACCATAAGCTTCCGATAGGGGTAGAAACAATACGATCTAAATCATATGGTTTGAACCATAAGCTACTTCAATCATTTTCTACTATGTAGCCCATTGACCACAATTGCAGTCCATGATTTCATTCTAATAAGAACTTTGGCAACTTGGAGTGTATGACCTCATCATACAACCATGCATACCTTTCTTCTTCATAATCATTGGAAATTATGGCTATTTCCCCTTGTTTTTGCATCAACATGCAATGTTGTCTAGACTATTTTGACTCCATCAAATATTGCATATCCTTTCTTTCTTTCCATAGGGCTTTGACAATGGTAATCCAACATGAGAAGAATATTTTGGGTTCATTTGAAGTGTTGTTTTCATATTTTGAGTGTTCCCATTGGAAGTTCCCACCTCAAATACAACGTTTCCATGTCGACTAAGCCCATAAGATGACGAATTTGGGAATGATCTTTGTGGTTGTGACTAGCCTCTTGTCTTATTAAGAGAAGTGTCAATATTTTTTACACACCTTTTCACTTCATTTATCCCATCACCAAGCTTCTTGAAGCCCTCATTCATAGCATTGAACATTTGCTCCACATGAAAACATTGCTTTGCCACATATGCTCACTATTTTGCCTCATAAGCCAAATACCCCTTTGTGCATAGCTTCAGTGATAGTAACCCTTAGCATATCCAAAGTAATGTGCTCCCAAGAAACTTGTGAACTTCCACTTCTATGCCCTAACATGCCCTTATTCACTATGTGACCACTCATGTCATGTAAAGGCACTCCCTCTTGTTCATAGTCACCCATGGTACCAAATTAGGGTTTTTGGTGCTACCGATGTTGGAATTGAATGACCAAAGGCTTTTCACATTTTTATCGATGAGAGGAACACTCCTGCCCCCTCGAATTACCACTTTGAGCACCCCTATATCTCTCTGTTTTGACTTTTAGCTGAAAGACAACTATGTGAGGTTGACCACCCAAATGGTAACAGAATAGGGAGTTTGTTGGCTTATTTGGAAGCTCTTAGAGTAGTTCTATTAAGCTATGTAAACACCTTGGATTCAGTCCACATTGTTTTGTATTGAATTGGAACTTTGAGTCAGACCAAACTAGTCCCCTTTGTACCCTGAAATGGTGTCCAAAACAACCACTTGACGACTTGTTAGATTTTCCTTAAGATGCCCTTTTAAGGCTTCTCAATTCCCTTGAGATATCTTGAATATTTTGGGATTGAATTGCACTTTTGTATTCACTGCAGAGTGTAGGAAAATCACAAAAATTTGGCCATAATCTCCTTGCAATATGGACCAAATCTCAATCATAATGCATTAACATTTGCCCAAATTATGTCCAATCATGACATAATGTCCGAGGTATTCACAACCATAAGCATTCACTTGAAAATGCAACTCTTATGCTTTGATCACCACAAATGTCCATGGCATGCTCAATCAAGTATTATTCGTCTTCCATAGCCTTGGTATGCTTGCAATGTAGTCAAGTTGTGTGTTGACGGAGTGCTTTATGCTTGCCGATCTCCCGGCCAAGCCTTCCCACCCTCATACCTAGTCCAAATCTAGGCACAAGTTGGGGCCAGCTCTATGTACCTAATCCCCCTCTTTCCGCTTTTTCAAAAGCACTCACATCAAGGAGAGTTCATGCCATGCTCCCCCCCGGGCCTCTCCTCCAATGCTCGCAGTACCCTCACAAGGAGGTTTATGTGAATGTAGCTTCAAAAGAGAAGGTAGGAGCACTTATAATGTGTTTAGCAGGACTCATGCTATTTTCGTATTATCAATTACAATGAGCATGTACTCATGCTTTCTTTCAATCACCAAAGTAGCTCCAATACACCAAATCACATGGAAATAACATCCAACACCATGTGAATCAAAAGGCATACAATTTGCAAGAATTAGCTCCAAGTAGAGGCTCCCAAGGTCGATGCAATCATAGGCTCATGTAGGCACATGCATTTGCTTGCTTTAGGCGAAGTGTTAGCACTAATATGAAGCCACAATTCACTATTTTCATGGACATCACTTCAGCCCTTTGCCTTGATTCCATAGTCATCATTAATGAGCAAGACAATAATCAAAATGGCAAATAGAAGCTTCAATGGATCAATGGCAACATAAGATGTAATGCTTGCTTAATGCCAAGCAAAGGCACATGAGAAGGCCAAAAAAGTTTCATAAATTATAGCCCCAGCTACACTTTACTCATGCATCCCCAAATCACCTCAATGGTAGACACATTGACCATGCAAAGGCCACTCAAGGCAATGCATACATCATTGCATGTGGCTTTCAAGAAAGTAAAGTAATGGCATTCAAGCAGCTAAAATGCAGCCTTCCAAGAAGTTTCAAATGTGCATAGTAGTAAATGGGTAGAAAAGAACATAAATTGTTGTAGATCACCTCTCATGCTACACGATTATAAATGTATTGTGCCTTGATTAAGCTTCCCCTTGCTTTATCCAAAATATAGCCTCAAGGATTTGACAAGCATGCAATAAAGAAGGTAGAATAAGCATTAAAATGCTATAAATTGCAACCATTACCATGCTTTGAAGTGCCAAGCCAAAATCTCCAAGAGGATCCTCCCATAGATGGCATAGGGAACCAAATCATGGACTGCATTTGTGGTCAATGGTCTACATAGTAGAAAATGATTGAAGTAGCTGCCATAGGCGTGCACATGTCAAACGAAGCTTCACTCTGCTGTACGCAACAGGGAACAAAAAACACCACAATTACCCTGAATCTAGAGCTTGCTTAGCCTTTCCAAAGCTTACTCAAGGCTGCTCTTGCACTTGAAGCTTGTAATGAAGAGAAATAAACATGAATTGATAGAAATGCAATGCAAATTCGATCCGTAGCTCCCTGCTTCAAGCATTGCCATGGAGAGGCTCTTAGTGAAGTTGAAGGTGATACACATCAAAACCCTAAGTGAATGCTACCAAATGGCTATGGATTGAAGCCCTATTCTCTCCAAGATCAAACATGAGAAGGAATAAGGAAAAAAAACTTAAACATTTTGGATTAGCAACTAATCAATATTAACAATAAATTTGTTTCCAATTTTGGTCCCCTCATTCAAATTTGGAGTGGCCACCTCAAATTTTGGTACACAGTGATCCATAGCCCCCAAAATCTTAGAACCAACCAAAAATCAAAGAAATTTCCATCATCCCACAATCACCATGCCCATTTCTTGATCAAAAAATCAAGAAAATTAAGAAAGTAAAGAAAAATTTCAAGAAACTCAAGAAAGATCAAGAATTCCAAGAATTATCTCAAATTTTGTTGAATCTAAGATGGAAATGGATCAAAGACATGGCTCTGATACCATTGTAGTGATGGAGAGAGAGAAAAACAGAATGCACTCATAATGGAGTACCACATGCACTCAGAATGGAGTACCACATGCACAAAAGGGAGTACCACCATAGCCATGGAAGCTTGGATCTCCAAGAAAGTATGATTTGATTAGTCAAATGATTAGATGCTCCTAATTACAATTTTTTCACTTGTATACTTTCCCACATTTTCACACTTAGTAATGTTGGGCCTCCATACTTTCCCGACCGTATCCATGCCCATGGGCTCCCTGTATGTCCAAGACCAAGCCCCCTTCATTACAATGAAAACAATGAGATAGCATAATCACATGGCTTAGTAAAAAAGACAGCATAACAATGAGATAGGAGAAGGGTGTTGTACTTTTGAATTAGATCATTACCTTTAACTAGGCTGGTGCAAGTTTGAACCTCTTCTCACTTGTAAATAAGTTCCCATAATATGTTGATTTGGATCCTCCATTGACCATAATATACCATATGTATGATGGCTATAATACCTTTGAACCATATGTACGATGGCTATAATACCTTTGAACCATATGCCCATATCCCCAATGTCATATTTTGGTTTATTATTTCAACACACTCCCTCAAACAATAAAATATCCATGGTTTCAATGCATTTTTTTCTTGTCCTAGTTTCCCACAGAACCTACATGACTTCTTAGGAAAATCCTTATTCTAATTTGTGCCTTTGACGGATGCTTTACCAAATTTTTTGTAGCCTCCTTTGTTGAAGAAAACTCCTTTCAAGTTGCCTTGCCTTTGCTTGATTTCGGTGTCTTCATCTAAAAGGGATGCTTCCACATCTATTAGGTTTGGTGCCAGCAGCAACTTTGTGAGTGCGGAAAAATGCTACCAAACTCCTCTTGTTGAATAAATCTCCTTTTGAGTTGCCTTGACTTTTCTTGAATTTGGTTTCTTCATCTAGAAGGGATGTTCCACATCCATCAATTTTGGTGTCAAGGCTAGTTTGTGAGTGTGATAACAATATTACCAAACTCCTCTTGGGATAGGCTTATCAAGAGCACAACTATGATCATATCTTCTTTAATGGTCTTTGTGATCCTTGCAAGCTGGGCGCAAGAATACTTTTCATATAGTTGAGATGAGTCATAAGTGACTCTCTTGGGTTCAACTTAACTTTAAAAATTTGATTAAAAGGTTGATTTTTGAATTTTTAAACTATGTCCCAAATAAAGTATCTAGAGTATTTCATGCCTCATTAGATGAATCTTTTCCATCTATGTGATGGATATATGTATAACTTAGTCGTAAAGTAATAATAGCCAAATATTTTTCATCTTTGCTGATCAAACAAGGTATTTTCTCCTTCCCGTTCAACACCCCACAACCCTTTCCTCATAATGGTAATTTAATTTTGGTCTACTAAAGTATGAAAGCTATAGCCTTCAAATTTATTAAGTTTGATTGAGGTGGCCATTTTCTTAGTAGGTAGGTTTTACTACTTGGCTTTGGAAGCTCAAGGGAAGTGTCTAGACCCTCACACAAAGATTTATGAGATGCTAGAAACCCCATCACCATAAAGATGCATTTGAGTAAACAAAAAAAAAAAGACAAAAAGGCCATGGATTTTTGGCATAGTGACAGTACCATGGTTTAGTGTCTAATTTTGTTTGTGGTTTTGGTCTTTGGCTTCTTGCCTTTCCCGATTAGGCTACCTCTCATGGTCAAAAACATTTATAGAGAATGAGGAAGTACTTGAGCTTATAGTGCCAAATGTATTGAAGGATGTGGTGATGTGCTCACAACGAACATTGAAGTATATAGTCTAGTTTGGATGATGATAGCAGGTAGCCCAATGAACCTATAACTACATTGACTCATCTCATTCACATGTCATTGGGGATCCTAAATCTTAACTCTATTGTTACTCACTAACTTTATCTAGCACAGAGTTAGGCTTCAAATGGTCACTTTATGAATGAACATGTAAATTACCCACATGCAACTGAATAAGAAGACGCTTAGTGGATGACCTATCTCAATAGACAAAATGCACAAGTGGCTAGAAGAATAGGACTTGGCTTCCAAATTTTCATAGAGGGAGATAAAGAGATGCAGAAGATCTCCAAAGGTAACTGCAGGAAGATGACAATTACATTAGGATGGATGATTGGCTAGAATAACACACTCCAAAGGTAACACCAGACACCCCACATCCCTACCTATTTCACAAGATTGTCCACTTAAATATGTAGATCCTAGTCACTCAAGCCATGAGGATAAAGTGTGTCATAGGTGGAAAGTCATGCACCACCTTGAAAATGACATGTTTTGATAGCTTAGAATCTTGGGAATATGACTTTATCACATAGGGAACTATTCATCAAAGGCCATACCTTTCATACAGAGTTGTGATTCCATATGAACCCCTAGGAAAAATGACCTTACAAAAGATCATGTGAAGAGGATACTTCTAGCTTATAGGCATCATGTGTTAGTAGACAAGTCACCATGGAGTTAGTAGACAAGTCATCATGGAGTTATGGCTGACAAGTGGGTATGCACATTAAGGTGGTACCAAAAGTTGTGTTCGAGACTGCTCGATTTCAATAGTAGTTGATTTTAATAGTTGGATTTTTTTAACTCTATTCCCTTTAAAAGTAGTCCAAATTCATCTAATGTTTGTGCCCAAGAGATATTTAATACTCTCTCTGCATTCTCTCTCAAGTAATTAATTCTCAAAACCTCTTCACTTCACGACCAACCCTCCCTCAAGGCTCACACCCATCCTCCCTACACCCTCTCTACCCTCCCTCTCTCATTCTCCCCTCTCAACAATGGAAGTAGAAGAAATGTATCCACAACAACAGAATGAAGGTTTAGCAATAAAAATAGCAGTGTTTTTATAACTAGACGGGTACCGAGATGTCGGGTCCATTTTGCTTCTAAACACGTTGATATTTTCACTGCAACGGGTTCGCTGCTCTGCAGCAAAAATAGCAACGCTATTTTGTTACTCTGTAGCATAATGACGCTATTGGGTAGTAATATTTCGCTTACTGAGCAATGAAATATCACTGTTATTTTTGCTGTTGAGAAGTGGAAGTATTGTAGAGTTAAAAAATGCTAGAGCCGAATGGGGAGTCTGCATTGTCACTTGGTTGTAAAGGGTAATAGAAATGGCATAATGTCTACTTTGGATGTGAACATGCCTAAGGTAAATGCAACCATGTTTGCGCATGGACCAAGTGTCATTGCAAATATGGGCATATGGCACACGCACATTGGTCATGTGAATATACAACGACTAAAGTCTATGCAGGCCTAAAACATTATTGCAGGTTTGCCAAAGTTTAAGGTTCATGGTATGCATAAAGTATGTGATGCATAAACATGTTTGGCCATCTTGGTAAGCAAGTCAAACATGCTTTTCCCCATGAAAAGCATGTCAGTGCAAGGCCATTAGATATTATATGTTCACATGTACGGGGATCAACCAAGACTACAACAATTGTAGGTTGTGGGTATTATGTTACATTCATGACCACATTATAAAAGTGTGTGTTTACTTCATGAAGGAGAAAAGTGAGGTGTTTTCTCACTTTCAGAGATTTAAAGCCTTGATGTGAAGGACAAAGGCATATAAATAAAATGCCTAAGATCATATGGTGAGGGAGAATATTTCTCCAATGAGTTTAGTGATTTCTTGAGAGAGCAAGGAATCAAAAAATAGTTTACATGTAGGTACACTCTACAACAACAAATGGTGTTGTAGAAAGAAAAAATAGTCACATTACAGAAGTGGCATGTGTGTTGATGGGGCTGAAAAGAATATGCCACATCATTTTTAGACAGAAGCAATATAGCTACTATTGTGTACATTATGAACAAGACACCCATTGTAGTTGGGCACAAGCAATATTATTTTTGGGCAGAAGCAATATAGCTACTATTGTGTACATTATGAACAAGACACCCATTGCAGTTGTTCATGGTATGACACCTGAACAGAAGTTTACAAGCATAAGACCGGATGTGTCTCACTTGAAAATGTTTGGGTGTATTGCATATGTGCATGTTCCTGATGAAGTAGGAACAAAGTTTGATCTAAAGGTAAAGAAATGCATCTTTATTGGTTATGCTATGGAGAAAAAAGGTTATACATGTTATAACCCTACCACTCGTCTCGAGATGCAAGTAAGCAAAGATGTTGTCTTTGATGAGATGAGTAGCTGGTATGCACCAACAATCAAGGCAAAGATATATTTGACGCGATGAATAGCTGGTTGGCACTAGCAATCAAGGCAATAGAAGATGCAGATGTAAGAGGTGATGATGTTGCACCACGCGAAGAGTAGCAATCACAAGTGCTTAGTGGACCTAGAGAGTCCTCTAGTAGTGGATCCAATGTTATTCCATGGTTAAGCAGGTTGACGACAAATGCAAGTACACATGTATCACGTAAAGGGAAGGAAAAAGTAGATCAACATTTTGTGCCTGAGCTGTCAAGAGTGAATCTAGTGGCTCTAAGCAAAGCCCTGATGAGGACCTTGTCATTCCATTTGTGGTTACTCTTGGTGTAAAGAAAACTAGGGCTATTTTGAGGACATTTGGTAGTGATCTAGGTGTACGACGCAGGTCTATGAGGGTTAGGTACCCTATTAATAGGTTGAGATATGATGGACATACATCCCATCATTATGATTACATGATTGAAGAAATACAAGAGTTGGATTCCACTTGTTTTGAGCAAGCACTTGGAAATAAAAAATGAGAAGATGCCATGAATGAGAAGATGGCAGCACTCGATGCAAATGCAACATGGGAGTTAGTTCCTTTGCCTAAGGAAAAGAATGCAATTTGAAGTAAGTGGGTGTATAATATCAAGCATAATGTTGATGGTTGAGCAGGTATAAGGCAAGATTGGTTGCCAAGGGCTATGCACAAACTTATGGCATCAACTATGAGGAGACATTCAACCTGGTTTTGTAAGGATGGTAATCGTGAGAGTTGTCATTACAATGGCTATAGCAAAGGGTTGGTCTTTACATCAGATGGATATAAAGAATTCCTTCTTGCATGGTGATTTTCAAGAAGAAGTATATATGGTGCAGCCACCAGGTTATAAGAGTGATGCATACCCAAATTTTGTGTGCAGTTTATGCAAAGCATTGTATGGCTTTAAGCAGACACCTAGAGCATGGTCAAACAAGATTGAGGAGTATCTTATTACCAATGGATTTCAGATATCCAATGCAATTTTTTCACTCTATATGGATGACTTGATTATCACTAGTGCAAAGATGACTTGATTATCACTAGTGATAGTGATGCTGACATACATGATGTCATGAGGCTTTTAAAGTAGAAGTTTGAGATTAAGACTTAGGTGAGCTACAGTATTTCTTGGGCATAGATGTGGTGAGATCATCTCATGGCATTTTTTCGTGAGGGCCGTATAGCTTGGACATGTTGTTCAAGTATGGTATGATAGGCTGTAAGACTACTTCAATGGCATTGGAGTAGAACACTGTAATGCTCCTTGTATCATAAGCTTGAGGACTTGTAAGACTAGAACCTTGCTTCTCCACCCAACCATATCCCAAATAGTCCCTTACCTCATGGTTATATAGACCTAAGTGGATGCATGACCTTCCAACTTTAGCCCCTTGACCTTTCATTGGCTAGACATTGCCTTTTCCTTGTCCAATGCCTCTTCAACTATCCCTATGTCCCTTGGGCTTCCATTGTGCATCGTCTACTTCCCTTTTACTTTAGATTTAATGCCTGTTAATCATTGCTTAGGTATTTCCTATTTGAAATCCCCTGAACCATCTTATTTATATGAAACCTTTTACATATAAATATTTTTTCCTAGTATTATCTTTTAGTGTTAACTGTCAGCCTCATAACATTGCCTCCCCCTTGAAAGAAAAGGTTTTGTCCTTAAAAATAAAACTGGATATATTATTTTTTAGTATTCCAACTTTCTCTTAAAGTTTGATCACACTCAATCTTTTAAGTATTGTTCTATGAGAGAGTATCCTTTTCCTTTTAGGAACACCTAATGTCCATGTACGTGTCATTTACACCATACAGATCTAACACGGTGTTGAACTTTATATTACCCTTAGAACAATGAGGTTGGCTTTAACACCTTCTAAGATGAATTCTTAGAACAATGAGGTTGGCTTTAACACCTTCTATTTTATGCTAAACATGAGGACAAACCAATATGATTATGTCCATCAACTTTGCATATGTCCTTGATCAAAGGCTTGTATGCAATTAATGACTTTTCATTACTCTTTTTTACTTCTCGAGTGTCATGATCGCTCAGAAGCTTTACTTGGTTACCATCAACCCTTTTCTAGTGCACACTTATATACACTAACTAGAACCGATCTTACGGATAACCTCCTTTTTGTGAGACAATTCCTAAGTAAGATTGTTCTATTACCTTTTAGTTCCTTACGTACTAGTTTACCAACCTTGCATACCATAAGCAATGAAGAGTAAAGTAACCATTTACTCCCTTGGCCAATTTCTTTTACTTCTCGACCATCAACTCAATCGACGAGAAATCTTGGATAAGACAACCTAAATATTTATCGGTCAACTCCTTTCGATTACTCGTATGTTGGCATAGCACACATCACTAGGTATCCCATTCCACCTAGTTCCTCCCAAGTACCTTGAGTAACCATTCATTAACACTAGACCTTGCCTTTTAAAGTTTGGACATCCTTGAATTTGGATCTAGGCAATAACTTCTTTTTTGTTACACTTCAATAAGTAAAACAATGTCCACATAAACATTTCTTTTTATTGGTAGACCTTTTTCAAGCAACTTATTTGCTTGATAACTTTTATGCATATAAAGAAACAATTAAAAGGTTCCTTGTACCATGTCTACCATTATGGAATCCATGAGCATAACCACTCGTAATTTTGTCTCTCCTTAATATGTTTAACTTTTCTTTTCACAAATAAGTGCATCTTATTACTTTCTTTTGCAAGCATATACTCCGATGTGGCCAAAGCAGACATCACTTTATTATGTCACCACACCATGAGAATTTATAGTCTTTACTCTTTTCCAAGGATTTAGACTCTTATTTATAGATAGACAGGCCACTAACTATCTTTATTATCCTGAATCAACATTGGTAACATGTTTTGTTCATTACCCAAAGTGGTACTTTTCGATAAGTCATATTTTTAAACGAATCTATAAAGATTACCTTTGTGGCACCGTGACCATTCATTAAGGTTAAACTTCATAAATGAAGTTGCCTAATAATAGATGTGAATTGTACTCCATTATGAGCCTACTCACATAAATCAATATCAAACGCTATAGCTATTACCAACCTTTAAGCGCATGTACACAACATAAACACTACAAGAATTCAACCTTAAAGTGCTTGTATGTACAATACTTAAACATCAACATTTATCTTTAGATAACCTTTTGAACTCACTGAAAAATCAATGATAGAAGGAATATCCCCTTAAGTAACAAACTTCTTTTGAAAGGTAAGACCTCATTGGAATATTCTCATACTAAGCACATGACACATAACTTTTGATATTAAAGTCTGTTACTAACTAACAGCAAACATAAATTGTGTTTGCTCAATACGTTAGTCACATAACATTGTGAAAGACCCTTGACCAGAAATTTACAAAGGAATATGATCGACACAATAGAATATTATGATACAAATTCACAAACCAACTTATTTGATATGAACTCAACATAACATAACACAAACATACATGTGATATGCATAAAAATATTTAAACTTTACGGCCAACAACTCTATGTCCCTTTGCAAACCCAATTGCATTGGTTTCTCACCCATGTCCCTTTGCAAAACCAATTGCATTGGTTTCTCAACCATGCAAAACTCATTTACTGTGCAAGCAAGGGTACTACACTAAGACATATAGACTATGACTCAAATGGATTGCTTTGGACATAAATCAAAGGCTTGAGAAACATGTCCTCAAATGAACTCTCCAATAGTTCAAACTTTGTCGACACAGTACATAAAAAGAGTAGGGGAAATTTTCTTGTCCACAACTTTCCAGTGTTGTGTTAGTCATACACCCTTAACTTCATAAAAAACATTAACTATTGATTATCACTAGCACTTTACTAGTAATCAACAAACTTAACTGTTGTTCTTATTACACCCACTAGTCAACTGTATTGAAACATGTGACCAATCATCCTTCATACACTTGATGCAAGCATGCAAAACATATATATGCTTCTAATCGCATGCTAAAAGCATATAATATTAAACTTCAATCTCATGCATGACCCATACATGCATGCTTATATAGATGCTCACTTGTAAAAACTCAAATGTCCACACGAGGCCAATACCAAAGTAACTAGAGCAGCTCAAATAATCGAGTGTGAAACACACTAGACCCATACATCCCAAGCCCATCATACTCAAACACAGACATCATGAGTGTAAAATACGTACAAGACCTTTTACACGTAATGGTTCTTAGTGGTGTACAAAACTTATAAATATTAAGATGACACGTCATATGAACAAATTCATTTTATGGCCCCATAGACAAGAATTTGCCAAAAAAATGAGCACCAACCTTTGGAAATCATGCTTGCACTGCTTGGACCCGTGACTTGGCTGGTGGAACCTTCATATTCGCTCCAATCTCTAACTTCAACATACTTCGGATTTGAATAGGTCGGTTCGGACTTCAGGCTTCTTGTCTCAGGTTGGAGGGAGTCCTCAGATTGGGATCTCAGCTCGATTTTGTTGGAAATTTAGAATCTGACTCGGCTTGTACTACCAACGCCTCGGACTACAGAACATAACTCTTGGACTCTCGGTAGTCTGTGCTCACGATAGTCTTTGCCTCCTCATCAACCCAAAAGCTCTACCTTAAACTCTGTCTGCAACGTACAATGGTTTGGCTAGCCTCAAAGGAGATACTCGGAGTAATGCCGCAAACAATCGTCACTATCACCACGGGCGTGGCGCAAAACATGATATGTCGCATAGCATCATCCCAACGTGAAGAATTTCCACAGTCGATGTGGTGGAGTCAGCGGCAGTCGGCAACATCCTTGGAGATCGACGGATAACATAATCAGCAGCTGGGTTTTAACAGCACATAACGAAAATCTCAGCACATTGGATCTACAGCCACCAGCTGCAGGGTTTGCCTAGAAAATCGTCGTCGATCAACTTCCGCTGCCTGGAGCTTCGAATTGTCGGTGTCCCGTCGTCATCCTCTCTGTCCTCTGGACCACAGGAAGTTGTTATGTTGCAGGTTCTGGCATGGATGCCTCTCCTAAAGATTTAGGATCTGCGCCGAGCTGGGCAATCATCTAGTAAGAACCAACTCTTATGACTATATGTGCGCATGCCCGTTTGGAGGGTTGCGTCAACTGGAATCTCAGGAAAGCCGGCCATGAAGAGAATAATCTGATCAAGTCCCGAAAACGGGCAAAATTGTAATTGAACAATAGTAGTGATAGTCTCGCCCACTCTGCATACAATGGCCTTGTGTATGCCATAGTCGGTATCTTGTGCGGTGCTTGCAAAGGCAAGTTGATCACAATTGGAACTTGCACCCTATACTTAAATTGGGTTGTATAATCTCAATTTGTTCTCCTCTATAGGTCAACATTTTCTTCATACTAACACTCCTCCTTCTATCCCACACTTTCTCTCTTTATAATTTTTGCCAAAAAGAAACCATGCTATAATTACCAAAAATATGGCTATAACTATTCAAGCTTTAAATATAGGAAAAAGATGACGGAGAGAACCTTATCCTCTTACTAAAAAGAGCAAAAGATAACTTATCTATTCGTTGTGTTCATCACAAGAAGCATGAAGAGTCCCTCAAGATTGAACACTAGCGTTGATACCAATGTAATGCTCCCTGCATCATAAGCTTGAGGACTTGTAAGACTAGAACCTTGATTCTCCACCAAATTACCATATCCCAAATAGTCCCTTACCTCATGGTTATATAGGCCTAAGTGGTGCATGACCTTCCTACTTCAACCCCTTGAGCTTTCATTGGCTAGACATTGCCTTTTTCTTATCCAATGCCTCTTCAACTACCCCTGTGTCCCTTGGGCTTCCATTTTGCACCATCTACTTCCTTTTTACTTTTACTTTAATGCCTATTAACCATTGTTTAGGTATTTCCTATTTGAAATTTGCTAAACCTTATTTATATGTAATCTTTTACATATAAATAATCTTTCATAATTTTACCTTTTAGTGTTACCTCTGTCAGTCTCATAACAAACACAAAGCTTTCTGTAGATATAGGTGAGCTTTTAGAGGACCCTACTACATACAGGCGCATAGTAGTGGCGGGTAGCTTGATCTACATGTAGGCCACACTTAAGCTATGCTATTCGACTTGTGAGTCAATTTATGCAAGCCCCTAAAAAGCCACACTTGGATGCCACTACATGGATTCTTAGGTATATAAGGTGAGACCCTTGCCCTCTCCACACGGCCTCCTTTGGGGCGTTGGTAGCGGAAGTAGTAGCCTCTCGCGTAGGGCAGGGCTTCCCACTCGGGGCCTCACCACCACGAATGTCCGGACAAGAGACTAATCCGGCATTTCCTCCAAAATCGGGATCGAAAAAACTTTCCTTGCCGGAAAGCACGGGCAGTTCAGCCAGAAAAATAATCTAACGGAAAATTTATCTAACGAGTCAAGGCCTTAACTAGCTTTTCTATTCCGACCGAACCCGTAGGTCACATGACCAGATCAAGGAACGGACTTGCATTTGGTTCATAGAAATCACCGCTTTTTTTCTTTAAGCGAGGCACAGCCCGCTGATTCTTTCCCACAGAATAAGAATCTTCCTAGGACTTATTCTAACTAACGTATCTAATTGTATCGCAGCAATCCACCGATCCAGCCTAACCCTAACCGGCCAATGGGTTAGCCAAGTGCCCAACCACTGTATTGGTGGCCCGAGTACCAGGGAAGAGAGTTCCCAGGCCCCCTAGCCGGCACTCATGCAAAGTACAATTTAGACACACCACTTACGTACCCAATATGAAATTCTCTTTTACAGATTCAGCTGTAAAAGCAGAATTGAAATGAAACCATAGTATTTTGATCATAATCCTCCAAAATATCCAGTCGATTGTTTTACATGCAAAATATCATCCGGACTCTCCGTTGAAGACCAGCTAGTCAACCAACGAGATCCAAATTCAAGTTCTAGTTCACATAGATAATTCCTTATCAGTCCATCCATATCTTCCTCGACATACGCATGGGTGTCCTAGCAACCGCGAGCCCGTGCATCGCCTGGTCAGAAACCTCTAGGATCCTCCTTAGATGTTCTAGCACTTCACTCAGGGACCGCTTCGTTGGTCCTCGCCCATCGTACCAGAAGTCCTTCAATGACTCCCCACCAGCTGTTACAATGTAATTCTCCTTAGATTAAACCATAAGCCAAATGCTTCCTCCAGCATTCTAGCGTAAGACAATCCTTTAGAAAAAACAGAGTTTCTATGCAAGTAAGAATTTCTTGTTGAGTTTGATCCCACGAGACCCTTTCTTTCAGTATCTAGACTTTCTTAATGAAAATCACAATTCTAGTACCTTGGTAACCCACCCATTACAACGGTTTTCTAACTTATTTTTTGTCGATTTCAGGTCTAGATCTTAAGGAAAACTTCTAAATTAGTCAGTAGTCCATTCTTCGTACTGAAGAAATGGGAATGGTCATAAGGTTTTGCTTAATTTCAGATTCGAGAGATGGAAAAGCATCTTCTTGGCCCACCATTCTCACATGGTTGTGGTCTAACCATAAATTACTCGGATTTAATCCTAGCTTTGATTCCTAAGGATTTTTCTTCTATTTAATTATCTGATAAATTAATGGTGATTTCCAATCGTAAGGGGAAAATCCAAAATTATGAAAATTTATTCTTTCCTGGTCATAATAGAATTATAAATAGTTCTCTTTGAGAATATTAATGGAATTTTATAAAGATAACTCTTTTTCCAATAATCCATTTGTGAATATGCATACATCATTTTATTGATTTATTCGCATAGAAATATTCTTTTCTCCATTTTGATCCTCATCATTAATATACCGTAATTTTCTACATGAAATTATGGTGAAACCTTCTCTTTTAACACCGAATTTAATTTACGTATTTTCTAATTAAAGTACGATGAAAATTTCTCTTTTAAATAAATAAAAATATCCATGTTTTGAAATATGCCAAGAATTCCTCTTTTAATATTTAAATTATTTGTATCTAGAATATCATGGGAATTCCTCTTTTGCATCTAAATTTTTTTATGTATGAAAAAATAAATATAACAGAAATTCCTTTTTTCTCTATTTAAACAATTATGCATAAATACTATAGAAGTATTTTTCATAAATATGACAAAAACCATTCTTTTAGCATAAAAATATCTATGCTTAGAATATGATGGGAATTCCTCTTTTTGCTTTATTAAATTTATGCATAAAAATAAGATTGATCTTTTTTCTGGAAAATTTTGCCATAGCTTCACTGCAATTTCAGAGAATGTTCAATTTTCTAATCTTAAATAAATACTCATAACTATGAAATGTCGTGGAAATTCCTCTTTTAACATAAAATTTTATTTATGCATACATAACATAATTATAAGCATAGTTACGATTAAATCTCTTAGTTATTCCTTAAAATATTCATTCATCATTCCTATGTGAAAATACTTGTAAGAAAGTTAGTATAACTCCCTTTTTAACTTAAAATAAATTAATATGATTTTTCTTACTCATAAACAAGATTAAAAGGACTAATCATCATTTTTAACTAGATTAAAATCATAAAAATATTTAATCTTCTTCTCTAGCTTATCAAGCATAGAGTTTTGATTAAGATAATGAGATTATGAATAAGATCCATCCTTCTAACAAGGATCTAACCATAAAGATGATTAATCTTTCAAAAGGAGAGATTTACTAAAATAGATATTATAAGATTAGCATTAAACCATTTAAAAATTATGAATCATTAAAAAGCTTGATTTCAAGAAAAAACCATTGATTATAAAGCTTCCCAAGCATTAGAGGGGTTGGGAAGAAGATAACCATTTAGAAAGATAGAAAAACACCATGGATTAAAGCTTACCCTTGAAGTGAAGCCCACAAAGAAAGCTTGGCCACCAGGATGGGGAGGGTAATCTCCACGAGAGGATGGAGATTTGTGAAGCTCCAAAGATTCCCAAAGTAGAGGCAAAATAGAGGGATAATAGAATTACACTAAAATGAAGATAATACTGGCATGTAAATACACAAAGATGAAAATACAAAGGAATGAGGGTCTATTTATAGGTGAGGGAGGCCACTAACCAAGTCCAACTAGGTTCTAGAGGCTTTCAGCTTTAGTTTGACCCAATTTGGACAAGATTTGGACCAATTTGTCTCACTTTTTGATCCAGTTTGCAAGAGGAGAGGGGAGAGATAAAAATATCTCAATTTTTTAAATAAAAAATACAAGGTAATGATGAGAAAAAGGTGCCTACTTCATGATCCCTCTCCCTCCTTACTGAGGTGTCAAAATTTGATTTTTTTACTAATAAACCTTAATTTTTAACTAATAAACCTAGTACTTGGTCAACTCTTCATCTTATGTGAGCATTTACTCATTTTTGGGATATTTTCTTTTATTCTTTGTATTTTTGTCATCCTGACACTTGGATTAATCCTATTGGCCCTTTAGAACCTTATTTGGACCTTAGTCAAAAATATCTAAAAATGTGGACCCTTAGGCTAAGGTCTTTAATACACATATTCAAATAATTTCTAATGCACATTGCAAAATTCTTTTTAAACTTCTCTTTCATCGAAATTTATCTTAGATATTAGGAGAAACTTTGTATCTAAAAATATCTCAAATTTATATTATCTCTCTCTAGAATATTTTCTCTCTCTAGGCCAAAAACAAGGAAAAACAATGTTTTCTTGCATTCTCAAATAGGGGATGATTACAGGGGACTGAAAGAAGAGCTTATACATCTTTTAGGACTGAGGAGGAACCTTACATCCTCTCCCACTTGAAAAATGCAAGATGTCCTCATCTCGCAAAGTGGGGGTAATCCTTTACCAGCTCTTGTTCTTTCTCCCAAGTGGTGTCCTCTACAAGGTAGAGGACACCACTACAAGGTAGTGGAAGTAAGTTCTACCTTGTAGAACTTCCACTTGACCAAAAATTCTCTAAGGACTCTATTCCTGAGAACATCAAGGATTTCTTCAGGTTGGAGTGCCATTTGGCCTTGAGTTAGAGAAATCAACTGTTCATCATCTGGCAAATGACTTGGGCTGGGTATATACTTTTTAAGTACACTAACATGGAATACATTATGTACTTTGAGATGGGGAGGCAGAAGAAGTTCATAAGCTAGATCTTCTATTTTCTTAGTAATGGCGTACGGCCCACAATATGTTAGAGACAATTTTTTGTACTTCCCTAGAGGTAAAGAACTTCCCTAGAGGTAAAGAACTTCCCTAGAGACAACTTTTTGTACTTCCCTAGAGGTAAAGAACTTCCCTAGAGACAACTTTTTGTAATTCCCTAGAGATAAAGAACTTCTCTTGGGTCGTACACAAATGAAGACCATATCTGCTTCTTCAAACACTCTCTCCGATCTCTTCTTGTCAGTATACTACTTTTGTCTATCCTGGGCAGCCTTGATATCCTTGCGGATTGCCTGCATTTGCTGCTCCATATCATCAAGCATCTATCTAGACATCTCGACCTCGATCAATGGGTCAGACCATGTTCATGGCGTGAGGCAATATTTTCCATACAGAGCTTTGAATGGGCTCATCCCAATACTTCGGTGATAAGAGGCATTATAAGAAAACTCAACCAGGTGCAAATAGCTTAACCACTTCTTGGGTTCTCTACCACAGCATGATCAAAGAATATCTTCTATTACCCGATTTACTCTTTCAGTCTGACCATCTGTCTCTAGATGATAAGCTATACGGAGATCTAAGGAAATTCGTACTCCTTCGAAGAATGCAGTCTAGAACCTGGATGTGAACTTAGAATCTCTGTTGCTCACTATTCTTCTGGGTAAGCCATATAGCCTCAAAATTCCTTGAGAAAGACTCTCTCTTGCATGATTTTCTCTCTTGCTTTACTGATCAATGGATTTGACATCAATGTTATTGCAAGCAAGGAAGCTTTACTACTGAGCCTCACATCCGCCGCTACCACATTTTCTTTCCCTAGCCGGTACTTTATCTCAAAGTCAAATTCCTGCAGGGTCTGCATCCACCTTCTTTGACGCATATTGAGATCCCTTTGGGTGAAGATTCACTTCACATCTTTAGAAGGATATTATGCCACAACTAGATCGCCAGAGCTAGATCTTCCTCTAGCACTTGTGGTGGTAGTCGAGAAGCTTGCAGGATACAAGAACCGAATCGTTGATAAATGGGCTAATGAATACCGAAACTTAGATTGGAAGGAAATTCGTGAGCTCACGTGGAGAGGACAACCATTATTCATGGAAGTGTTCTCAACTAATACAGCTAAACCAGGAGAGATAGCCTTTCTTGGAGAAACTGTTGCTCCTCCCCTAAGAGAGTTCACTAGAGAGGGACCCTCAACATCAAAGTGGACCACTGCAAGTAGCCCAACTCTAGCACCAAGACATTATCCTACACCAAAAGTGCGACCACAGATCGCACCACAACAACGTTTCTCTCACTATGACAATCGGAGGGTAGGGGAGCCAACTCGGCCTCCCATAAATGCACCTCCTGAAATGTGGGTAACAAGATCTTTGGAGGGGGTTGGTGAGGCAGGTACCCACACCAATTTGGGATGCATGTGGACCATCTTACCAAAGAGAGGAACAGTTCCCACTGAGAGTGAGAGGCCGTAGGCCCTATGATGAGTATTCAAGACAAGTAAGGCCATCAACTCTTCAGAAACTGGTAAAGAACTACGAAAGGTCGGGAGATCCATATGACCATGTAGCAGCATTTAGGCAAGCAGTTCAAGCTGAAGTGACTGACAAGCATACACAAATTGAAGGATTTGGGCCCACTCTTGAGGGAAAGGTCCTTGCTTGGTTTCAGGCACTAGAGGCTTCAGACAAATCTTCTTTACGAGTTTTGGAAGAGAGATTCATTGCTGCTTTTTCCTTGATGGGGATTCAACATGACACAGTAGCAAACATCTACTCTTTCAAGCAAGGCGAGACTGAGGGTGTTAGAGACTATGTAAATAGGATGAAGCAGTACATTAATCGTTGCCCAGAAGATGAGAAGCCCACCCAGAGTCGATTAATTTCTCTCTTCTTAAAAAAGGGCTCAAAAATTCAACACTGCACACACATCTCTATGCAAAGAAGCATACAAATTTCAATGAGTATTGCCATGATGCTATGGATTTCATAGATAACTTCAAATTCCAAGATGGTACTGGCCCTAAGGTGAAACCTAGAGATCAGTGGGGTGATGACCAAAGTTCATGGTCTAGCGCGCTAGTAAATCCAGACCACATAGCTAACCTAGTACTAAGGAGATTGGGACAAACCTATCGCCCAACCATGCAGCCACAACAACAGCACAGCGAATGAGGAGTGTAATACCTATAGGTCCTCATCTTTGTGGAGCATGTGGTGGTAACCATAAAACCGAAGAATGTAATACCTTTTCTCCTCTAGTCACAAACCAACCCACAAAGAAGTGGTGCCAGGCCTGTGCTTGGAATTTCACCCACACCACACAGGAATGTACTCGCATTGCAAGAATGAGACAGGAGCGTGAGCAGCAAAGGGGTGCAATGGCTCCACAAATGCATCAATAGTATACTAATTTTGAACGTAAGCCACCGATGGCACAAGAGCAAGCACGACCTGTACCTGTGGAGCTCAACCTCCTGCTCCTGGGACTGCTCCTGTGAGAGTTGTTGACTATGACAATTCAAATATGTGTAGAGACTTGGTAAACCTAGGCTATGTGGAGAAGGAATATGCATCATATTCATCCAAGGAAAATCTCTTTGAAAGTCCCACATATCCAAGCCAAGCACTGGCAGGGGAACAAAATTCTTTGATGTTGCTAGGCGGCTACCAACCTAGGACTCCAGGCCCCTCAGGTCAATGGCAACAAAGGAAAGTAGAAGCCAAACTAATGGGCCCCTATTATGAGTGTGGAGAACCCCATTGGGCTCGTGATTGTCCACATTGCCCAAGGCAAGCAGCTCGATCCAATACAACAGTACCACAGTTTCCACCAATTGAAAGATATTGTCTAGGGTGTTGTGTAGAACACTTTCCAAAGGATTGTTTGCTGCCGAAACCACATGAGGAAGGCACCTCTCAACCAAAGGTTTCGCTCAACTTTGTAGAGGCAGTTCCATCGCCACCTTTATCAGAGAATGAGGATGTCGTGCCACTTAGAGTTATGACTAGATCACAGACACGAAATGCCGAAATGCAGACTGATGAGACACCTCAAACTAGGGATGCAAAGACAAATCTAGTGGACAAGACCCTACATTCCGATAGAAAAAGGACCACTAGGAGGAAAAAGAACCGCAACAAGCGAACTAAGAGTGCATCCACTAGTTCTCAAGAAGTCTCTAAACAAAACATGAGGGATCAAGCTTTTACATTCCAAGAAGTGAGGGATCAAGCTTTTACATCCCAAGAAGTGCATGAGGAGCATCAACCTCAACCTGGGCCTAGTGCTAAACAAGATGAGGCTAGTACGACCGAGGATAGTTCTGGGGGTTCTGTTTTTGTGGATAAGGTGAACGAGACTCTAGATGCCATCATTGATGCTCATAGAAGTCGCATTGCAGCTTTATTTGAGCTACCCAAGAAGCTTCAAGAATACCCAAACCCTCATGATGAAGAGGAGAAGATCAATCTAGCTGTACATCAGCAACTCATTAGGGAAGCTCAATCAATACTTGAGGGTCCACCTCCACCTATCCCTCGGGGCCCAATCTCTCTTAAGCCAACATTAGAAACCATACCAGAAGTGTCATCAAGTTGGGAAATGAAAAGTGAGCTGATCTCACAAGCTCATAGTAGCGAAAAGTCTGCACCAATTGACACCCCATTGAAGGAAGGCATTCTGCCGCCACCTAGTCTTGCCTTCCCATGCAATGATGAAGTTATTGATGCTAACGAGAACATGGCAAATGAGATGTGGGCAGGAGTTCATGAGAAAGTTAATGAGAATATGTCCTTTACTATTTCACCTCCATTCTCTGAAGTGGATATTACCAGGGACGCAGAAAACAACTTTAGACGCCCAAGCACCCAAGAGGAAGTTCAAACAATTGTTTCTCCTAGAAGTAAGCATACAATGAAAACCTTACCATCTTATTTGGGAGAATATGAGAACTGTTCTCAAACCTTGATGATACCCTCCATGCATAGAAGGTTGACAAAGGAGATGGATATGGGTATCGTGCAAGCTATTTTGTCAGCACCAGTGGCTTGTACCATACCTTTGCTTGATTTGATAAAGCTTCGTCCAAAGTTGTGGAATGATATTGCCACATGTTTGTCAGAGTAGGTATTGCTATAAAAGGGTCACCATCATTGTACTATACACCCTGAGACAAAGCATGTTATGCTAGTTCCTATCAACAAAGTAGCAAAATTTTGTGAGGACGATCAGGGAAATGCTACCCTCCCATTAGAAGTGCGAAAAGTAGCTTCAACTGCAATACTTGATAGTGGTGCAAGAGTGGGCATTGTGACAAGGTCCATTTGGGAAAAGTGGGACAAACCAGCTATTAGGAGTACAAGGATGCGCTTGCAGCTAGCAGATGGAAGCTTGGAACATCCCATTGGGCTGCTAGAGAACATATTGGTCACCACATGTGGGATTGAATATGAGCACACATTTGCAGTAGTGGATTTTGGAAAGCATCCAAACTATGAAGTGATATTGGGTAGGCCATTCATGCGACAATTTCAAATGATTCAAGATTGGGGATACAATTATTTGTACCTCCGACATGATTCTGTCATCACAAGGGTCAACCTAAAGAATCACTCATATCGTGACTCTAACGCGGTCTCCAATAGATGAGATTGATTCTGCTTCATCTGAGGGCTCAAGAGTTACATTGTCAGATGGGCAAGAAGATCTGTGGATGTGTGGAGCCTCATGTAAGGATTTCAACACTGAGAGACTTAAGGGTAATCGAAGTGTATCAGATGAGGCATACATTTCACAACCCTTTCCTGAGCACTTAATTGATCCCCTAGAATGGAGTCATGTCCTTGCAACATTATCGACATGTGCTTTACCTAAGCGAATTCAATTTTGTGACTCAGATGGATATGACATTATTCCTATACGAATGGTACAACCACGTGACCTTCTAGATGATTTGTACTATGGGGATGCATCCACAACAGCACTGCATGTAGAGGAAGTCTCAGTGGAGGATTTAACACTCGAATCTGCTAATGATGCTGATAAGGAAGACGGATGGGACTCTAATTTTGATGATGATGTAATAATCCTCGAGGAAGAGTTAGGAAAGGCACGCCTACTCTTGAGAGGAAGGGAGGTTCAAGTAGAGATCCCTCGAAGCCGACCTAAACGTAAATGCTGTAAGAGCCATAAGAGAATCCATAAACGAGATGAGAGGGAACGACGTGAGAGAATACAAAAAGAAAAGGAGGAGTTTAAGAATGAACACTCTCGACCACCACCTCACTTCTCAGGAAAGAATGGATATCTATACTATGTCCAAGCACAAGATAGTATCAAAGACCAAGTAAAACGATCAGATGGATTCCAACCAGGAGAAAAGCTAAAACCTGTTAGCAAAAATCACAAAAAAACAAAGAAACCAAAACCAAAACTCAAGTCTCAAACCGATTCAAAAGAGAGTGTCGGAAGTGCAAAGATAACGGTTGAACAAAAAAATCTGATACAAGATTGCAAAAGAGAGCTCAAAACCACATGGTCTTCAATTAGTGATGACTCAAGTGGACAAGAACAAGGTCTCAATGTTCCCCCCAGCTTCACACAGTACACTCTTCAAGATCGGAAGATTGTTCTTCAACAGCCCATGCGCCAAAAACCAAGCGTGCCAGGGGTTTCATATGATGGTCCAGAAGATGCAAAAAAATTGATATCGCTATGCCAGGAGAAGAGCCTCGCTATGTGTGGATTGCCACAGACTTGTCCTTAGATGAGGAGAAGTTATTAATTCAAACAATAAAGGAGTATCGCGATGTTTTTGCTTGGAGTTATAAAGACCTCAAAGGAGTTGATCCAAGCATACACTTGTGTTTCAAAAGTGTCAAGTTTATCGTATATGCTTGAATCTTGACAAGTGCAAATTCATGGTAAGACAAGGGAAAATTTTGGGCCATATTGTTTCTCGCAATGGGATTTCAACAGATATGGATAAAATTGATGTCATTGTCTCATTACCTCGGCCTATCAACCCTAAAGGGGTACAAATATTCATGGGACATTGTGGCTATTATCGTCGATTCATCTACATGTACGCTGTCCTAGCCAGACCATTATATGCTCTTCTTGTAAAGTTTAATTGGACTGATGAGTGTGAGGAATCCTTTGAAAAGTTGAAGCAAGCATTAGTGATTGCACCCATCTTACGGGCACTAGATTGGAACCAAATCTTTCATGTCCATATTGATGCTTCAAACTTTGCAATTGGATGTATTTTGGCTCAATCAGGAGAACATAATAAGGATTTCCCAATCTCATATGCTAGTCAACAGTTGAACAATGCTGAGAAGAATTATACCACAATAGAAAGAGAAGGTTTGTCCATGATATATGCAGTGAAAAAGTTTCGCCATTACCTTTTGGCAAACAAATTTATATTTTTTGTGGACCATCAAGCACTGCTATATTTGGTTAATAAGCCTTGTGCAACTGGAAGGATTGTGAGGTGGTTTGTCATCCTTCTTGAGTTTCATTTTGAAGTGGCAGTCCGAAAGGGAACAACTCATCTTAGGGCAGATCATTTGTCTCGAATCACCTCTGGCGAAGCTCCTGTGGGTGTGGATGATGATATGTTTGATTCAACACTTTTCCTTGTAGAGACAGCTCCTAAATGGTCTGAACCCATCTTAGAAATTTTGACAAGTGGGTAGATACAACTAGCGGGTCCCAATGTGGACCTATGGCGACCATTCAAGTTAATCCCAGGGAGATTATATCGTCAGGGTAATGATGGAGTGTTGCGGCTTATACCTAACCCTGACTAATATGAGGAGATCTTGGAATGGGCACATGAGGGTACCGGTGGAATCCATGCATCAGCTACTACTTGTGTGCGATGTATATCTCAGGATGGGAAATGGTGGCCTACCATGCACGCGGATGCTGAAAAATTTGTTCGTAACTGTACTTCATGTCAAATTCAACAGCCAATTCATAATGTCAAGTTTTTTGCAGCTTTTACTTCTACCGCGCCCGAGGACGTGCGCGATTTAGGAAGGGGGGAATGTTCCATGGGAACACTCACGGGAACACGGATTATGGAAGGAGGCCGGAAGCAATTAATGCGAGAGAGCAGGATTGTAGCCATGGGAACATAAAGACGCACATAATTTTTCCATATTTTTGTGCCGAAGTGCAATGTAAATCGTTTTAGGCCAATGTGGGTTCTAAATGAGAGTTCTAAGTGTATTAATCAAGGCTCACTTATGGGGTTGTCCGCCCATGTATGAAAGAGGCCTAGGGTTAGGGTTAGTGGCATCTCTACAAAAGAGATGTTAGCTAAAGAAAGCACGTTTTTGCCATTCTCATAAGGTATTGAGTGAAGCTCTTGAGCTCTCAAGCTATGGCAGCTCTCTAACTCTCTCTCTATTGTACTCTAATGAGCATTAAGCTCCAATGAGTATAGCTCCACTTCATTCTCTCAAGCTATGGCAGCTCTCTAACTCTCTCTCTATTGTACTCTAATGAGCATTAAGCTCCAATGAGTATAGCTCCACTTCATTCTCTTAATTTGTTTAGCATCATTGAAGTAGATTAATCTATGATTAGTTAAATGCTTCTTTCTTTCTCTTGTGTATGCTACATGCTTGTAGTGTGTGTGTGTATAGTCTCCATTGATGCAAGCTCTTGCCCACTTCACTGGCAATGAGCTTTTCATGGATAGACTCTCTCTATGAGCTTGTGGGTTTGTGAATGTTACATTCTCTGCTTGCTTAAGCTTGTGGGTTAGTAGAAGCACGCTTATGGGTTTACAGGCATTAGGAAAAGCTAAGATTTAATCAATGTTTGAATGGGATTAAGAGATTGCTATGCATTGCTTGTTCTCTTGATTAGTGTAGTGGATTTAAGGGATTGAGAGATTGATTGAGGTAATTGAATGGTTGAATCGTCAAGTGGTGGTTTGTGTATGTGAACTCTCCCTCATGGGATAAGCCTTCATGCACTAATCGGGTCGAGTCTTCGGATTGACATTGTGTTTCTTAACACATTTGTTGATCGGTAGTACTCTATGAGTACTATATTGCACGGTAGAGAGAACCACTCTACAGTAAGGCTGGAAGTACTTCCCAGTGTTTGGAAGCTTTTGAAGGATGAGGGAGCTGGCTTTGGCGGGACCTTGTGACAACAAAGGCCTTGGCAAAGTCCTTCGCCATCTGCACTGCTTCAGCCATGGAAATTAGCTTGGCATTCTTTACTAGGGTGTCCAAAGGTTCGTTCATTCCTCGAATAAACATGGCCATGAGTTGCTCTTCGTCCAGCGGTGTGGCGAGTACTTGAGGAGAAGAGCGAACGCTTGGTGATACTCTTCAATAGTTTTGCTCCATTGGGTTAACTCCAAGAATTCATTCATCTTAGTTTCCAAGAAGCCGGGAGGACAGAATCTCTTCCTTAGGTATGTCTTGAGATCATTCCATGTCTGGTGTTCTTTTCCAGATGGTTTGTCTCACAGTGGTTTCTCCATGCTACTTTGGATGTTTCTACTATCTTCAGCCTTGCAAGAGCAACTTTACTTTTCTCATTGTATCGAGTGACATGAAAGTATTTTTCCATTGCTTCGATCCACTTTTCCACAACCTCGCCCAAGTTTTCCCCTTCACCCTTAAAGGGACCTAGTTGAGATCTGTGAAGGGCTTTGTGAACATCGGAGTCAAGCTCCTCCTCATTTGTGAGAGGATCTGGCTGTCTACCATGGTTCGTGAGTCTCATGATTCTGCCAAAACGATACATCGTTAAATTTCTATTTCATTTTGTCATCGAGATCCTAAGACTTAAGAAGTTCGAAAATAATTACTTTAAACAAGATAATCGATCTTATTAAAGATCTACGACATACGTCCGAGGAAATAGATCTTATTTCTTTAAACTTGATATCTGATATAGTCAAATCACTTAGATAACTAGAATTTTTTCACAAAACATTCTTTACTTACATAAGGTTTGCAATATATACATAGAGCAACATGGCTCCAGAAAATTAAAACCTCTATGGTATAAGCTTGGAGATGGCGATACTGAGCTACTGACATGCCGTGATACAATTGTTCCCTTATCGCCAAAGGTGCTACAATCTTACTTCCTAGGATGAAACATCTAAGAAGTCTATAAATATGACAAGAAAGCCTAAAATCTTGAGTTGTGGGGTGATACAGGATAACACCACGAACAACCTTTAGCCTCAACAGGACCATGGCTAAAGAGATATTCTTCCTTAGCATTAGGGCGCTGATTGCAAGAGGCATGGACATATTGCCCTGCGTGCCACTTATGTTGTCGTCTCTTAGCCGGGTCTAGAAAATATAATTCCTCAAAATGATTTGCGAGTCTTGCTCTGCTCGTTCAAGTCGTTATTTAGCGGAGGAGAGGATATGCTCAAAAGCAAAAGCAGTCATATCTTGAGATTGAGTAAGATCAAGAATACCACATAAACATGGAACGTCCGTCTATAAAATCAAATTCATGGATTGAAAGTCTTCATTATTAATGAAGCTTAATTTGAACGAGAATACAACATAAAAATGCATCTTTCTAAGTTTTTATTATAAATTTCTGATAAAATTTATTTTTTCTTCTTAAGATTTCAACAAAGCTCTAATACCACAGCTGTGAGACCCTTGTCCTCTTTGTGCGGCCTCCTCTGGGGGGGTGCCAGCAGTGGAAGTAGTAGCCTCTCGCACAGGGCACGGATTCCCACTCGGGGCCTCACCCACGAATTTTCAGAGAGACTAATCTGGCGGTTCCTCCGAAATCAAGACCAGAAAAACTTCCCTCGCCTAGAAAGCATGGGTGATTCAACCACCCAGGAAAATCATCTAACGAAAAATTTATCTAACAAGTCAAGGCCTTAACTAGCTTTTCTGTTCCGACCAAACCCGTAGGTCACATGACCAGATCAAGGAAGGGACTTGCACTTGGTTCATAGAAATCACCGCTTTTTTCCCTTAAGCGAGGCACAACATTGATTCTTTCCCACAGAACAAGAATCTTCCTGGGACTTATTCTAACTAACGTAACTTGAACGTATCTAACTGTATCCCAAGAATCCACTGATCCAACCGGTTAGCCAACCGCCCACCAACCATTATATTGGTGGGATCCCTTTATATAAAAATTTGGTTGAGTTTTATCTCGGGTACCAGGGAAAAGAGTTCCTAGGCTCCCTAGCCAGCACTTATGCAAAATACAATTTAGACACACCACTTACACACCCAATATGAAATTGCCTTTTACAGATTCAGCTGTCTTTAAAGAAGAATTGAAATGAAACCATTGTATTTTGATCATAATCCTCCAAAATATCTAGTCCATTGTTTTACAATAAAAATATCATCTGGACTCTCCATTGAAGACCACCTAGTCAACCAACAAGATCCAAATTCAAGTTCCAGTTCACATAGATAATTCCTTATCAGTCCATCCATATCTTCCTCGACATACGCATGGGTGTCCTAGTAATCGCAAGCCCATGCATCGCCTAGTCAGAACCCTCTAGGATCCTCCTTAGGTGTCCTAGCACTTCACTCAAGGACCGCTTCATCGGTCCTCTCCCATCGTACTAGAAGTGCACCATTTTAACCATACTGAGGCTGGTCAAGACCTTGGCAGGCTTTGCTGTGCGCAGGAGATGTCCTTCAATGACTCCCCACCAGTTGTTACAACGTAATTCTCCTTAGATTAAACCACCAAATGCTTTCTCCAGCATTCTGGCGTAAGACAATCCTTTAGAAAAAATAGAGTTTCTCTATAAGTAAGAATTTCCCGTTGAGTTTGATCCCCTTAGACCCTTTTTATCAGTATCCAGACTTTCTTAATGAAAATCACAATTCTAGTATCTTGGTAACCCACCCATCAGTTACAAAAAAATTTCTAACTTATTTTGCGTCGATTTCAGGT
Source organism: Cibotium barometz (assembly GCF_041138505.1). NCBI lineage: Eukaryota > Viridiplantae > Streptophyta > Polypodiopsida > Cyatheales > Cibotiaceae > Cibotium > Cibotium barometz. The sequence goes on from NC_141083.1 coordinate 30,704,637, forward strand.
CTTAAGGAAAACTTCTCTAAACCGGTAGTCCATTCTTCGTACTGAAGAAATGGGAATGGTCATAAGGTTTTGCTTAGTTTCTTATTTGAGAGATGGGTAAGCATCTTATTGGCCCTCCATTCTCACGTGGTCGTGGTCTAACCATAAATTACTCAGATTTAATCCTAGCTTTGATTCTTAAGGATTTTTCTTCTATTTATTTGATAAATTAACAGATGGGCAAGCATCTTATTGGCCCACCATTCTCACGTGGTCATGGTCTTCTAACCATAAATTACTCGGGTTTAATCCTAGCTTTGATTCTTAAGGATTTTTCTTCCATTTATTTGATTTCCAATCGTAAGGAAAAAATCCAAAATTATGAAAATTTATTCTTTCCTCATCACAATAGAATTATAAATAGTTCTATTTGAGAATAATGGAATTTTATAAAGATAACTCTTTTTCCAATAATCCATTTGTGAATATGCATACATCATTTTATTGATTTATTCGCATAGAAATATTCTTTTCTCCATTTTGATCCTCAACATTAATATACCATAATTATCAACATGAAATTATGGTGAAACCTTCTCTTTAACACCGAATTTAATTTATACATTTTCTAATTAAAGTACGATGAAAATTCCTCTTTTAATTAAATAAAAATACCATGTTTTGAAATATGCCAAGAATTCCTCTTTTAATATTTAAATTATTTATATCTAGAATATCGTGGAAATTCCTCTTTTGCATCTAAATTTTTTTAGGCATGAAAAAATAAATATAACAAAAATTTATCTTTTCTCTATTTAAACAATTATGCATAAATACTATAAAAGTATTTTCCATAAATATAAAAAAAATCATTCTTTTAGCATAAAAATATCTATGCCTAGAATATGATGGGAATTCCTCTTTTTGCTTTATTAAATTTATGCATAAAAATAAGATTTATCTTTTTTTTAGAAATTTTTACCATAGCTTTGTTGTAATTTCAGAGAATTTTCAATTTTCTAATCTTAAATAAATACTTATAACTATGAAATGTGGTGAAAATTCCTCTTTTAAAATAATTTTTTTATGCATACATAACTTAATTATAATCATAATTATAAGCATAATTTTTTATTAAATATCTTGGTTATTCTTTAAAATATCCATTCATCATTCCTATGTAAAAATACTTATAAAAATGTGAGCGTAACTCTCTTTTCAACTTAAAATAAATTAATATGATTTTTTAATCATAAACAAGCTTAAGAGAATTAATCATCATTTTTAACTAGATTTAAATCATAAAAATATTTAATCTTCTCTAGCTTATCAAGCCTAGAGTTTTGATTAAGATTATCAATAAGATCCATCCTTCTTACAAGGATCTAACCATAAAGATGATTAATCTTTCAAAAGGAGATATTTACTTAAAAAAAGCATTATAATTAAGCATAAAGATTAGCATTATAATTAAGCATAAAGATTAGCATTAAATCACTTAAACATTATGAATCATTAAAAAGCTTGATTTCAAGAAAAAACCATTGATTAAAAAGTTTCCCAAGCATTAGAGGGATTGGGAAGAAGATAACCATTGAGAAAGATAGAAAAACACCATGGATTAAACCTTACCCTTGATTTTTGGCTTGATTCTTTTACAAAGAAGTGAAGCCCACAAATCAAGCTTGGCCACCAAGATGGGGAGGGTAATCTCCAAGAGAGGATGGAGATTTGTGAAGCTGCAAAGCTTCCCAAAGTAGAGGCAAAATAGAGGGATAATAGAATTACACTAAAATGAAGATAATATTGGCATGTAAATACACAAAGTTAAAAATACAAAGGAATGAGGGTCTATTTATAGGTGAGGGAGGCCACTAACCAAGTCCAACTCGGTTCTAGAGGCTTCCAGCTTCAGTTTGACCCAATTTGGACAAGATTTAGACCAGTTTAGCTCACTTTTTCATCCAGTTTGCAGGAGGAGAGAGGAGAGAGGAGAGATAAAAATATCTCATTTTTTGAATTAAAAATGCAAGGTAATGATGAGAAAAATTTTCCTACTTCATGCGACCTCTCCCTCCTTACAAAGGTGTTAAAAATTGATTTTTTTACTAATAAACCTTAATTTTTAACTACTCTTCATCTTATGTGAGCATTTACTCATTTTTGGGGTATTTTCTTTTATTCTTTGTAATTTTGTCATCCCAACACTTGTATTAATCCTATTGGCCCTTTAGAACCTTATTTGAACCTTAGTCAAAAATTTCTCAAAATGTGGACCCTTAGGCTAAGGTCTTTAATAATACACATATTCAATTAAGTTCTAATGCACATTGGAAAAATCTTTTTAAACTTTTGTTTTAGGGGAATTCATCTTAGATATTAGGAGAAACTTTGTATTCAAAAATATCTCAAATTTATGTTACCTCTTTCTATAACATTTTCTCTCTCTATGCCAAAAACAAGGGAAAACAATGTTTTCTTGCAATCTGAAATAGGGGATGATTATAGGGGACTGAGAGGAGAGCTTATACATCTTGTAGGGATGAGGAGAAACTTTGTATTCAAAAATATCTCAAATTTGTGTTACCTCTCTCTATAACATTTTCTCTCTCGAGGCCAAAAACAAGGGAAAACAATGTTTTCTTGCATTCTGAAATAGGGGATGATTATAGGGGACTGAGAGGAGAGCTTATACATCTTGTAGGGATGAGGAGGAACCTTACAATAATATCCACAATTAATTATGGACTTTTCTACAAGGGTTGTTCAGAGATATAGCTACATGGGTACACAAATGATGATTGGGCCGGTAGTATTGCAAACAGGAGATCTACTAATGGTTTTATGTTCTCATTTGGGAGTAATGTTGTAAGTTGGAGCAGTAAGATGTAACCAAAACTTGCCTTGTTGAATACTTAGGTAGAGTACAGGGATGCTACTATAACAACTTGTTAGGTAGCTTCGTTTTAGAAGATACTTGGTGATATGGGGGAGCCCGTGGATAGGCCATAATTCTGACAACATGAGTAGCATACAATTGGCTAGTAACCTAAAAGGTTCTATCAAGATGATGTAGATCTGGTATATGTCAGGAAAAAGGATTAGGCATTGGGCACAGAGAAGCTCCACAAGTTTAGGAGCTTACTTGGACAGTAGTGTGTGGAGTTGAGCTCGAGGGGTAGTGTTGAGAAATCGAGCTCAACTAGTGTTACGACGACGACAGACCTTAATGATCCCCTTGGATGATAGCTTCCATATTTATGCCACTGGCATGGTTGGTGAGAGTATTGTTGATATGCCGCTAGTGAATGAAAGGCTATGTGACACCACTTTGGAGTACTAGAGTTATGGCAGGCTAGTGGATAACACGCTATGTGACATCCACTCTAGAGTACTAGAGTTATGGCATAGTTATAGTCAGGTTCACACTATGGACCAACCATTTGTATGTTATTTTAGGAGAGTTCTTTCCCTTTAGGTATGTACTCTTATCTTTTAGTTATAAGGTTGTAGAGAAGAGAATAAGATAGAAGACAATTCTACCATCCACTTTGGAGTACTAGAGTTATGGCAGGCTAGTGGATAACAGGTTATGTGACATCCACTCTAGAGTACTAGAGTTATGGCATAGTTATAGTCAGGTTCACACTATGGACCAACCATTTGTATGTTATTTTAGGAGAGTACTTTCCCTTTAGGTATGTACTCTTATCTTTTAGTTATAAGGTTGTAGAGAAGAGAATAAGATAGAAGAAAAATCAACCATCCATATCTCTCTTATGTCTTGCACTCTCTTGTGTGTGCGTGCTTGCTTACAATGAACTCAATCTCTCCCTCTTCCCCACGTTCTCTTTAACCAACTCAAGAGGTTAAAATTCTTACATCTCCAAACACACTGAATATATTTTACTAGCAGCATGGCATCTCCTTTTACAATCAACCTTGTAATTTTCTATCCTAAGCAAGCTTCCAATCCTATCTTAAGGTGGCATACTCTATTTCATTGTTTGAATGGACATCAGATAGAATTTTACCTTCCTAAAGGACCACCTCTTACTCTGGGCTTAGAATGATGAACCATGCTCGTGTTGAGTCGGTCTTCCTCCTATAAGCTCCATCAAAATGCAATGTGAATGGATTAGTGAAATTTTCCTCTACCTTTGGATCTTCTTTCTCTTTCCTTGCTTTTGGGGCCACCTTCTTCTCATGATAGCGGTATGTTAACACATGTGCTAATCTATCTCGGATACTATCCTCCACCAAAAAGGTGTACTCAAACTCTTACAATTCCAAGATCCACTCTGGAATGTTTGGTGAGATATTCATGTGTTGAACCACATAAGGACATGTGTTCTGAATTGTTAAAACATAAGGAAATGTGTTCTGAATTGTTAAAACAACAAAGGGTCTAGACAAAAGGTAAGACTTGAACTTCCTAGTTTCAAACATGAGAGCCAACATCATTTGCTCAACCTATGTAGAACTTCTCTCAGCCTCTATCATCACCGTGATTGCAAAGTAAATTGGACACATAAATTCTATGTTTGGATCATTTTGCATTAATACTGCACCAACTACCTGAGAGCCAACACTTGGGCAACCATAGAAAACCAAATCCCACCGGGGTGGCATGATGACTGGTAAAGAACTAAGCACAATCATCTAATGGTTGGATTTTTGTAGATTTACTTTGGAAAATTTGTTATGACTATCACAGGCCCATTAAATCAATTGTAATTTAATTCTAGAAAATTAAATATTGAATCTTTCAATCTAAAAACTCTAGGGATCAATACGGTTGTTGCCATGAATTTATTAAAAAAAATTTGGCTTAATTTGAGTATGGGAAGGTCCATTTTCAATCCTCCCAAGTGAAAATTCCCATATTGTGTCCACTTTCCCCTTTTCTAGTCTAAAACCAATCCTAGTTAGGTTTGGAAATCTAGGCTTGGTAAACTTCAAAGCTTAGATATCATTCCATGTGTGAGGCTTGGGTAGGCACAAATCTTATATATGCATGCCACTTTATGTCCACATGAGCTTCGAGAGGATCCACATAAGCAGCTTGCCACCTCACCTTGCCACCTCCACCCTCCATGTCAACATGGTCAACCTAGTTGACTCCCCACCTCATCATCCTAGTCATCATTAATGCCACATTATCTTGCCACCTTTGCATGCCACCTCGCACTTTGTGACATGGCATGCCACATCATGGAATTGCCACATCAACCATAATAGTGCCATATGTCAAGAGAATGCCACGTGTCATGCACGCATGTGACACGTGGCACCTCCTTTCCACCTCCCCTTTTTTTTCAAAAATATATTTTTGAAAAAGTTAATTTAGTAATTTAGAGAAATAGAATATAGAATTTTAAATAATAAAATATATATAGCTTATTAAATAAAAGAATTTAAAATCACTAATTTTAAAGGATTATATTTTGGAATTACATCAATAATATTATTATTAAAGTTCATATTATTCAATTTAAAAAAATAAATTTTTAAGTTTAATATTTCTTGAAAATATTTTGTGTAGAATAAATCTTTGAATAAAATTTGAAAAAAATACATTATAAAAAAAGATAGTTATATAATTATAAAATAAAAGATAAATTTAAAGATATATATTTATATATCTAGTAATGATAAATATTTAGACTTATTAATAAATATTATTAATAATATTAATTTTTAAGTGGATAATAGTTTATCTTTAATTATCTTTATGTTTATCTTAATTATCCAATCAATCTTAGATAGAAAATCCAATGAGATTTGAAGTGGATAACCTATTTTTCCTATATAATCACACATCTCTAGTACTATCCCACACTTATCTCTAGTACTATCCCATCATTGAGCCTTTATAATTTTTTCTCTCTTAGCTTCCTTGAGAATGGGTTCTCAAAGTCGTAGGAGTCGGAAACGTGATAGGACTAGACTTTCCCCCGTCCACCACCAAGTTCACGAGGAGGAGAGGAGAAGGGTAGCTCGTGAGAGAAAGAGAGAGTGGAGAGCACGTCAACGAGCAACACCTTTCGCCCTCTTCCACTTCCTCTCCCTCTGCCCTCTTCCCCCCCACTACCCCTTAGTTTAGATAATCCACATGAACCCGCCCTTCCTGAGTCACCTTCTCTTCTACAAGAACCCACCCCCTCCTTTGGGCGCCCATGGTGTGGATAGGAAAGAACTATCAAAGTCAGGGGCACATCGTTGTGCCCATGCAATCTTCCATTCCTATTTCAAAGACCTCACGCCTTCATCACAGGTATGTGTGCTTGATGCTTTGATTGATCTGCCCAACATGGCCAACTCTGCAGGGGCGCTTTCCGACATTGGAGGTCGAAGAGAGAGGAGAGCTGGCATGGCGGTGCTACAAAGTGTTCCGTCATTCCTATATAGTTAACAAGAAGAGGAACTCTGCGGACTCTTTGGCTGCTCGACGGGCTATTGTGGCAGCCATAAGTAGCTCCCAAATGAAGGATAAGGTTAGTGCCACATCTCGCATCCTTTCCATATAGCACCACACGCACTTAGAGTTGGGTCTATTAGACGACAAAGTTTAGATGCCAATGAGGTTGGTGCTTTGTGGGCGAGTAGTGGTCGTGTAGCTAGGCATGATCGCCTACTAGATGAAACCACTAGAACCTTGATAGAAAGTTTTTGGGAGGAGAATTGTTGTGCCTTGCCAGTTTTCAAGAAAGCTTTGTGTAAGAGAGTGACAAGAGGAGTATTCATTAAGCATGGTGCTTGCTTTCTTGAAATGACCCAAATTGAGTTGTATTCTCAGTTTGTGGCTTCATATCGAGAGCTTAAAATTGGGCAAAGGTCATTTGAGGGGTGTAAGCCTTGGTTTGTGAGGTACTCACGTCAGTGTGACACATGTTGTTGTCGCTACCATGTTGATTTCAAACTTTTTTATGATGTGTTCCGTTCTCCTAGTGGGCATAGAGAGTTGCCTCATAGTCCTCATGATTTCATCCACTCTCTTTTGTGTGCACGCACACGGAGGATGGCCAGTTCCATAGGATGCCTTGTGTGGAGAGTAATCGCACATCATGTGGTTCACTTGCACATCTACAGATGGTAGATCTTGATGCAAGTGACCAAGAGATAGTGCCATGGCAACGTTATGAGTATGTGACACACCAGCTCCAGAGTGGTGGTCAGTCCAGGAAGTTGCACCTCGTGGACAAACATACACCACGTTGTCACTTCACAGCCACATTTAGGGAGCAGATCTACCCCTATATATGGCATAGTCATTGTGCCAAGTGGCAGGATCGTCAGTTTCGAGCATGCCTGGCGGCAGAGTCTCCTATTGGTGTGGTCGTCTCTCTGATTGATTTTGCAGAGAACTACACCTTCACACCTTTTCAGGAGATACAATCTGAGTATTACTTCTCAAAGCAGGTAATGGTTATATTTCGTAATATTTGTTTCGTGTTTGAGCTATATTACTTATTTGATTTTTTGTATCCTAAACGTCTGTATTGCTTACCTCACCAGGTTGCTATTATGGTCCACATTAGCTATCGACATGCAGAGGCTCATGTAGATGGGATAGCGAGTACCCCCGAGACCCGTGTCATTATTTGAGAGTATCATTTCTATATCAGTGATGATCGTTCACATGATGCACATTTTGTGCAGCACTGTTTTCGTCTCCATGACGATTTTTTAGGAGATTGTGGGATCATACATGGCCAACGATGGGTTTGGTCGGATGGTTGTGGCGCAGAGTTCAAGTCGTCACCTTGGGTTTACATTCCATCAGGAGCACATGCATGGCGGCCCCCACGATTTACACACGACGGTTTGCATGCTTCTGTGGAGCATGTATGGATGGCAATTGGTCACATTGTGCCTCGAGAGGATGGGCAGATGCATGGATACAGACATTCCTCTCCCCCGAGCATCCTTCACATCCAGTGTTGTCTGATAAGCACACAGGTCCTGCGTTCATGGTCAGTTATGATGACGTGACAAATTTGCTATAGGAGGGTGATGTATTTGCTGTTATTGCCAGTGCGGGAAATAGCGAGGGACTAGACTACTATCTGATGAGTTGCACTAGGCCAAAGTGCATCCTTGACCAATGGATGATCATGGGTTTTCTTTTGACGCCCATAGCATGATTGTGGCAGGCCGGTTCTACCAGCAGATTCGACTTCATCGGGGGAGTCTTGAGTTCCAGCAGTGGAAGTGGGAGTTAGAGGCATTTCAGTTCTCTCATCTAGTGGTTGCTACCAGGCTCACTCTTGTTGAAATTTGAGCATAATGATGAGCTATGGTGGATCAAACACTAGAATCAACATCATTAACAAAGTGATTAGCAAATAATTAAGACGTAATTAGTGGGTAATTAGCAAATAGATTAATGTAGGCATGGATATTCAAAAACCAGCGAATTCTCATTAGGGCTATGCCTCAATTTATAGAGTTTACATCAAGCATCAAATCCCATTGATTTCTCCATGATTCACTCCCAGTCCACCTCTTCTCTTTTCCCTGAATATCTCCCAGAATAACTCCACACTTCCCAGAATATCTCCACACTTCCTAAATTCTCTCATGCTACCCTTTATTCTCTCCCAGTAGATTCTTCTCACATTTTCACAGGTTCTTTCACATTTACTCAATCTCTTTTACAGCCTCTAACCAAGGGCTTGTTCCCGCACACACCCTATTCACTTGTATTTTCAACACCTCCTCTCAAGTGAATACTCCTAGTACACCTAGACTCTATACCAAGTTTGCCTCCCCTTACTTGATAGTCCGTCGTGACTAGTGTCTCAAGTCCCTAAACTCCATAGTCCTTGACACTCTCTCTCTCTGTGTCCAAGGCTACTATAAGTGCCCGCGACCTTGACTAAAGTGCTCACACATACATCTACCATGTGGCCTACATCATCGTGGCTTAGAGGTGGTTTTACTTTGTTGGGGCAGGTTACATTGGGTTGTGGGGTCTCTCTCTCTCTCTCTCTCAGAAAAGATGATCTGACTCCACTTCCTTTGGAGCCTCCATTAAGTTTGCCGATGTCGTTCCTTCTCCACTGGGTTTGCTGTAGCAGTCTCTCGCCATGTGTCCTGGCTTTCCACATTTGTGGCAAGTGAAGGTCCTTCCTCCTTCTCTGCCTCTTCCTCGTCCTCGTCCTCGAGAGAATCCTCCTCGGGTGAAGAATGCTTTTTCCTCTCCTGCTTTTGAGTCGAGCCCTTTCTTCTCTTTGCCTCTGCTCTCTTGCTCTAGTAGAGCTGCTTCTATCTCTTGTAGCTTCAATTCAGGTACATTCTTTAGTGTTGCTACAATGTTTTCATAATCACCTTTGTCCACACTCTTCAGAAGTACAGCTAATGCTTCATCATCTTCTACCTTTTTGCCAATAGCTGCCAGAGCTGTTGCTTAATGCTTTTATATTTGTTCAAGTGTGTGATTAAAGGTTCACTTTCCTTCATGTCCAATTTGTAGAATTGCATTAACAGATTTATCTTTGAATTTTTTGCTTGTGTACCAAATAATTTATTGAGTTCATCCCATGCATCTTTTGCCCATTGTATCCCTGTGATGTGATGAATGATTTCATCATTTAAAATGAGTGCAATAAATCCCAAAGCTTTTTCATTCCTGCTCTTCGACTCATTTTTCCCTCTCTCTGGGCATTCATCTCTCCCTTCAACTAATCCCCACAGATTTTTCCTCATCAGCAAATACATGGTTTTTGTCTGCCATGTATAAAACTGCTCCCCATTAAATTTGGCTATTTCCTGTGCTGAACTCATGGTGATGTGAAGGGGGTCTTACCTCTTGATCCAATTTCAAGATTCAAGGGCAGTGTCTACTCTTTTACAACTCAATCTGGTGTTTAATAGATGATTACAACAAATTTATCAGCATAAAATCACCAGAAATTACATTAAATTAAGGGTAACCAATTTGTACAGGATGGTTGGAGTATCAAACCAGCTCCGATTTGCAATCTGAAGTTATAGGGATCTGTATCAGATACCTAATGGTTAATTTGAACCCTCAATTGTACCAAAATACATTGATTAGCACTGATTAATCATTGATTAGCAAATTAATGCTCTGTTTTGTGTGCAAAAAACAGAGTATGCGGGGAGTCCAGATCTGGTGCCTTAGACTTCAAATGAGCTCAAATGCTTTCAAAGGCATCAATAGCAATGAGTCTAGTAGAGGATTAAGCCAAGAAACACAAGATTTGACCAAATATTGAAAGCTTAATCTCTGTTTTACCAAAGTCACCTGTAGATTTGATGAAGAGCTTGGATCTCACTGTAAACTTGATGAAATTGAATTCTGTCTTCACCAGCTTATAGAGCATGATTGAATACACCTTGGGCTAGGAGGAATTAGAAGCATTTGATTTGATGAAGGAGAGATCTGCAAATTACTCAAAAAAAATACGCCGGCCGAATCGTCGATTCCTCCTTCCTTCGCTGGCAGTTTGCTGCGCCGTTTTGATGGGCTTGAAGCCAAGTGAGTTGGCTAGCTTGTTGTAGAAGGGCTTGCCCTAATTGTGAGTGTGCAAGGTGAATGGAGTCCTCCACTGGCTGGGGGTGAAGGGGTGAAGTGAAAAATAACTAAAATTTGGATTATTTCCTAATTATCTACTAATCTTGATTAATTAACCAATAGGCTCATAAATCTAATGGATTCTAGGCATGGCTCTGATACCATGTTGAAATTTGAGCATAATGATGAGCTATGGTGGATCAAACACTAGAATCAACATCATTAATAAAGTGATTAATGTAATTAGTGGGTAATTAGTAAATAGATTAATGTAGGCATGGATACTCAAAAACCAGCAAATTCTCATTAGGGCTATGCCTCAATTTATAGAGTTTACATCAAGCATCAAATCCCATTGATTTCTCCATGATTCACTCCCAGAATATCTCCACCTCTTGCTTGATTCTCTCCACCTCTTCTCTTTTCCCTGAATATCACCTAGAATAACTCCACACTTCCCAGAATATCTCCACACTTCCTAAATTCTCTCATGCTACCCTTTATTCTCTCCTAGTAGATTCTTCTCACCTTTTCACAAGTTCTTTCACATTTACTCAATCTCTTTTATAGCCTCTAACCAAGGGCTTGTTCCCGCACACACCCTATTCACTTGTATTTTCAACAACTCTTGATCAAGTACAGAGCCGAAAACATAGTTCTCACCCTCGTTTTCGGCTTCGAGTGGATGACCATGAGAGCATTCTAGAGCAGTTGAGAGCTAGAGAGGGTGCTGCTGACTGGATCTCTATCTTGATAGTGACTAAACAACTCAGACTAGCTGGGTTAGTTCACTTACATTGTACTTAGATTTTTTGGGAGTGACTAATCTCAAAATAGCTGGGGTAGCTCATTTTCAAAATACCTTGATCTTCTGAGTTAGTGGCTAAACCCAGAGTGGCTCTGTGTTAGCTCACATTCTGATGTACTTAGTTGATGTTTATATCATTATGAGTTTTCTCATTATTGAGGTTCATTGCATTTTAGTTGATGTTCATGGTTTTCTAATTTTTTAACACTTTGGCTATCATATCGTTTGTTGAAAATCACCATCACCATATTGTTTGTTGAAAATCACCAAACTTTGCAAGCACTAGCTGCTAATTACCAATCCAAACATACTCCGATTGTGACCAAACTTTACAAGCATGTGGGGGTGGGCCCCCCCCACATGCTTGCAAAGTTTGGTTCCCATCGGCGCATGTTTGGGTACGATGGTATGGGGAAGGCCCGGATTTTCCATGGCCTCTTAAGCACCAAGAGACTTGAAAAATCCGCACTGGCCGCTAATTACCAATCCAAACATGCTCCGATTGTGACCAAACTTTGCAAGCATGTGGGGGTGGGCTCTCCCCACATGCTTGCAAAGTTTGGTTCCCATCTGAGCATGTTTGGGTACAATGGTATGGGGAAGGCCCAGATTTTCCATGGCCTCTTAAGCACTAAGAGACTTGAAAAATCCGCACTAGCTGCTAATTACCAATCCAAACATGCTCCGATTGTAACCAAACTTTGCAAACATGTGGGGGTGGGTTCCCCCCACATGTTTTGCAAAGTTTGGTTCCCATCGGAGCATGTTTGGGTACGATGGTATGGGAAAGGCCCGAATTTTCCATGGCCTCTTAAGCACCAAGAGACTTGAAAAATCTGCACTGGCCGCTAATTACCAATCCAAACATACTCCGATTGTGACCAAACTTTGCAAAAATGTGGAGGTGGGCCCCTCCCACATGCTTGCAAAGTTTGGTTCCCATTGGGGCATGTTTGGGTATGATGGTATGGGGAAGGACCGGATTTTCTTCTTAAGCACCAAGAGACTTGAAAAATCTGCATTGGCCGCTAATTACTAATCCAAACATGCTCCGATTGTGACCAAACTTTGAAAACATGTGGGGGTAGGTCCCGCCCACATGCTTGCAAAGTTTGGTTCCCATCGGGGCATGTTTGGATACGATGGTATGGGGAAGGCCCCGATTTTTCATGGCCTCTTAAGCACCAAGAGACTTGAAAAATCCGCACTGGCTACTAATTACCAATCTAAACATGCTCCGATTATGACCAAACTTTGCAAACATGTGGAGGTGGGCCCCTCCCACATGCTTGAAAAGTTTGGTTCCCATCGGGGCATGCTTGGGTATGATTGTATGGGGAAGGCCCCATTTTTCCATGGCCTCTTAAGCACCAAGAGACTTGAAAAATCCGCACTGGCTGCTAATTACCAATCCAAACATGCTCCGATTGTGACCAAAATTTGAAAACATGTGGGGGTGGGCCCCTCCCACATGCTTGCAAAGTTTAGTTCCCATCGGGGCATGTTTGGATACGATGGTATGGGAAAGGCCCTGATTTTTCATGGCCTCTTAAGCACCAAGAGACTTGAAAAATTCGCACTGGCCGCAATTAGCATCCAAACATGCTGCGATTATGACTAAACTTTGCATGCATGTGGGGGTGGGCTCCTCCCACATGCTTGCAAAGTTTGGTTCCCATCGGGGCATGTTTGGGTACGATGGTATGGAGAAGGCCCAGATTTTCCATGGCCTCTTAAGCACCAAGAGACTTGAAAAATCCACACTCGCCGCCCGCTAATTACCAATCCAAACATGCTCCGATTGTGACCAAACTTTGCAAACATGTAAGGGTGGGCCCCTTCCACATGCTTGTTGGCAAAGTTTGGTTCCCATCAGGGCATGTTTGGGTACGATGGTATGGGGAAGGCCTCGATTTTCCATGGCCTCTTAAGCACCAAGAGACTTGAAAAATCCGCACTAGCTACTAGTTACCAATCCAAACATGCTCCGATTATGACCAAACTTTGCAAGCATGTGGGGATGGGTCCTTGCCACATGCTTGCAAAGTTTGGTTCCCATCGGAGCATGTTTGGGTACGATGGTATGGGGAAGGCCCAGATTTTCCATGGCCTCTTAAGTACCAAGAGACTTGAAAAATCTACACTGGCTACTAATTACCAATCCAAACATGCTCCGATTGTGACCAAACTTTGCAAGTATGTGGAGGTGGGTCCCCCCCACATGCTTGCAAAGTTTGGTTTCCATCGGAGCATGTTTGAGTATGATGGTATGAGGAAGGCCCGGATTTTCCATGGCCTCTTAAGCACCAAGAGACTTGAAAAATCCGCACTGGCCGCTAATTACCAATCCAAACATGCTACGATTGTGACCAAACTTTGTAAAAATGTGGGGGTGGGCCCCTCCCATGTGCTTGCAAAGTTTGGTTCCCATCGGGGCATGTTTGGGTACGATGGTATGGGGAAGGACCGGATTTTCTTCTTAAGCACCAAGAGACTTGAAAAATCCGCACTGGCCGCTAATTACTAATCCAAACATGCTCCGATTGTAACCAAACTTTGAAAACATATGGGGGTGGGTCCCGCCCACATGCTTGCAAAGTTTGGTTCCCATCGGAGCATGTTTGGGTACGATGGTATGCGAAGGCCCGGATTTTCCATGGCCTCTTAAGCACCAAGAGACTTGAAAAATCCACACTGGCCGCTAATTACCAATCCAAACATGTTCCAATTGTGACCAAAATTTGCAAGCATGTGGGGGTGGTTCCCCCCACATGCTTGCAAAGATTGGTTCCCATCAGAGCATGTTTGGGTACGATGGTATGGGGAAGGGCTGGATTTTCCATGGCCTTTTAAGCACCAAGAGACTTGAAAAATCCGCACTGGCCGCTAATTACCAATCTAAACATGCTCCGATTGTGACCAAACTTTGCAAACATGTGGGGGTGGGCCCCTCCCACATGCTTGCAAAGTTTGGTTCCTATCGGGGCATGTTTGGGTACGATGGTATGGGGAAGGCCCCGATTTTCCATGGCCTCTTAAAGCACCAAGAGACTTGAAAAATCCGCACTGGCTGCTAATTACCAATCCAAACATGCTCCCATTGTGACCAAACTTTGCAAGCATGGGACCCATGTGCTTGCAAAGTTTGGTTCCCATCGGAGCATGTTTGGGTACGATGTTATGGGGAAGGCCCGGATTTTCCATGGCCTCTTAAGCACCAAGAGACTTGAAAAATCCGCACTGGCCACTAATTAACATCCCAATAATGAAAAAACTCATAATGATATAAACATCAAATAAGTACATCAGAATGAAAATGAGCTACCCCAGCTAGTATGAGGTTAGTCACTGCCCATAAATCTAAGTACAATGTAAGTGAGGTTAGTCACTGCCCATAAATCTAAGTATGGAGCTTCAAAAAGTTGATGCTTTATGGAGGACAATGGTATATTAACATAACAATGAAAGATATCTTTGACATTTTTATTAATAAACAAAATTTCGATGCTCGACATCCAAGATTAGATTGGTTCATGAATAGATAGAGAATAAAGTTGACGATTTGAGGTATGCCTTTAATGAGGATGAAATAATAGAGAATTTATATAAGACAAATACGCAAACAATTGAAATACGCAAACAGATTAGATTGGTTCATGAATAGATGGAGAATAAAGTTGACGATTTGAGGTATGCCTTTAATGAGGATGAAATAGTAGAGAATTTATATAAGATAAATACGCAAACAATTGAAATAATGGAGGAAGAGCAAACACATAGACCGGGTAAAGAAATAAAAATAGAGAAAGACATTTCTATTGATATTGAAGGTGATGATAATGACAATGAAGAGATTATCCACAAGCTAGAATATAAAAAATTGGTATTATAATCACTTGAAAGATCAAAAAATGACATTTTTAATATGTTTCTGAATCGATAGAAATTTTTGTCCTAAAAAATTAAAAATGTCTATGGTTTTATTATGGTTGTCCTCTTTCTACGACGACGAAAATCTCAGCCTACAAGCCCGGCCGAGGAAGATGGAGGAGGCATTATGTGAGCGAGGGGGCATGGAAAGGCTCCCTACTAAAGTCTAAACCTGTGGAACTTGGAACTAGAGGGTGGAAAGCGCACCAGCATGGTGAACAGCCGCCACAAACAGAAGACACGAGGCTACGATTGCGGGACGCCGGCTTCGTGGTGGTCAAACAATCTCCACTTTCAATTCACAGGGCAGCGCCAAGGTGCGGGGTTCCTCCTCGCCAGGGAACAACACAAGCTT
Organism: Cibotium barometz; assembly: GCF_041138505.1. Lineage (NCBI taxonomy): Eukaryota > Viridiplantae > Streptophyta > Polypodiopsida > Cyatheales > Cibotiaceae > Cibotium > Cibotium barometz. Next base: position 30,720,252 of record NC_141083.1, read on the forward strand.
CGCCCCGTCCAAACTGCTTCGCGCTGCAGCAGCTTCTGCCCTTGTTTTCTCGCCTTCTAGATCATGGTCCTCGAGCTCCTGCGATTGCTCAGAGGTAGCATTTGTATCAACTCGGCCCCTCTTCTTAATCATCAGCCATATTACGCCACACATCAGTACGAGCACCAGAAGAGCTCCACCGGAAAGAAGAAAGCCCAGCGTGGACGGGCCTTGACGGCAAACCACCACTCCATTTTTGGCTTGGCCGCAGCTGCTTGTTGGGCCCTCCGCCTCTTGCAGCCTCCATCGCCGCGAAGGATCCATTTGAGAGAAAATCTCGAAAGGGAGAGCGTTTAGGATAGTGCGGGACTTCGAGTGAGCCAGCAGGTTTTTACAAAGGAAACGTGAAGAACGGGCCTTGTTCTTTACTTGCGGCGCGGGGAATCCCGGGACCCGGTAGTCTTCAAAACACATGGTCGTCGACAATATATTATTCCCCACTTTATTACACCCCGTGTATAATAAAATGCAAGCTCCCAAGCCTTGAGACCCAAGGTAGTACATCATCATGGCCTGATGCCTCTACGCTGTGCAATCATGACCTCATCCACGTCACTTCGCGCCTTGCAAAGTTACATTGCTATGTAGTATGAAGGCCAAAGGAAGGAATCTATATATATATATATATATATATATATATATTACTTGTAACCTTCCATGTGAGCCCCACTTGGTAAGAGGAGAAGAGATCTTTGACATAAAGGAGAAAGGATAAATTTTTATACATATTTTTTACACATGCCTAAATGCATCGGGGCTCACAATTAGTTGTCACCATCAAGTCATTTGCTCATTGAATGAGTATATATGTATGTATGTATGTATGTATAGAAGAGTTTTATATTTTTAAACTTTTTAAAAGGAAAGGTTCTTTTCCACAAGCCTAGATGCATTGCGGCTCACAATTAGTTGTCACCATCAAGTCATTTGCTCATTGAATGAGTTTCTTATATATATAAACACACACACATACACACACATACACACACATATTTTTTACACATGCCTAAATGCATCGGGGCTCACAATTAGTTGTCACCATCAAGTCATTTGCTCATTGAATGAGTATATATGTATGTATGTATGTATGTATAGAAGAGTTTTATATTTTTAAACTTTTTAAAAGGAACGGTTCTTTTCCACAAGCCTAGATGCATTGCGGCTCACAATTAGTTGTCACCATCAAGTCATTTGCTCATTGAATGAGTTTCTTATATATATAAACACACACACATACACACACATATGTGTGTGTGTGTGTGTGTGTGTGTGTGTGTGTGTGTGTGTGTGTATATATATATATATAGATCTATATGTATGCGAACATAAATACGTGCATGTGCATGCAACAATGCACCACACACACACACACACACACACATGCATACATAAAAAACACACACATGCACACACACTGGCATGCACGTGCACATACACACTTACTTAATCTCATACATACACATACATGCATATAAACGTACATATATATACATGCATACACACACTAAAATACACAAATACACGTGCACACATATCGATAGGCACACATGCATACATAGATGCACATGCACACACATAGACACAAAAATGTCCACATAAAAAAATTACACACATATACATTCGCATATGCACACACGTTCATATATATATATATATATATAGATATAGATATATATATACATATATATGTATGTATATATATATATATATGTATGTATGTATGTATGTATGTATGTATATATATATATATGTATGTATGTATGTATGTATGTATGTATGTATACCCACCTGAACTCCCGCGCCACGGGTTTAGATACTCGAACTGCGGAGCTAGAGATCTTTTTTGAATCTAGTAACCTATATATATATATATATAGATTATATGAAGAGTATAATCTGTATATATCTAAAGAGGGGAGAGAGAGAAAGAGAGAGAGAGAGAGAGAGAGAGAGAGAGAGAGAATATTTAAATACACACACTTATATACATACATACATATGTATATATATATAAATTTTATGTTTATTATTTAAACACATATATATATAATATATATATATGTCTGTGTATATGTGTGTGGGTGTGTGTCTGTGTTTTATTATATTAAATATGTTTATTTTTTATAATAATTAAATATATCTTATGAAAAGAAATATTTATATTATTTATATACATTCACATACATACATACATACACACACACATACATACATACATACATACATACATACATACATACATACATGTATATATATATATATATGTATGTATATATACTTATACACACACACACACATATATATACATATATACACATATATATAAACACGTATATAAATAAACAATATAAGAAAAGATATACACACATATGCACATACATACACACATACACATACACTATGTATGTATGTATGTATATACGTACATACATACGTACGTATGTATGTATGTATGTATATGTGTGTGTGTTTGTGCATGTGTGTGTGTATGTAAATATATATATATATATATAATAAATTAATTAATACATATATATATAATGTAAATAAATATATGTCTATATAATAAATATTTGATTACTAAAAATAAATTAATACATGTATATACATACATACATACATACATACATACATACATACATACATACATATATATATATATATATATATATATATATCTTGGGTTGAAGCCGAGACATTTGGTTGATCTCTTTGTAAGGCTCAGGGGGTTCACCTAAAAATATGTAAGTATATCATGTGAGTTTAAATAAAGGGGTTTTTCAATTCAAAATTTTAAGAGTAAATTTACAAAAATACGTTTGCACAGAAGGGGTTTTTTTAATCAATTTTGAGAAAAACCTGTAAGTCTATAAAGAAAAACGGGTCATTTTATTCATGAAAATTTCACAGGTAAGGAGTTTTTTAAATACCCCTTGAATGCACGTGATACATAGGGTGTCTTAGTATGCACACCCTGAGTTGTAAGGCTAGTTTTTACATTTCTCTCTTAATTTGATTGTAAATACGTTACTTGTGGCCATTTGTTTAAAATAGCTTAGAAACATAATATTTGAGTTGTCTCATTTATTTCATGAAAAAATGAGGCCATTTGGCTATTCATACATGTAAGTTCATGAATTTAAGTATTGTGTTTACTCAAAAAAAAATACCTCTACGTTCTCCCTTCTCTATTTCATTTCATATATCTCCAATCTATTTTTATGTATTTCTTGTATGCATCTAGACTTGTATACGTCATTAACTAATATTCAAGTTCTGTTAGAAATCCTTTTACTAGTTAGAAAAGGGATATGCTATAGTTCATGCCTAGACTAGTGTCCTCACATGAAGCTTCAATACTTGAGACATTGTGGGTGGAAAAAAATTTGTCATATATATAGTCTAATATAAAAATATGTCATAAATTTTCATTGACGTGTTCACACTAGGCCGGCCAAAAACTAAAAAAATGGTACAACTAATATTACTAGTTTGAAAAAAGTGTATACTCGAAGTCCTTAGACTTTCTAAGCTCATATGTAGTAAGGCCGCTTTCTAAAGTCTAGTGCTATATATCAAAAATGTTGCTTAATATACAAGTGACTAGTGCTCACACTAGGCTAGCCAAAACTTAAAAAATTAATATTACTAGTCTGAAAAAAGTGTATACTCGAAGTCCTTAGACTTTCTAAGCTCATATGGTAAGGCCGCTTTATAAAGTCTAGTGCTATATATCAAAAATGTTGCTTAATATATAAGTGACTAGTGCTCACACTAGGCTAGCCAAAACTTAAAAAATGATCTGACCACTATTTTACTATTCTTAAGCAAGTATGTACATACACAAAGTTCTTAGACTTTCCCTATTTTACTATTCTTTTAAGCAAGTATGTGCATAAACAAAGTTCTTAGACTTTCCCTATTTTGCTATTCTTAAGCAAGTATATGTACATACACAAAGTTCTTAGACTTTCCCTATTTAACATTAAGCACATGGTAAGGTCACTTTATAAAGTCTAGCGCCATTTTATAAAAGATATATACTGGTGGGCGAGGTGGCAAAGCGCATTATGGTAGGTTGGGCGGGTGAAACCATGTTAACCTACAAGATGGCTATCACTCATGAAATACATCAAGTATTGCTCTAAGGCTCTTGAGAGTAAATCTTATTCATGTGTTGATGCCTTTGTGTAAAGAGGCTAGTTCGAATCAAAGTCACAAAATTCACTATCCTTAAAGGCAATCTCATCGCTCTCTCTTTCAGCACCTCATAGAAAAGCTTGCACAATTAGAATAATCTAGTTTATATTAAGATAAAAATAATCTATCATATCTAATTTGTAATTTTCCATGCTTACTCTCCATATCTAATGAAAGTTCTTACAAACAACCTAAAATCTAATCTGAGAGCTAATTTTGGTTAATTTTTAAAACCATAATTGATGTTATTTTATTAGCATACACTCCTAAATAAGAAAGACAATAATGAGAAACTTAGCAATTAGAGTTACACTTAGAAAAAGGAGGAGTTTTTCACTTCCTGTACAAGTTGTTGAGTTCGAGCTTGTAGATAGCCAACCAGTAGAACCATGCAAGCCCCCTATGTCCCTACTTTCCACACTCTGAATATGGCTATTCAACCACTGGGATTGAAGCCAAGACATTTGGTTGATCTCTTTGTAATGTTAGTTTTTGCATCGCTCTCTCGAAATTTGATTATAAATGTGTTACTTTGGTCATTTGTTTAGAATAGCTTAGAAACACATATTTTTGAGTTGTTTCATTTATTTCACAATAAATGAAACACATATTTTTGAGTTGTTTAGAATAGCTTAGAATAGCTTAGAAACACATATTTTTGAGTTGTTTCATTTATTTCACAATAAAATGAGGCCATTAGCCATCCATATATGTACTTTAAGTACCTCGTTTAACCTATGTATATATATGTGTGTGTGTATACATATACATATATGTATATGTATGTGTGTGTGTGTGTATACATACATATATGTATATACATACATACATGTATGTATATACTCATTTTCCTTTTGCAGTTGCTTTTCTTTGCTGGTGCCTCCCCCACTAGCTCCGGCCTCCTTGCCCTCTTGGCTGGGTGCGGCTACTTCCAAAGATTTTGTCGGTTTCGGGCCTATTAGCTGGGCTGGATTTGACTGTCCAAACCCTCCCTCCCACCTCCTTGCCCTCTTAGCTGGGTGCATCTACTTCCAAAGATTTTGTTGGTTTCGAGCCTATTAGGTAGGCTGGATTTGACTATCCGGATCCTCCCTCCGTATTTTTGTCCTGTGAATGGTAGGGCACCATCTTTCTTCAGCAAGAAGGTATCAGGGCTTACATTACCACTGTCAATTTCTTTAAATATTCCCCCCACACCTCCGTTAGATCCTCAATGGCATGGCCTTCCCATTGCTCCATCTTTTCGGTTTCCAATTTATACACTTCTAAAAATTTGGCATCCAAAACAACTAGCCTGGCTTCTTGTATCTATCAGCCCTAGCGCCCACCTCCTTTATAACCCTTTCACGCAAACCTGGCCCTATCCAGGTCATCTTGCAATTTCTCATATGCTTGCTCCTTCCGGGCCATTTCCTCCCTCATCTTCCCCATTTCCTCTTTTATCTCCTCATTTGGCCTTCTGGAGTTCACGGATCTAGCTCTACATTTCTTCTAGGCAGTCTACCTCCATCCTCCTCTTGCACAGCTCCTCCTATGCAGGGGTTCCTACTGGATTCTGACTGTGTGGATGATGGCATCCTTTTCTTTGATTGCCACATGCAGTTTGGTCATCTCGTTTAGGCCATCAGTCATGCAGCGTTGTAAGTAGCTGAGAGCTCCTTGCACCCAGTCTATGTCAATGGATTCCGAAAAATTTACAGCACTCGTGGTGGCAGGGAGATCCAACTATGCTTGTTGCAACTACAAGCTTATGCTGGGTGGTTATACGACCTCCTGCTGCCTGGCTGCTCTGAAACAGGATGGAATTGCTAATGTTGGCTAAGTCCTCCTTGATCTGTGCTGCTTTTTACTTCAATTGCCCCACAGCTTCGGTCCTTGGCAATTCTCCCCTTCTTGCTGGTCTTCTTTTCGTCGAATTATAAAATCCTTTTCTTCCTTATCGGAGGTTGTCTGTTCCTTTCTTTGTTTGGAACCTGCCTATTCTTGGGCTTCTCAGTTGCATCCTCTTTGGGCACTGTATCTTGTTTTTGGTCTTCCTCCTCCTCCTTTTCGGCTCCTACTTTTACATTGAACACGGCTATCAGATACAAGCCGATCTTTGTTCTTATGTTTTGTGTGGTTGATTTTTCCAATTTGGTCCTTCAGGTTATTGTATAGCACCTCAGTCCAAGCTACCTTTGTTCTTGCTTCCACTGCTTTCACCACCATAACAAAGGCCTTTCTTGACATGCAGTATAGCTTGTGTGGGTGAGATTGATAATCTCCACCACAAAGCGCAAATTTTGCTTCTGTCAATCTTTGTCTGCCGTGCCTGTGATCTTAAATTCTTTGGCCTTGCCCTCTCCAGCAGCAGCAGGCCAAACTCCATGATTAAATTCTCCTCATTGAGGCTTGCTTGACCTTAGTGTCCCCCTCAGCCAACAATTTGAATATTTCAACGACATATAAAGGACCGAACACTCTTTTCTCACCTGATGGGAGCATGGTGATATTTGATTTTTGCAATTTCTCCAGCTACTCCATGGCCTTGAAGTTTTATTGAAGCTCCTCCCATGGCAGCTTCGCAAACTCCTTGAATCCCATCTTCTCCAGCCCACAACTGGGCATGCCTATCTGCCTCCTTGTATAAGGTGGATGAGAGGTACTCAAATTCCACTATTTTTTGGCTTCGGGTGTGCTAGGGTTGAGCGACAAAAGGCATGGTGAAAGTAGAATTTAGAAATAATAGAGCTTAGAGTGCAAGGAACCAAAAAAAAATTTCATATTGATTTTTGAATTAGGATTTTGGTGGAGAGGTAGCCGACCGTTTTCATGACGCACGCCTTCCCTATGTATGGCCATAGTTGCTTGACATCTCCATGATTTCCCCAAATCCCTTTCACAATTTGACCATGAGTGCCTGTTGCACCATTTGTGAGATCATTAATGACTGGGCTGAGAATAGGCGACGATGACAGCGACGATGCGACATGTTCCCCTTTCCATAAATGCACCCTTTTTCGGGGTGGCAACCTTGATTTTCTTGCCACCTCCACATTGTTGCTAGTTGGCTCCTCGATTTTTGTTTACATATGTACATCCTAATTTTGGATTTTGTTCTCTTCTATCTTTATTTTCTCTAGATCATGTCCTGATTTTCGATCATAAGATTAGACTCGAACTCTTCTTGTTGGGAATTTTTCGGATCCTGACTGGACGGTTCTGCTTGTTGGACATTCTCCGGATCTAGATTTGGATCTGGACACACTTTTCCACTTTTCTTAAGTTCTTCGGATCTAGATCTGGATTTGGATATGGACACACTTTTCCTTCTAGACATACTTTTCTTGCTAGTTCTGGCATTCTTCTGTGATAAGGCTTTAGCCTATACCCATTCACCAGTTTCCTTAGGCTTTCTCCATCGAGACTTGCCAGCTCAAATGTTCCTATCCCCATTTTTCTGACAATTTTGAATGGGCTCGTCCATCTCATTTTCCATTTTCCTAGGTGGGCTCCCATTCTTGATGAGAACAGCAAGGCTACATCTCCTTCTTTAAAGATTTTGAATTTTGTATTGTTGTCCACTTGTAACTTTCTCCTTTTCTGTACACTTTCGGTTGTCCCCATGCACTGTGTAGTCTCCTTTCATCCAACTTAAGGAGTTTCTCAATTGTGTGAATCTCTGATTCTTCCGGAGAGAGCCTTTCTACTATAGCTATCCCGAGGCTCTGTATTTAGGAACTCCATGGGCACTACTACCTCTAGTCCATACACCATGCTGAAAGACTTAAGTCCTATTGCATTCTTATACGCTATTTAAAATGCCCATAATGTTGAGTGCAGCTTTGTATCCTAGTCAGTCCTATTCTCATTCACTGTCTTGACTAGTATTTCCTTCACGGTCCTATTCTCATTCACTGTCTTGACTAGTATTTCCTTCAAGATTTTATTGGTTGATTCTGCTTGCCCATTTTCCTGCGGGGCAGGTAGTATGATTTCTTATGTATTATCATACGTTGCTCTGTCAGTTTCCTGATCACTTCATTAAGGAAGTGGGTTCCTTGGTCACTGACTATCTCTATTGGGCATCCGATAGTTTCATAGAGAAACTTTACTTCTAACGATGCCTTACAGTCTCTCATGGCCTTGGCCTCCACCCATTTTGTGAAGTAATCCATAGCCACCAGAATGCATTTATTTCTTGTTCGCTAAGCTGTTGGCTTGAATGGGCCGATAAAGTCTAGACCCCACTTCTAGAATGTCTCTAGGGGAAATATTGGGGCAGCATTCTATCTGCATCATTCAGTTGCCCCATCCTCTAGCACATATCGCACTCCTTTGCGAACTTGTATGCATCTTTTAATGCAAATGGCCACCCACAGTCCTACTTGGAACACTTTCTACCTCATGACTTCTCCGAAAAAGTGCTCACGGCTTATTCCTTAGTGCACTTCTACCACAGCACAGCCTGTTGCTCATGTTTGAGGATGCATCTTCTCAGTATCTGATCAATGCCCATCTTGTAGAGCTGTCTTGCTAACCCCATGAACGACTTGCTCCTCTAGAGAGTCAGCTTTTTTTCTCTAATCTCTGGACATGTACTCCAGAAAGGACAAGTCAAACAAAAATTACAACATTTAATCGTACCAGTTGGGCTTTTCTCCATCTATGAGGAAGAGTTACGCATCTGGGAAATCATCTTCCACCCCTGGATCTTCTCCTTACTCTAGTTTTGATAAGAAATCTTCTATTACGTGCTTGTTTCCGGGAGTGTGCCTTATGGTGAACTCGAACTCTCGTAACAAAATCATCCATCTAGCCAATTTTCCTACCAAGTCTAGTTTGTTCACCAGGTACAAGAGTGCTTTGTGATCTACATGCAATTCAAACATTCTTCCCGATAGATAGTGCTCGAACTTCTTGATGGAGTAGATAATCCCCAATGACTCTTTTTTGTAGTGGAGTAGTTCTTTTCAGGTCTAGATAGCCTCCTGCTTGCATAGAAAACTAGTCTGTACTAGCCTTCTTGTGCTTCCTACATCAAAGCACTACTAATGGAAAAATCAAATGCATCAATAAATATATGAAATACCAGATCATTGTCCGGCTTACTGGAGAATGGGTGCTACTCTTGCAGTATCCACTTGAGATCCTATAATACCTCCTGACAAGATCTTGACCAGATGCATTCTACATCTTTCACCGCCGTTAGAGTGTACATGGGCACTACCACATTCGCCCCAGGAACCTCATGAATTTTCTTTGCCACTTAATTAGTCCCAGGAATCTTGCAAGCTCTTTAGCATTCTTGGGCAAGTGAAAATTCACAATGATTGCGGCCTTGGCCGAATCCACAGCTAGCCCTTCTGCAGATACTATGTGTCCTAAGAGGGATCCACTTGCTATAGCAAAGGCACACTTGGCTGGATTAAGGTTTAGTCTGGCCTTCCTACACTTCTCTAGGAACGTTGTAAGGTGTGTTATGTGGTCTTATTTCTTTTCGAACACACTAAAATCATCCACAAGTAGCCCTTCTGCAGATACTATGTGTCTTAAGAGGGATCCACGTGTTTACAACAAATACCCACTTGGCTGGATTAAGGTTTAGTCTGGCCTTCCTACACTTCTCTAGGCACATTGTGAGGTGTGTTATGCAGTCTTATTTCTTTTCGAACACACTAAAATCATCCACAAACACCCTCATGAGAAGGTGGTTAAATATTCATAGAATATTTCCTAAACCATCCTTTGAAATGTGGCTAGAGCATTCGTTAGCCCAAAAGTCATTACATTGGAGGCAAAAGCCCCCATTCTGTCTCATGAAGGCAATGGGGTATGTCTCATGAACTCATCCAGAAAGGAGTATGTCTCATGCCCCCCGACTTACCGCATCCAGCAAGGAATCTATGAGAATGGTAGTGAGAACGGATCCACCAATATGGTGGAGGCATTCAACTTGCGGGTAGGCAATGCAAACTCTCAGCCTCCCATTCTTCTTTGGGAAAATGACTATTGGTGAAAGCCATTCCTCTCTGTCCACTAGATAAATGAACCCTACTCTTAGTAGCTTGTCAATCTCCTCCTTCACTTTTTTTGCATAGGTGGGGTTTGTTCTATATCTACTTTGTTGGAGAGGAGTTGCATCCTCTTTTAAGTTGATCTTGTGTTGGTAGAAGCTAGGCTCAATCCGCTTCATGTCTAAGTAAATCTAGGAGAACACATCTTTGTGGGACTTTAGCAAATCCAAGAGCCTTCCTCTAAATTCTTCATTCAGCTGGGCACTGATTCTAACTATTTTTGGATCTTGGTCATCCCCCAGGTTCACTTGTTCAAGTTCATCTTCCTAGACTCTAGTGTTCCACTTCTTGAGTTGGACTTCCTCCTTCTTGAGTTGGGCTTCCTCCTTCTTGAGAGCCATCATGGCCTTTTTCTGCTCAGCCTATAGTTTTAACACATTTTCCTCAATGTCCTTCTCCTCTTCCTTTGCACTTTCTTCATTTAATAGCACTTCAGGGTGAGCCACCAAGACTTCTAGATCGTATCTTTGTATAATCCTTTCTATATCCACCTAAAATAATGACAGTAGATCTAGATTTTCCTTCATGATTTTCTCTTCTTCGTCGTCTTCTATCCCTTCTAGGTAGTTTAGGCCCTAGAGGTACGTGAACTTTTGAACAAATGTGACCAGCTTCTTTGTATTTGATCTGATGCTAAGAGATCTTAAACTTTTGAGACGGATCATCCTTAATACCTTGTTAAGAAACCAAGTGGCCCAAGAGCCTTAACTTAGTATGGAAAATGTGGTGTTTCTCTGGATTCAACTATTCACCGAGCTGGAACAATCTTTTTAAGCCTTCTTCCACCTTTTGGCAATGTAAATACCTGCTACTATATATGAAAACTCTAATGGATGACCCAAAAAATGGTTGGAAAACATACTACATGAATCTTTGAAATGTGGGCAGGTGCATTCATGAGACCAAATGGCATAACTCTATAAGCAAAACTATCACAAAGGGGTGATGAACGTGACCTTCCTTTGGTCCTCCTCTGCTATTCTGATTTGGAAATATGTTGACTATCCATCACGAATAGTATATCGTTTGTGGCCAGTTACCTCATTCAAAATTTCATCCTACAATGGTAAAGAGAATGAACTCTTTTTGTGGCGGCGTTGAGGGGCTTGTAGTCGACACAAACCCCCTACTTTCCATCCTTTTTGGGAGTCACCCACCATAGGAGATACCCATTCAGAGTTCTCCCTTGGATAATGAAAATATACACGGGAGAAGAGAGCTTGAGCTCTTGCAAGCACACACACACACTCACACAAACCCAAGGTGAGAGGCTGAAAATTCTTCTTCTTCTTCACACAACAAAAGAGGTCTATAAAGAAGATAAAGTGACTAACACACATAATAGAGTATATACAAGCATTACATAATGTGAACACGCTAAGAGGAGTGGATAGATGTGGACTAGTCAGTGTAGTCCAAATCTCTGGCAAAGATATGTCGGTGCCAACTACCAAACCTGCGAGTGATATAAATGTCGAATATTCATGCAAGCGCCTCTCGTAAGTGTTATCTCATGTTGAGCTTCACATCTCAACACTCCCCCTCAAGCTCAACTCTAGCTCATGAACTCCAAGCATATCTCGAAATCTGCAGAGCTTCTCAGCTCCCAAGGCCTTCATGAAGGTGTTAGCAACCTGATCCTATGTGCTGACGTAGGCCAAGTCGATGTCACCTGCCAAGAATCTCTCCGTGTGATGAAGTGGCAATGTACCTCAATGTGTTTCTTTCGCGCATGAAAAACTGGGTTCCTGGCCAACTGTATACTACTAAGATTGTCACAATATATGACAAGATTTCTCTCCACATGCAAACCCCAATCAGAGTAGCTTGCATAACCAAGCTATCTCACATGGTGCCACTGTATCTCTTCTGTACTCTGCCTCTGTACTCGACAAGGCAACTGTGGGGCTGCTTCTTGTTGTTCCATATCACAGTAGCACTCCCTAATGAAAAGATAAATCCACTGGTAGATCTGTTGTCTATGATGCTACCTGCCCAATCTGCGTCTGTGTACCCATATAGCTCCAATGGTACACCTACTGCATAAAACAATGCATAATCAACAGTGGCCCTCAAATACCGAAGTGTGCATCGCACACTGTCAAGATGTGGTTTACGTGGAACTTGCATAAACTGGCTCTCTAAGCTAAGAGTGTAGCTCCAATTTGGCCTGTTAATCGTGACATAGATCAAACTCCCTATAATCTTCTTGTACATAGTGGGATCCTCCAACACATAACCTGCATCCACAGCACTAAGCTTGCCATTTTGATCTAATGGCACCGAGATTGGCTTGCAATCAGCCATCCCATAGTTGGACAACATGTCCAATGCATACTGTCTTTGTGACAGCCAATTACCGAATGACCTCAATTCCCAAAAAGTAGCGTAGATCTCCCAAATCCTTCATCTCAAACTTCCTTTTGAGAGAAGACTTTTCACATGCTCAATCTCATCCAAGTTGCCACCCCCAACAATAAGATCATCTACATATATGGTGATGATCACAATACCCTTATCACTCTTGTTGTGCACATATAAAGAGTGATCTGCATCTGCCATATGAAAACCAATAGTGACAAGATACTTAGCAATCTTGTCATGCCATGCTCGTGGAGCTTGCTGCTTTAGCCCATATAAGGCCTTATAAAGCTTACACACATACTCTGGGTAATCTGTATCCTGAAAATTTGGTGGCTGATCCATATACACCTCTTCTTGAAAGTCACCATGCAAGAATGCATTTTTTACATCCATCTGATGTAAAAACAGCCTTTAGCTACAGCCACCACAGTCACAACTCTTAGAGTTGCCATATTTGCAACTGGGCAAATGTCTCCTCATAATCAATCCCATGTGTCTACGCATATCCCATGTGTCTACGCATATCCTTTGGATAACAATCTTTCCTTGTACCTGCTTATGCTACCATCACTATTATGTTTCACCTTATACACCCACTTACAGCCAATAGCTTTCTTGCCTTCAGGCAATGGCACCAAATCCCAAGTCTCATTTCCATACAATGCATCCATCTCTTCATCCATAGCTTTCTCCCAACACACATTTCCAATAGCCTCATCAAAACATGTGGGTTCTACAACCTGCACAACTTTTGCCATATACGCATAGTGATGTGCCACATAACCATCATAAGTCAACCTCTACACTGGATTTTTGACTCTTCCAAATCTTCGTAACTTTTCATTTATGGCCTCCATAGACTTCTTCACACCAGGTCTCCTCATTTCTAGAATCCCAAGTTCCTCATCAAGGATCATCTCCGAGCCACTAGAATCTTCGTCAACAAGAGAATGCAGTGCAAACATATCAGGCATACCAAGGGGCTCAACCACTTTCACTTTGCCTTTATGTGATGTACCAACTACATTTTCAAGACAAGTATTATGACGTAGCCTACCACTCCATGGTCTATCAATAGAACCACTAGATGAGGACTCTCCTCGTCCACTGAATGACTATGATTGTTGACTTGCATTTTGTGCAACCACATTTCCACTTACATCAGCCCCAGCATCATCTTTTTCAGTAGCATACCAGCTACTTATCTCATCAAAATACAACATCCCTGCGTACCCTCAATTCACGTGTAGCTAGTATTATAACATCCCTGCTTACCCTCAATTCACGTGTAGCTGGTATTATAACATCCCTGCTTACCCTCAATTCACGTGTAGCTGGTATTATAACATCCCTTCTTACCCTCAGTTCACGTGTAGCTGGATTATAACATCTATATCTCTTTTGCTCAAGGGCATACCCAATAAACACACATTTCTCTGCTTTTGGATCTAGCTAGTACTACGCAACTCATCTGGCACATGCACATATGTAATATATCCAAAAACTTTCAAGTGAGACAAATCAGGTTTCTTGCCACAGTAAACTTCTCTTATGGCGGTACATCATGTATGGCTGCAATAGGAATCATGTTCATGATATAAACTATTCTAGACATAGCCTTAGCCCAATAGCTATGTGGCATATTCTTCTCTGCCATCAATGCTCATGCTATCTCTGCAATGTGCCTATTTTTTTCTCAACAACTCCATTTTTCTGTGGAGTGTATCGACATGTAAATTATCTCTGAATGCCATTCTTTCATAAGAATTCAGAGAACTCATTGGAGAAGTATTCTCCCCCTCCATGTCACCATAGGCACTTCACATGCTTTCCTATCTGTTTTTTAGCCATAACTCTGAAATTATAAAAATGAGTGAACACTTCACTCTTCTCCTTCATGAAGTACACCCACACTTTCTCGTGTGGTCATCAATGAATATTACGTAGTAATTGTAGCCACCCATAGACATAGCCTTCGCAGGACCCCATACATCTGAATGCACAACATCTAATACATTCTTGCTCACATTTCTGTCATGTGGAAATACATGTATTGTTTGCTTTCCAAATTGACATGCTTCATAAACTTTCTGCATACCTTCGACTTTAAAATTAGGCAGTCCTATCACAATTTGTTTAGTATGCATAGACTTCATTATTTGCACATTAAAATGTCCAATTCTCTTATGCTGCCAAATGTATGTATCTGCAAGAATTCTTGAACCATTTGCAAACATTGCAGACTTCAGGCATATTCACATTCAATGTAAACATTCTTCCCACTCTATTGCCTTTTGCAACCAGTCTACACTTATTGTTGAAGTCTTCTACATAACAGCCACCCCTCAGGGTTAAACCACCTGCAAACCCTGCTCAATTATCTAGCCAACAAAAACCATATTCTTTGTAATGTTCGAAACATGAAGTACATCTGCAAGGTACTTCACTTGACCATCCTACATAGACAATGGCACATCTCCAACGTGGGCAATCAGATGAGCAGTGTTATCTCCTATTTCAACAAGACCTGGTCTTTCAAGACTCTTCATTTCCTTGAACCACTCACCATGACTTGTCATGTGGTTCGAAGCACCTGAATCAACATACCATACATCATCCTTACATGCTGCTACATCATTCTAGACACAACATTAACCACATGTTGCATAACAAACAACCTCTCATTATCCTCATTATTTATCCTAGAGGATGTATAGTTGTTTTGCTGCACTTTTTCATTTTGCATGTCACTCTGCTTCTAATAGCAATCTGCCTACACATGCCCAGGCTTACCATAGTAAAAAGAGCCTTGTGTATCATTATGCTGCCTTTGCCAATTACCACAACCTCGTTGACTCCACCTGCCATTGCTAATTACCATGACCTCATTGACTCCCCCTGCCTTTAAATTGGCCTCTTCCACCTATGTGTTATTGCAAATCTTGGGACTGTTGCTGCTGTTGACCATAATTCTGATTACCTATTCAGCCACCACCTTGGCCACATCCACAACCTCTACCTCATCCTCTACCTGAACTTGTGTAGAAGGCATGCTGCTCTGAACTGTTTTTGTTTTGTGAAGACTATTGATGTTCACCCAAGTTCTTCTCTTCAATGATCAACATTGACACCAAATCTGTGAAGTTGGGAATGTTCTCTCGAGTCTTAATAGACGTCTTCAATGCCTTGTATTGTCTCGAGACCATGAAAACACACTTTCTATCATCATCATCCACCACAGAAACACCAATTAATGCAGGGGGTTCCACAATGCCCTTTATCTTCAAAACATAATCATTCACACATATTCTTCTTCTCCATAGTACGAAGCTCATTCTTCAACTGAATCTTTCGTGCCTTGGTGTTGGTTTCATACAACTTCATCAAGGTGTCCCATGCCTCCTTAGGTGACTTGGCATCCTCTATATGGCCAATCATAGTGAACTGTATGCAAATAGAAATCGAATACATGAATTTCCTTACTCCTTGATTCCAATCCTAGAACTCTTTTATATCTGCAGCTATTGGATTAATCTCTGATGCCTCCTCATGTTCACCTTCAATGTAGTCCCAATAACCTTTTTCCATCAGAAAATTGGTTAATCTAAACCTCCAAGCATGGAAGTTGTTCTTGTCAAGATTCTATGCAACAATCTGGTTTATTCCATCATTTGACATCTTGTCTGCAATACAATTTTACCAAAAACAACACTCTTGTTTGACCTGTACAAGCTGTTGTATTCTCTATAGCCCAGCGGCACTATACTGCACCCAAACTGTCACTAGTGACCTTACTTTGCATACATATACCCAATGGGAACTTTGAGACCTCTTTGTAGTACACATAGTGTCTGCACAACAAATCGCCCTTCCTACACTTCCAAAAATAGAGTTATGAGAGAATCGAAACTTGCCCGCAGTGCTGGTGAACACCTTGCGAATTAAAAAATGGAGGTCCAAATGCACCCGAGACGCGTTTTTATCTTGAAAACTTCGTCCAACGAACAAAATAGTTATCCTATAGCTTTTCTCTGCAAAGTAAGCTCCTCAATCAAAGTTCATTTGCCGGTTCCTCCCAAAGAGCTCCCACAAGGGTGTAGTAGCCACACAAAGGGGAAAGAGTAGATAAAGCTCTTACCCTCGTACTGCTTCCTGTGCTTCTCTTGCTTGCTGATCAGCCCTTAGCATGAACCAGGATGTGATACCATGAAAAGATGCAGGGGAGAAGAGAGCTTGATCTCTTGCAAGCACACACACACTCACACAAACCCTAGAAGAGAGCACACAAGGTGAGAGGCTGAAAATTCTTCTTCTTCTTCACACAACAAAAGAGGTCTACAAAGAAGATAAAGTGACTAACATACATAATAGAGTATATACAAGAGGTCCATAATGTAAACACACTAAAAGGAGTGGATAGATGTGGACTAGTCAATATAGTCCACCTGTCTACTCTCTGGCGAAGATATGTCGGTGCCAGCTATCAAACCTGCCAGTGATATAAATGTCGAATAGTCATGCAGGCACCTCGTCGTCGTGAGTGTCAGCTCATGTTAAGCTTGACATCTCAGCAGATAAATGAATCTAGCCTTTAACAGCTTATTCACTTATGTTAACAAGGCATCCCTTTACACCACACCTAACCTTCTTAAGTTTTCAGCCACAAACTTTTCTTCTGCCTTTAACTCGATATGATGCTCAATATCCCTTACTTCTATGATTTCTAAATAACTAGTGTTGATGAAAAGAGTGGGATACCTTTTAATCATGTTGATGTAGGCCTCTTTCTTTTCTTGTGATAGGTCTAATGCCAGTATTTATTTCAATTTCTCTTCACAGTTCTTGCATCTTTCCCAATTATAGTGTCTCCAGCTCCTGCTTAGCTTCCCTATTTTGCAAAGAATGGCCCATAACATTAAATGAACTATCATTGTCAGTGCTAAATGTTTCCTCCTTAGTCTCAGTGGTCGAGTATTCACTAATCTCTTCATCTAATGTGGTCTCATATCTCAAATCCACTTCTTTACCCTTACACATATCATAGTAGGTGATTTTCTTGCTAGGAGACCCCTTATATCCATATGGATTTAGCACTAATATTCCTATTCCCCACCTTTGATATGCATTCAAGGCTATGAGCCAAGTCCTTCCTAGTATAATCGAGTAGCCCTCTCCTTTGCTAGAAATCACATACATGTCAACTTCTACCTCCATTGCATAAACAATGACTCTCACGTCCTTAATGACACGCAAACACTTTATGCTAGAGTTTTTGGCCAAAGTTACCTTTAATGTGGATGGAGAATTTACTTGTAGACCTAACCTATGCATAGTCCTCTTAACATTACACGCATAGTCCTCTCTAATATTACATGCATTTTGGCCTTTCCATCTACATACACTCTGGATATCTTGTGACTCTTAACCTAAGCATCCAAAATTGGGACAACGACTTTGTGGTTATTGGATTTGATTCAATTGATAGGCCTAACATGGATTTTCTTGGGGATCCTAGTGCTAGATAGTTTTTCCCATTGCTTCCTCAAAAGGGGTGATAACTCCAAGCGTTGTGGATACGTTTTTCCATTCAAAAGGGGTGATAACTCCAAGCGTTGTGGGTAGGGGTCTTAAGTCTTATAATCCTTGTGAACTTAAATCAATGGAAAGATTATAAGATTTGAGACCCCTACCCAAAGTAAAGTATTCCATAGTAATCTTTCGCTTAGTCATCTTGGTTTTTTGGACTCTCTTGTTGCTCTCGCCTTCCTCCTTGGTTTGGATTTTCTTCTCTCTCATGTTCTCCTCCAAATATTCTACTTTCTCTTCCATATGTTGAGTTGTAGTCCTCTTGATTGCTCTCATAGCCTCCATTTCTTCTATGGGTTCTTTTTCAAGTATGTCGAGGCCTAACACATTGACCACTCAATTTTTTGCTCCACCGATGGTGGTTGGGGTGCTAGTGGTACTAGTGGAATCGCAATGGTCTGTTGTGGTGTTGGAACCTCTCTCAAAAGCGTTGAGGGGGTCAACACACTGGGTGTATAACTCCTTGAGGTCTTCTTGTATATGGGAATTTATACATACCATGCCCTAATTCATCCTTGGTGGCAGCCTGCACAAAAGGGTGTCATACCAGGTTCTAGCTTCCTCCTTTAGAACAAGGGGAAAATCCCTAACCTTTATGTCCTCAATGTCTGTCGATGGGCCATCTTCAAATCATCCATGGAAAGTTGGAAGGGGATAGCCATTAGTGTAGGTTTTGGAAATATGAAGAAGGATAAGAAACAAGATGTGGAAAACAACTTTTAGGACATTAAGATGAACATAAACACATAAAATGTGAGCTCATAATTGAATAGACTCAGATGATGCATTGATTTCTCCCAACCACTCTGCTCTAAAGAGAAATGCAAGCGGTTGTTGGAAATTGGTTTTGTGGCTTAGAACCACAAGAATTGATAGGGCTGGAATAGGTTGATAAGGATGATTTGGCCTAATTGGAAAATTAAGGAAGTTCATCTTTCTAAGACGGACCTAATTGATAGAGAAATTGTAAGTTGAAGGTCTAGAGTTCGATCCTCGCTAGGGGGGGGTCCAATTTATGAGCGGGATTTTCTTGAAAGGTGGCCTCTATCTCCTTCCAAGAGAACCACACTCACAAAGATAAACGCTAGAGATTTCTTGATCTTAAAAGAAGCACAATGGAAGAACAAAACAACGGCATCCACTTCATAAACACACACCAAAATCAACTCACTAATGGAAACCAATGCTCGAAATCATGTGGAGGTAGACCCAAGCTTGCTTATTAGTGGTTGGAGACAAAGTACATGGAGAGGAAAATTTGTGACCACATGGTGGATAAAACACCGCCAAAGCACTAGCACATGGGTTGATAAGTAGGGATTTGTCAACAACTACGGTGAGGGAGTGAGCATGGTGAGAAGACTGACTTTATGATGGTATGAGTGTTAGGAAGAAGGAGGTTAACATAAGCTTGAAGGCTAAGGAGGAAAGAAGAAATATATGTTTCCCTTGATGGTGATGGATGGCCCCTTTTTATAGGTGGAGGGGGACTCCCTTAACAAATATAGGAGTGGTGTGAAAGTGGTTTGATGAAGAGGTTGTAATTGGACTAGGTCTTAGATAATGCTAGGTCCAAGGTGGTGGAGGAAGATTCCAAAAGATGTTATAATATTTCATTTTAGCCAAGGTTTTCAAAGGTCATATTAAATAGGTGTCGGGTGAAAACATTAAAAAGTGGGGAGTGTGATTGTGGGTAAGAGAAAAAGTGACGAAGAGATTTGAGCAAGATATCTAGAATTTTTACAAGCCAGTATTTTGGCTGTAACTTCTTCTGTGTAGCTCAGATTGAGAAGCTTCAAAAAGCAAAGTTGAATTTTGCAACCCATTCTCCAAAAAAAATTTACAGGAACTACTTTGTAGGTCATGAACTTTTATTGCCAAATATTTCCCCTTAATAGGTTGAAACTTATTACTCTAGATAAAACCACCCAAACAATAGAAATGAAAATACTTAATGTACATATATATACATAGATGTAGAAAGACCATATATAAAGACTTTGACTAAATCCCATTTTTTTGGGAATTTTCTTTTCAATCAAATCATGATTATGGTCTTGAAAAGGTGACATATAAAAGGTTACAAACATCTTATTAAAATAATGTCATTCTTTTATCGCTATTAACCGACACAAATTATGCCGCTTAGATGCATGCATGCTATTTTTAAATGAACTACGTCGATTCTTAAGTGCCTCTCTCTCTCTCTCTCTCTCTCTCTCACACACACACACACACACACACACATTTCCTTCTCTCTCTCTCACACACACACATACATCTTCTCTCTTCTCTATCTCTCTCTCTCTCTCTCACCCTATCTTTCTTACACTACTCTCTCGTTGATTATTACTATCTCGGTACTCAACTCTCATTATTAACGACACACGTCCAGTACTTGGACGTCATTGGTGATTCCTATCCATGGAGGTTATATTATCTTTCTTAATAGTATTTTCATGAATTTACTTGGTATAATAGAAATAAATATATGTGAATATACTTGTTTTGTTAAGATTTTATTAATACAAATGATATAATATATAGCTTTAATATTAAGATATAGGCCTTGGAGCCTTAGTGAACAAGGGTGTAGGTGTGTGGGTGTGAATGGTCCTAAGGGAGCCACCTAACCCTAGGCCTCTAGCAAGCCTATTTAAAGGCACATGCCAAAGGCATTTGTATGAAGCATAGTGCAAAGGCCAAGTTGTTTGCATAAGCAACTCAATAAACAAGATTTTTTCTTGTATACGTATGAGATTCTCACCTTGTGTTTTGTGTGTGTGAGATTTCATCTCCTTATCTCCTTCTCCTCCACTCAACCTTGTGCAAGCTCTCAACACCACTGTAAATCTTCTAACATGGTATCAGAGCCTGGTGATTGGTTCTTGTTCACTATCTTATGTTTTTCTTCTCAACGTTGAGTGCGTACCTACTGCTATCGCCTCAGCTAGAGAGGTTCATAAATGAGTAGGTCTGAGCATGAGCATGGGCGTAGTCGCAACCCCAAAACTAACCACATTAGCCACTAAGTTTAGGCATTAATGAAGCCAATAGGTGAGCTAGTCGCTTGTTCTAAGAAAATCGAATTTGAGCATCAAACTAAAGCTTCTGCGCAACTGGCGGTGGCAAGTTTTCTCGCGTGCATCTTCTGAGCCTTTATTTGGGACGGGTGAAGCTGAGCGACAGTGATGAGCCCTACTCAAGGTGGTAGACATGGATGTCGTGCTAGTAGAAGATCTATAAGCAGCCTACGGGCGTTCTACTCGAGAAGCTACTATGCATCTTTGAGTAAAGGTTTGAGGCTGAGCGGTGGAGACCTCTCAAGCTCTTTTGACACCTAGGATGAGTTGTTCTTCAGCATTGGTGGCCGGGCATACGAGTCATGAGGTGTCATTGGCTTTATCTTTCTTTTATTTCTACCTTGGCAAGCTTGTAATGCAGCAATGGTGCAACTATAAGCCATTAGCTCTAATCCATAAGCCAATGAGATTAAAGTTTGCTATTTTTTTTCTTAGCCTTCAGCCACTTTATCACTCTTATTAAGCTTTCACTCACAAACCCTATTGGGTCTCATATAACCAACATGCACAAAAGCTCTTGTTGTAATTATGAGTAGACACTACCCTTGACCAATCTATAAGGCAAGTGGTAAGACCCTCCCTTTCCCTTTCCCCATATAAATCTACCTCATAACCATTACTCTAAGGAATTCCCTCATTGCCCATGGAGGAGGTATGGTATGCAGAGAAGCATCAAGTATGTTGAAGGAACATCTATGTGCAAACCACTTAAGCAAGGGTGGCACCCTTGTTTTGATCATTGTGTGAGAATGGTCAAGCTGGAAAGCATGTGGAAACAATGGCATGTATGTCCAAAGCATGTCAACTACAAGAGATCAAGCAAGCACAAAGAGTGGGATGCACCATCATTAAGGTGTACATCTTCATCGACATCAAATAAAGACTTAGATGGCATCATTGTGTGAGAATGGTCAAGCTGGAAAGCATGTGGAAACAATGGCATCATGTATGTCCAAAGCATGTCAACTACAAGAGGTCAAGCAAGCACAAAGAGTGGGATGCACCATCATTAAGGTGTACATCTTCATTGACATCAAATAAAGACTTAGATGGCATCATTGTATTGGGCCTCTAAGACTCTAGGAACATAGTTGTAAGTCCTAGATAACCACACCACCATAAACATTCTTGTAGGCCTAATGTTATAAAGACACATTTTTTTTTCATATGTCCAATACCCAACCATTCCAAGTACATTTTTGCATGGCTGGTATTGAGGGGGGCTATTAAGATATAGGCCTTGGAGCCTTAGTGAACAAGGGTGTAGAAGGTGTGTGGGTGTGAATGGTCCTAAGGGAGCCACCTAACCCTAGGTCTCTAGCAAGCCTATTTAAAGGCACATGCCAAAGGCATTTGTATGAAGCATAGTGCAAAGGCCAACTTGTATGCATAAGCAACTCAATAAACAAGATTTTTTCTTGTATACGTGTGAGCTTCTCACCTTGTGTTTTGTATGGTTGTGAGATTTCATCTCCTTATCTCCTTACTCCTTCTCCTCCACTCGACCTTGTGCAAGCTCTCAACACCAATGTAAATCTTCTAACACCTAACCCTAGGCCTCTAGCAAGCCTATCTAAAGGCATATGCCAAAGGCATTTGTATGAAGCATAGTGCAAAGGCCAAGTTGTATGCATAAGCAACTCAATAAACAAGATTTTTTCTTGTATACGTGTGAGCTTCTCACCTTGTGTTTTGTGTGGTTGTGAGCTTTCATCTCCTTATCTCCTTCTCCTCCACTCGACCTTGTGCAAGCTCTCAACACCAATGTAAATCTTCTAACATTTAATACAGGGGTTATCAATAAGATATAAACCAAAGATCACACTAATTGTGTGTATATAGAAATCATGTGATAAAATATAAAATATCTATATCTATCAATGGTTCAGTGACCAAAACAAAAAATGTATATATACAAGTCTTAAAAATTGTGTGCATCGTGGATCCATGTATAAAAGATATGATGCATACATCATCATGAGAAAGTATTTGACTATATATACGACGCTCCAAATGGAGGAGTACAACCAAAAATAAGCTATCAATAAAGCATCTACTCTACTCATCCTCCTTGTCTGAGCTATATCAATGCATGTGATCCCCTCCCTAATCACTACATCGCTGCACTGCTATATCCACGATCATCGAGGCATGGTGGGGATGGTCTAGCCTCCTATAACGAATCATACACAAATCAAATACACTTAAATACCACATTACTAAGATCAAAGAATATAAATAATTTTGTACTATTCGACCACATAACTCTAGTGTAGGCACCTCTTCACGCTTTGCAAGCTTTGCGTGCAGCCACATGTATCCTTGCTGTTGCATTTTTTTGGAGCCTCAAGAGCATATTATTGTGTGAGCATTGCATGCATGTATGTTTTTGTTTTCGCACGTGTCCATTTACTACCGCTATTTGCATTTCGCATAATATTTATCTCACACCAATGATGATCTCACTTGGTCAGCCTTGACGAGCTATTTTGAAAGGGGATGAAGATCGTCAGCACCAAAGCAAGCCAAGAAAATCAAGCCAAGAAATGAAGCTATTGGATGTTGATCAACCAATATTATACAAAAAGAATTATCTCAAGGTCTTTACTCAAGGACAACCCACAAAAGATCACAAGACATGAGCCAACAGACTAGGCCACGTGAAGTTCATCATTCAAGGGCAATATCAAATGGGCCACAAGATTGTATAAGCCAAAAAATGGACAACACATCTAAGGTTGATAAACCAATAGTGCAAAATATAACTAGTAAGGTTCATCAACCATAGATAGAGGGCACATGTGATGTAAATCAACATAGTGCTACTCAGTACTGTTGTACAAACCAATGTAGCTCTAGGTGATGAAACTCATCCTCTTACATCAAAAGAGCCATCTCCTATGCAATTATTTATGGCTATATTATAACCTAATTGTACAAAATCTACTAAATGATATTTGGACATAGGTGCAACCCACCATATGACCTATAACAAAGATTGTATGGCATACTATCAATCCTTATGTTCTCACTTTAATCATATGAGGAGATGATAGCATGCTTTACCATTACAACCCTTGGAAATAAAACATTAGTGTTTTGGAGGCCACAAGGAAAGAAGGATGGTGGGAAACCTTGGAGAGAACGGAAAAAAAAAAGACGAGGAGGTGAAACAAAAGAAGGAGGTGGCATGTACAATGGACACATAGAACTGCACGTGAGCCGAGAGTTCCCAACAATTTGAAGAGGCATGAATTTTTGGAAAGCTTCACTAGAGAGAGAGGCGTGGAGAGAGCAAAAGAAGAAGAAGACGTGGGGGTGAAATAAAAGAATAATGGGCACCGCATGAGCCTAGGGTACCACAATTTGAAGAGGCATGACCTTTTGGGAAGCATCGAGAGAGAGAGAGAGAGAGAGAGAGAAGCATTACGAGAGAGAGAGAGAGGGAGGCACGGGAAAAAAAGAAGGTGACACGTACAACAGGCTCACAAAACCATAGAGCGCCCACGATTTAAAGAGGTATGACCGTTTGGAAAGCATGACTAGAGAGAGGGGCATGGAGAGAGCGGAAAAAAAAAAAAGAAAAAAAGACGTGGGGTTGAAACAAAAGAAGGAGGCAGCGTGTACAATGGGCACACAGAACCACGCGTGAGGAGAACGTTCTGTGTGCGAGCTGAGAGATGCCAACCATAGCGTGATGATAGCCGCCACGTAGCATGCATGGAAAATAGCCAAGTGGGCAAATCTACCCGTGCTGGCTCCCAAGATATGACCAACAACAGCAGCGTAGAGCACCAACACAAGCGAATAAAAAAACTATCACGTTTTCTCTCTCTCTTGTTCACTTGATACAAGCACTACTTGTTCAATCTTGTATGAAAACCCTAAAACACAAAATATCTGCACACACTGTGGCATTTATTCCACAGCATCTGGCACTATGAGAGTTAAAAACAGAAGACACACAACAATTACACCGTGAGATATTTATACATACAAAAAACCTACTAAAAATTGTATCATTATAATGATTTATTTTTTGCCTTGAGCATCAAGAGGATTCGTAGATTCTCGAGAGTGGCAACAACATCAACAACAACAAATGAATTCAACAACATTCAATGAAAGGAGGAAGAGCTTGCGAACCATTGTTCAAAATCATTGTTTATCAATTGCAACACTCTCATATATGCTAATAATAACACATTCAAAGAAGTTTATTCATTGTCAAAGTGTGTGATGAAAATAATTTTACTAGCACCCTTGGTTCCCTTCATTTGTTGGGCTCTTTGACTTGTTCTTCACCTTGGACTCAGAGGCTTTTAGCTTGTTCTTTTTGCTTGTGAAGTCTCAGTGGCTCTTGCCCATTTCTTTCCCAATAGCTCTTTCTTTGCCCTCACACACTTACGCCATGCATAGTCATTTGGTTGCCTTTCATCTCACGGGTTACATTTTCTTAAATTCTTGGTTTTCATCTTCCTCATGCAACTCCATCATCATGAGCCCATCCATCATCTTGACCCATGAGTATTCATGAATCTCATACATGATAATGCATGGCATTGTAGGAAGCATCTTGACATGACATCTCACCAACATAACGACATACTAAAAATAACATGAGGTCATTAAAATGCTGCATAGTTTCATGTAGCATCAATACGCATGGCCCAATGCTAGTGACATGTAGAAGGCCCATACAACTTCTAAACCCCATGTGAACAGCCTCTTCTTCTAAAGCTATTTTACACCAAGATTTAAATAGAACCTTAATCTTATCTATAGATCGTGTGGTGGAGACGGGAAAGGGTGATTGTGGCTATCCTTCTAAATGACTGCAATGGCGATGGCGTTGATGACAATCCTCTGCTCTGTCGGTCCTCTTCAAGCACTCCCTCTGCCGAGACTGCTATGTAATCTTCTTAGAGCTGCTGCTTTGCTTGTGTAATGCATTGGGGTACTCTTGTCTCTTGTAATCAGCTCCTGATCTGTGCGTTGCCGTTTGCAATGGCGACCTTTGATGCTTTTGTCTACGATGTTTACACTCCCTACGTTGTTGTCTATGCTTTAAATGCTCTCTCTTTCTTCTATGTAGGGCATGCTATGCTGACAACACTGATTAATGCAGTTTTCTTTTGCTTCTAATCACATCTTGCACTCTTCTTGCGCTAGGCTCTACAACATGGCTTTGCTACTTGCCCGCCCCACTGATGTTATCAATAGATCACTGAAGCACTTCAACTCTTTGCGGGCCACAACTATAGTGTTGTTATGCCTGCTATCCAGCCTGTTATGCCTGCTATCCAGCCTGTTATGCACCCTAGGGTCAACTATGTGTCTATAAATTTTTACACTACATGTGTCTCCTTGCACTTTCCATGTGCTACCTTTTTGACCTTTGACTTCACCTTTTTATAAATGACCATATAAATCAACCTTTGCTAATGTACTCTTTGTTTATCCTTTTCTATTGTGCATGCTCATCCCCTTGCTCTCCTCATGTTGCACCCTTACACATTGTATTTCTCAACATGTTTACACGTCACGCTATAATCTAGATCATCTACAATAATTAAAAAGGGACATGGATTTGCAGCTGGGTCTTGTTTAGAGAGACAGCTAATAATTTTCCACTACCATGCCATTTACTGTAGGCTTCTTATGATTGTAGAGTAGCAAGTGGCTGGATAGCACATGATCTTCTGTTTTGATTGGGAGGAGTTCAATCATTGGGGATATCACTTTATTACAGTGTCACCCATGATTTAGGGTGTAGGTCATGGTCTATACACTGCTCAGGACTTACATGTATCCACTATAATGCTCCTTACATTATAAGCTTGTGGACTTGTAAGGCTAGAACCTTGATTCTCCACCCAATCATATCTCAAAGAGTCCCTTACCTCATGGTTATATAGGCCTAAGTGGTGCATGACCTTTTCAACTTCAGCCCATTGACCTTTCATTGACTAGAAATTGTCCAATGCCTTTTCAACTACCCCATCGTCCCTTGGACTTCCATTGTGCACCATCTGCTTCCCTTTTTACTTTGACTTTAATGCCTATTAACCATTGCTTAGGTATTTCCTATTTGAAATCCCCTTAACCTTATTTATATGCAACCTTTTATATATAAATAATCTTTCCTAGTCTTACCTTTTAGTGTTACCTATTAGTCTCATAATATTTCTTTCCCCTTGAAAGAAAAGTTTTCTTTCTCGAAAACAAAAGTGGGTAACTTCTTTTTGAGTATGTCAACCTTCTCTTAAAGTTTGATCATACTCAATCTTTTAAGTATCATCAAATATCTCAAAACCTTCAAGCACAATATTTTAGAGAATGATTAGAACCTTTCCGACTTTTAAAAGAAATAGAGTTCTCTTGAACTCTTTGGTTTACCTTATTATAAGATAACCTTTTTTTTTAGGTCTCATGCTTCACTTCTTTTCAAGAGAGTACTTTTACTCTCTTATACTAGAGCATGCTTATAGTCATAATAGAGATCTTGTTTAAAGATTTCTATATTTTCTTTTTAAATCAAACTTTAACAAGTCTTTAACTTGGAATAAGTTCTCTTATATAAGTATTTCAATTAGAGAAACACTTCCTTTAGTAGAGGAATATTACTTCCTCGTTCACGTGCCCTTAAACCCCCTTATCATTTTCTTTTAAGAACACCTATTGTCTATGTAAGTGTCATTACACCATACAAATCTGACACAGTGTTTAACTTTATATTAACCTTAGAACAATGAGGTTGGCTTTAACATCTTCTTCTAAGATTAATACTTTATTCTGGTTGATGCTAAACA
Source organism: Cibotium barometz (assembly GCF_041138505.1). Classification (NCBI taxonomy): domain Eukaryota; kingdom Viridiplantae; phylum Streptophyta; class Polypodiopsida; order Cyatheales; family Cibotiaceae; genus Cibotium; species Cibotium barometz. The sequence continues at coordinate 30,748,392 of NC_141083.1, forward strand.
TGAGAACAAACCAATGTGATTATATCCATCAACTTTGCATATGTCCTTGATCAGAGGCTTGCATACAGTTAATGACTTTTCATTGCTCTTCTTTACTTCTCGACGAGTGTCATGATCACTTAGAAGCTTTACCTGGTTACCATCAACCCTTTTCCTAGTGCACACTTGTATACACTAACTAGAACCAATCTTACGGATATCCTCCTTTACGTGAGACACAATTCACAAATAAGATTGTTCTATTACCTTTTAGTACCTTACGCACTAGTTGACCGACCTTGCATACCATAAGCAATGAAGAGTAAAGTAACCATTTACTCCCTTGTCCAATTCCTTCTACTTCTTGACCATCGACTCAATCAAGAAATTATTTTGGATGAGACAACCTCAACCTTTCTCGATCAAATCCTTTCGATTACTCGTACATTGGCATAGAATACATCACTAGGCATCCCATTCCATCTAGTTGCTCCCAAGTACCTTGAGTAACCAGTCCTTAACACTAGACCCTACCTTTTTTAAAGTTTGGACATCCTTGAATTTGGCTCTAAGTAATAATGTCATTTTCGTTATACTTCAATAAATGAAACAATGTCCACATAGACATTTCTTTTTATTAGTAGACCTTTTTCAAGCAACTTATTTGCTTGATAACTTTTTATGCATATATAGAAACAATTATAAGGTTCCTTGTATCATGTCTACTAGACCATTATGGAATCCATAACCACTCGTAATAATTCCTCTCTTTAATATGGTCAACTTTTCTTTTCACAAACGAGTACATGTTATTACTCTCTTTTACAATCACATACTCATACCTTTACAATGTGCCTGAAACAAACATCACTTTATTATATCACCACCATGAGAATTTATAGTCTTTTCTCTTTTTCAAGGATTTAAACTCTTATTTATAGTTAAAAATGTCGCTTTTACCAAGCATTAACTATCTTTACCAGGCATTATCGATCTTTTCCACTTTTTATCCTTTCTTAAAAAGTGACTCCTTTTGAACCACTATCTGTTTAAGTGATACCCTTTTATCACTAGCAGCTGCATTTTCCTATTTGAGAGTTATCTCTTTTAATCAAGTAATTCTAAACTACTTGATAGCTAGGGTCATTAGCACATTTTTCTTTTAAGTGAGCCAACAACTCACTTTCTAGTTGAGTAAAACTCAACTCATTTATCATGGGTGCTTGACTTATAAGAGCATCTGCCCCAGGACCTTAAATTTGATATTTCTATATCTGATTTGAAAATCAAACTCTTGTAGGATTTTAGCCCATCTAGCCTTCCTACCTTTTAACTCCTTTTGAGTACTTAACCACACAAACTGTGTTTGCTCAATAGGTTAGCCACATAACATTGTGAAAGATCCTCGACTATAAATTTTCAAATGAATATGATCAAAACAATAGGATCTTATGATACAAATTCACAAACCAACTTATTTGATGATCAACATAACATAATACAAATATACATGTGATATGCATAAAAATGTTTAAACTTTAGAGCCAACAACTCTATGTCCCTTTGCAAACCCAATTGCATTGGTTTCTTAACCATGCAAAAACTCGTTTACTGTGTAAGCAAGGGTACTGCACAAAGACATGTAGAGTATGACTCAAATGGATTGCTTGGATATAAAATTTCAAAGACTTAAGAAATAAGTCCTCAATTGAACTCTCCAATAGTTCAAACTTTGTCGACACAATACATAAAAAGATGGTCCATAACTTTCCAATCTTGTGTCAGTAGTGCACCCTTAACTCCATTAAAAACATTAACTATTGATTATCAATAGTACTTCACTAGTAATCAGCAAACGTAATTGGTATTCTTATACCCACTACTCAATTGTATTGAAACATGTGACCAATCATCCTTCATACACTTGATGCAAACATGCAAAACATATCTATGCTTCTAATCGCATGTTAAAAGCACATAATATTAAACTTCAATCTCATGCATGACCCATACATGAATGCTTATATAGATGCTCAATTGCAAAAACTCAAATGTCCACACGAGGCCAATACTAGAGTAACCAGAGCAAGAAGCTCAAATAATCGAGTGTGAAACACACTAGACCCATACATCCCAAGCTCATCATACTCAAACACATACGTACAAGACTTTCTACACGTAATGGTTTTTAGTGATGTACAAAACTTATAAATATTAAGATGACACAAGTCATATGAACAAATTCATTTTATAGCCCCATACACAAGAATTTTAAAAAAAAATGAGCACCAACCTTTACTCTATGCTCTCCATGAAGCCTTTGATGTAAAAAGATTCTCCCCCTACCCATGTGCACATGCTCAATCTGCCAACAACGTCTACACATCCTACAACATCTACAACACTTCAGAGAACAACTATAGCCTTAGCGACCTCTACTGCAACACGTGGGACAGAACCAAGTCTCTGGCATGGTGCTCGAAGTTCAAATCCGTATTAATCATTGATATAGATTGAACTTTCTACCATACACTTAAATGTATGTGGCCATAGCAAGTTACTAAAACGCTTAGCTAGTCATCGTGCTTTAACTATGCCAAGCGTCTTCTGAAATCAAGCAATCATACCCTCGATTTCTTCATTCCAGCAAAAGCAAGTAAACGAGAGAGCACGCTTAGTTTTGCATCTCTTCGTGGTTGTGCGCGTCTGTTACCACGTTTGTCGTGGTGGCCATGTGCTTCCATTTCACGTTATAGTGGCAAGGCTTTGTGCTGCATTGTGGTGGCTCTATTGCGCATGATGTGTTGATCGCCAGCTCTCTTGCTTTACCATCAAGCGAAATGAGAGAGAGAGAGAGTGATTGCCTCTCCTCGTGGCTATGCGTCCATCTTCTTCCACGCTTGTCGTGGCCGCACAATTGTTTGTGACTGGGCGACAATAATCGCTTGCTATTGACGTGTTGTGTCATGGTGTGGCTGCTGCACATGCGCCGTTGTGCATCCCTCTCTCTGCCATGTTGTGGCCGTTGTGCACACCCGGGCTGTTGCTTTTGCACCCCTTCTTTTGACACGGGGTGAGATCTCCGGAGAATACTATGTTGATGACGATGACAATGCAGTAGGAGAAGACACAGGTGCAGCTATCAAAGCGTGGTCAAAGCGTCATTAGCGCCCACCAGCACCACCCTGTATCTTATCAATCACTCTCAGTGTCCCTTGTGTCGGCTGACCGCCCACAACGTAGTTTCTGTTATATGGCGTCCTGTCTGAATGCGCACCACCTCCTCCAACCACCTCTTGCCCAGATTTAGCCGTTTGTTCCCTATCGTTTTTTGTCCTCAGACACAATAGTGTCTGAGGGTGGCAGTTTGTGCTTGCTATGGCTCGGCTCATGAAGGTTTGACGCACTGCTAAGTAGCTTATCTTCTTACTAAAAAGAGCAAAAGATAGCTTATCCATTCGTTGTGTTCATCCGCGAGAAGCATGAAGAAGAGTCTCTCGAGATTGAATGTTAACTTTAATACCAATGTAATGCTCCTTGCATTATAAGCTTGAGGACTTGTAAGACTAGAACCTTGATTCTCCACCCAACCATATCCCAAATAGTCCCTTACCTCATGGTTATATATGCCTAAGTGGTGGATGACCTTCCAACTTCAGCCCCTTGACCTTTCATTGACTAGACATTGCCTTTTCCTTGTCCAATGCCTCTTCAACTACCCCTTGTGTCCCTTGGGTTTCTATTGTGCACCATCTGCTTCTCTTTTTACTTTAACTTTAATGCCTATTAACTATTGCCTAGGTATTTCCTATTTGAAATCCTCTGAACCTTATTTATATGTAGCCTTTTACATATAAATAATATTTCCTACTCTTACCTTTTAGTGTTACCTATCAGTCTCATAACACCCACATAGAGTGTGTACTTACATTGATGAGCTTTTGTGGTCCATCACATTCTTAGGGAGTATGGCAGCAGCTTACTTGTTATGTGATCAGCATGGCCACATATGGGAGGTTCCCCAATTCAGCATGCATTGCTAAGGAGAGCAGATAGTTTGGTACTATGGTTTCACATAGAGAGCGCACTTACTTGGGAATATAAGAAGATTGATAAATAGTAGTAGGGGAGAGCTAGAAGTGTAGCCAAACTACATTTTTGACAAGCACATTGGAACCAAGTAGGACATGTTAATGTGAATTTCTAGCTATGTAGTAGTAATTTCCTTAGTTTACAAGCTAGGGAGGCGTTGGTGGATTACACATTTTCTAGACCCACTCCTCTCATCGTACACATGAATAAGCATGATTTCCATTAGGATGTGGAAGGAAGGCATGATGATTGTACTCAGATATTTTTGTACTCAGATTTTGTATGCATATTATTTTGTACTTAGATATTATTGTACTCAGATGATTGTTCTCATGTATCATTGTAATCAGATGATTGTTCTCGTGTATTATTGTATTCAGATGATTGTTCTCAAATTATTTTATACTCAGATGATTGTTCTCATGTATTATTATATTCAAATTATTATTCCCAAATATTTTTATATGGGAAATTAGTTAAAGGAAAGAGCATGTTTTTATTTGTGTGTCTTTGTGTGTGTGTGAGAGAAAGAAATAGAGTGAGGGTTTAATTTTACCCATATTTTATTTGTTTATAAAAAAAAATGATATTGATAAAGTAGTTTGCAGAGATCTTGACCCTCATCATGGACCACATATTTTATAATTTCCACGAGAATATGCCAATCTCATAAGAGATAGGGATCCATTGGTCCAATATTAAAATCTAAAATGTTAGACACCACGTAGTGATAGCTTAGAATTTGATGACACTTGGGATGATGTGGGTGTATGTTGTGCGGAGGTTGTGCGATATATTTGACAATCTCAAAGCATATAACTTACATGGAACAAGTGAGCAAAAAGAAACATGGGATGATCGACAATGTCCACAAACAATTTAATAAAGGAAGCCTCAAGTCTTATTTTTGAAAATGCAAAACTCTCGAGGATTTTGCAAGCTTTCTTATTCTAAATCTACAAACTCAACATGGATTGACCACACTAGTACAGTATGTCTTTCTTAGTCTTCTTCACAAATTATTGAAAATGAGAGATTATCTTCTTCGTGAAAATTTAAAATTTTAAAAAATTGAGCATCTTTAATGCAAATTCTTGTTGACAAGATTGTTACCAGAAAATAATATGCTACCTAAGTTAAGATCCAAGGAAAAGTCTATTCTATCTAATTTGGACATGGATTATAAGCATATTCACGCTTGCATCAATGAATGTATCTTGTATAGAGGAGAATATACAAAAATCAAGTGCAGTTTAAAGAGGAGTCTATAAATGGAAAAGTGCCAAAATAGATCCTATGAAATTTTCCTCTTAAACTTTGTCTAAAGTTTATGTTTGGATGTCCACCTTTGCTTGCAAAACATATGTACTGGCATACAAAAAAATGAAGCATTGATGGGAAGTTGCGAATCCTAGAGCAAATTGTGAAGCATTTCAACATATTGAGTGAGAATAGCCAATCTTTAAAGAGGAACATCATAATCTACGACTTGGACTAGCACTTGATGGGTTCTTTTTGAGCTAAGAGAATGCAATAGTCTTTGAAAATAAAGAAATTCCAAACATTAACTAGCTATGGAGCATCATTTTGAAACCTTTTCACGTCAAAGAATGATAAGTTATCAAGACTAATGTTCCATGATTGGCATAACTTCTTGTAGGTTGGGCATAATGAATAATTATCACTCACTTAATACATGTTCTACCATTGATTATTCAAGAATGCTTGACTCTTGGGATACACGATATAATATATCAAGTAGCTTAGTAAGAAGTATACTTTCAAATCTTGTTTTTTAACATACATATTACTTGACGTATTTACAATATTGTTAATTATTATAGGTTTGTTGTTGCCAAAGAGATTGACCCCACCACTAATCTGTCAAAGATGAAAGAAGATATCATGATGCTTTTGTGTCTTATGGAAAATGAATTACCTAGAAGCTTCTTCAACATACAAGTGCATGTTCTCATCCACCTCTCTCATGGATGAAATGTTGCTTGTTTACAGGTGTCCTCATCAGTACCAATGGCTATAATTTTTGAGCAGTTCATAAAGGTGGTAAAAAATTTTGTTCATCAAAAAGCATCACCAAAGGGCTCCATGGTAGAGGGTTGGCTTGTTCAAACAAACATTGTTTTATATAACTAAGTACATGGTGATTATCATGGATATCCTACTACATCTAGATTATGGACAAAAGAATAATCTAATAAAGTCATGGGGGAGATTCTAATTGGAAAAGGTAAGGAAAATGAAGCTCTTGTATGAGATTCAACAAGTAAACACCTTTGTGTTGTACAATACGCGATGCATGGAAAAGTGGTTTGACTTGTACAAGGAGGAAAAGACCATGAGACTCCTTCTTCTTACAAGCAAGAGACTACAACATCGTCACTCAACTACAAGCATGCCTAACTAATGTACTTAATTACGTTTGTACGAATTTAGATAGGGGTTTTTTGTGACAAAATTGCATGTAATGCCTAAACTCACATAGTATCACTCTAGTTGTTCTAAGAGAAAGCACGATGTTATAGTGGGGTGGTTGCAAGATCAGGGTGCCCAGTTTTGTCCACTCAGGCACCCTGTAAACAGTAAAAAAACAGGCATTTGTTTACCTTTAGTGGCTAATCTCTCCTAGTAAATGAAGGAATTTCGTTTCAAGTTCTTTTGTTGGAACATCATATTCAAAGTTGGAAACATAGCTGCATAATTTGATTAAGCATTAGATAGTAAAAAGTCCTCATTTTCTTAGGTACAAAGTCAATGTATACACCTTGTCCCAAATTTGAACTGATTCCATAAAATGCTAATATCTTTTACATATAAGCTCATATGAGATTTCCACTTTGTACCTTAGATCTTCACATAATATAGAGCTTAACTTGATTTTTTGAGAAAATTTTAAGATATTTGTCTATTTTCTTTAAATATTTCAAGGTTTTTAAAGTGTTATAATATACGCCACTTTTTGTACCCACAATAGCTACCACTTAAAATCCTCAATCTTATAGATCAAAAGAGTGGGTAGATACTGAGACATTAGTAGAATGTGGTGGTTAGTAAAAATTACAAATCCAATGGTTGGATTTATAATGATCTCTTTTTCAAAATTCTTTCAGACTATCAGAAAGCCTGCAAATATTAATAATCTAATTAGTAAAATTACATTTTTGATGTGAATCATCTAAAACCTATAGGGACTAGTGTACTTGTAATGATGCATCTATGGAAAAATAAATTGGATCACTCTAAGTATGGAAAGATCATTTGTTTATCATTTCATCATATTTTTTATTAATTTTGATTAATTAGACTAATTTATATTAATTTAAGTTATATTGGGTTAATTTAAGGACAAGCGTATTTTCTATTATTTTCTTGATCTCATTTTAAGTACCTTGCCCCCCAAAATTTGCTCTCCAAGCATTGTCCCAGTCCAGCATAAACTGGATAAAACTGGACACCCTGATCTTGCAACAACCCAGTGGTATATGGGCTTATGGCCAACATCTTCGAATCATGTAGATTTGCAACATGTCACTAGGATTAGGGAATTGTTACCTCATTTTAGCAACAAAGTCGTGTCTATGGTGACCTCATCTATGTTGGTGTGCTTGAAGATATCATTAAGGTCAACTATATACGTTCTTCAAGCAAGTGTTGCTACAAGTCAAATGGTTCTAGACACAGTACCATGGACAAAATGCAACATATAGGATGGACATAAATGGATTCTATGCTATCCACTCATCAAAAGTATTGCATTAAAAATAATTGAGCCATTTATCTTTCCAAAGAATTGTGAACAAGCATTCTTTTTTCTTGATGTACATGATGAACAATGGATGTATGTTATATCCATGTGTGTTGCCTCATGGTGGTTGTATATTTCAAGAAAGGCTAGGCCAAGGGATGTTATTATATAGAACAAGGTTGCAACAAGAGAGAGGAACACATTTCGAGGATTAAAACCTCTCAAATGACAATGAAGGAATCGTTATAGAGTAGCTAATGAAGACATTATCCTGCCTACATAACTACATGACATTGAGGATGACTTACGAGAAACTGATGTAGATACTAAAGTACCTGATGATACTAAAGTACCTGATGAAGATGATTGTTTAGGCTTGCATATTATTCTTCCCATTAAAGTGTATGAGGCTTCACTTGATAAGAACAAAAGCTTTGAGCTAGAGTGGTTGCATGCCTTAATTTATTCACATGCACCACTATACTAGGTTGCCACATGGACATACTTCTACATGTAGTACAAACAAATCACCTTTGTGATGGGTCTTGAGCATGTTGTGAGCCATAGTCTAGGGATGAGTTTCCAGGCACCATCTAGATCTAGGGTCCATGTAATCTTTGCAAGTTATATTTTGTTATATACAAGTCATCCAGACACTTATTAGACTATTTAGTAGAGTGTCTAGGCAAAACCCAATTTTGAGGAAGGTCCTTTCCCAAGTCATTAGGTAAAAGGTATCTAGTGTGTAAGGGCTACAAGTATTTTTGGGTATGAGTCATCCAGACACTTATCAAACTATTTAGTCCAATGTTTGGAGAAGCCCAATTTTGAGTAATGTCCTTGCCCAAGTCTAGAGAAAATGTGTCAAGTGTGTCAGGGCTAGGAGAGCTAATACGGTAACCATTGTAATTCAATTTTCATCTTGCAATAGATAAGAACATACATCGAAAATTGTGGGGGCCCTTTAGAGGGTTATCGGGACTCAATCTAATGTTGTGATTCTCTCTCCCTCTACCCTTAATCTCTCTACAAGTCCCTCTTGATCTTTCCCATCTCTTAACACTTTGATGTAAACTTAATGTCCTGTAAGTCACAGCCCTAATTTTATTACAACATGTTCTACTATGAAACTTTGAAGATTGATACAAAGCTAAATACACACACATTTCTAATAATTTATCAAAAAATATTAGTGTACTTGGTGTCTCCTCATACATGTGACTAGGAATGATTTCCATTAGATGTTCCATTGGGATATGGTAGTAGGGCATGATGATTGTACTTAGATATTTTTGTACTCATATTATTTTGGACTCAGATGATTATTCTCGTGTATTATTGTATTTAGATGATTGTACTTAAATTATTTTGTACTTAGATGATTGTTCTTGTGTATTATTGCATTCAGATGATTGTTCTCAAATAGTTTTATGTGGAAAATTAGTTAAAGAAAAGCGCATGTTTGTGTGTGTGTGTGTGCGCGCGCGCGCGCGCGTGCGTGCGCGTGTGTGTGTGTGTGTGTGTGTGTGAGCGAGCGAGAGCGAGAGAGAGAGAGAGAGAGAGAGAGAGAGAGAGAGAGAGAGAGAGAGAGAGAGAGAGAGAGAGAGAGAGAGAGAGAGAGAGAGAGAGAGAGAGGTTTGAATTTTACCCATATTTTATTGGTTTAAGAAACAAATGATATTGATCAAGTAGTTTGCAGAGATCCTGGCCCTCATCATTGACCACATAGTTCATAATTTCCATGAGAATATGCCAATCTCATAAGAAATAGGGATCTAGCCTAATGTCAAAATCTAAAATGTTTGAGACCATGTATTGATAACTTAGAATTTGATGACACTTGGGATAACGTGAACATATGTTGTGCGATATATTTGCAATCGCAAATCATTTAACTTAGATGGAACAAGTGAGCAAAAAGAAAGAAAGGCTGATCGATAAAGTCCACAAACAATTTAATGAAGGAAGCCTCAAGTCTTGTTTTTGAAAATACAAAACTCTCGAGGCTTTTCGCAAGCCTTCTAAATCTACAAACTCAACAAGGATGGACCGCACTACTAGAGTATGTCTTCCTTTTCTTTGCAATTATTGAAAATGAGAGTAAATTTTATATTATCTTCTTCATGAAATTTTGAAATTTTTACAATTGAGCGTCTTTTATGTAGATTCCTATCGACAAGATTGTTACCAAAAAACAATATGCTACCTAAGTTAAGATCCGAGGCAAAGTCTATGCTATCTGATTTGGGCATGGATTATTCATGCTTGCATCAATGACTATATCTTGTATAGAGGAGAACATACAAAAATTATGCATTGTCCTAAATACAATGAGCTACATTTTAAAGAGGAGTCTACAAATGGCAAAGTGCCAAGAAAGGTCCTACGACATTTCCCACTTAAACCTCGTCTAAAGTTTATGTTTGGATATCCACCATCACTTGTAGAATATATGGACGGGGATGCAAAAAAAATAAAGCATCGATGGGAAGCTATGAATCCTAGAGAATATTTGAAGCATTTCAACATATTGAGTGAGAATGGCCAATCTGAACCCCATAACCTATGACTTGGACTAGCACTCGATGGGTTCTTTTGAATCGAGAGCATGCAATAACCTTGGAAAGAATAAAGCAATTTAAAACACCAACTAGCTATGGAGAATCATTTTGGAACCTTTTCACCTCAAAGAACAACAAGTTATCAAGATTGAAGTTCCATGATTGGCATAACTTCTTGCACGTTGAGCACAATAAAGCACTAACTCAAACCTACATTTCTCATTTTCTTATGTGTGCTAGTCTAATTATCACTCACTTCAAATAATCTATTTTACAGCATGTTCTATCATTGGGTATTCAAGGCTTCTTGATTCTTAGGATACGTGATATTATTTATCGATTAGCTCAATAATAAATATGACTTTAAATCTTATTTTTTAACATACATATTTCTTGATGTATTTATGATATTTTCAATTATTACAGTTTTGTTGTTGCTAAAGAGATTAACCCCGTCGCTGATCTACCAAAGATAAAAGAAGAAATTGTGATGATTTTGTGTCTTATTATGGAAAAGGAATTACCTGGAAGCTTCTTCGACATACAAGTGCATGTTCTCTCCACTTCTCTCGTGGATGCAATGTTGCTTACAAGTGTCCTCAACATCAATAGTAGCCAATGGATGTTATTTCTTGAGCAGCTCATGAAGGTGGTCAAAAAATTTGTTCGTCAAAAAGTATGACCAGATGCCTCCATGGCAGAAGGTTGGCTTGTTCAAAAAAAAAACTATTTTACATAATTGAGTACATGGTGATCATGGTATTGTGACAACAAAAATTGATATCTTTTTTTCAGAATGACAATAAGGTGCAAACTTGTGGAAGAATCTTGCAGGGCCCACAATGTGATGGAGAAGCTAGCCATTTGGAGACATGGGAACCAAGAAGCGTGATGCAGAAGCTGGCAGTGGCGAGAGATGGCTTTTGACGGCTAATCTCGTTGGGCTTGTCAATCATTTAATGATGACTACTTTATCTCATGTAATAACAAATATGGGATTAATAATTTGAATAATTAGTAGAATGATTGTGGATGTGAGTATGAGTGGAGTGAATATGAGTTATAAATACCTTGGTATGGGGATAGAGACTGTGGTTTAAGAGGGAAATATTATTGGATTGTATTGGGAAGATAGAAATGAGTCATGTATTTAGGGTGGGCCAAATGTCTACATGGACTCAATAAGATACTTGAATAATATGGAGACCACATGCCAAGCACATGAAGGGCATGTGGAGAAGTGTAGGATCAAGAGGAACCCTTCTAGAAATCTGAAGTGGAATATGGAGGATGTTGACATGTGGAAAAGAGAGGGTCCCTATGGGCTCCATGTGAGAGGACTCTTTACTTTTTCAATTTTAAAAGATTCATGAGAATCTTTAGATGGGAAACTTGTCAAAATGTGTCCAAAAGGACAATTGATGGTTACCCATGTCCTTACGTCACCAAGGGTCAAGGAATTTACTGGCTGGAAATGTAACAAGGTGAGAGATTCTCTATAAAAGATGCCTCTCTCCTCCCTCTCAAGCACCTCATTTTCTCTCCTTGTAGCTATGCCATAGCCTTGTATCCAGATCCTTCTATGCTTTTCCATCTCCCTTAAGCATTAGGCTCTCCTATTCTTGTAGTCCTCTCCAATTGGAAGTCTTTTTTTTGCTTCATGAATCAAGCGTTTGCTTCCTTTCTCTATCTTTTCCCTGTTCGCTTCAAAGCTTACTGTGTCCACATGAGTAGCTTGCTTTCCAGATTTGTTATAAGAGGATCCTCTACTCCCTTGGGCAACCTCAACCCACCATGCATCTTGGAAGTTACTTCTCTAGGGAAATCGTTGCCTCTCTTCTCACAGCTACAAGCAGGTATAGACAGTTTTGGTACTGTTCACTAAAACAGTCATAACTTTGTGCTCCCTTCTCTATTTTTTATAAAACTTATATCAAAATCTTTTTTTTTAAAGCTCTATCCATTGATGTTTTAAGTTCTCTATTTTGAGCAGCACAGAAAAGGTTATGGATGTCTGAGAAAGACTATGTATTTGGGATAGTTTTGACACTTCTCACTAAAATAGTCATAACTTTGTGCTCTCTTTTCTGTTTTTTGTGAAACTAAATATTTATTTTTTCAAGATTTATCCATTAAGGTTTTCAATGCTTTATTTTGAGCAGCATAAAAAAAGTTATGGCTATCTGATCAGAGCAGTTTGTATTTGGGACAGCTTTGACACTTCTCACTAAAACAGCTCGCTTCTCCGCTATTCGTGAAACTTATATCAAAATCTTTGTTTTTTCAAGCTCTATCCATTTATGTTTTTGAGACTTTGTTTTGAGTAGCACAAAAAAAGGTTATAGCTGTCTGATCAGAGCAAATGTTTCACTTTGGGAAGTTTTATTGGTTTCTTTCTTTCTTTTTTGAAAATGATGTGGCCCAACCATCCGATCCGTCCAAATGAGCCGTATCAATATACCCTTTCACTTAAATTCACATCGTATTGAGCCAAAATATTTTCTTCCAGCAAATACTTGCCCTCACTTTTGCAGCTGATCGCTTGGCTCAAATTAATGCTTCCCCCGAGCCTTTCCTATTTCCTCTTCTGGACTACAATCTCACCTTCAATGTCTATGTATTTGTTTTGATCTAGGGAGATAGAGGTTGAGAGTTTGTTCCTGTTGTTTTCTTTGGCACCGAGACCTCCTCCCCTTCTTTAACCTTTGGGTTTGAGACATGACCAAAGTTAAACCCCCAACTTTGTGTCATCTTTTTGTGGAGACGGCGGCGGCGGGCAGGTTTTGCTTAGAGTCCTTCTATCATAACCTCATGATCCCACTTGATTGAAAGAAGGGAATATCATCTTTGAAACAAAAATTTTCTGGCTTTTACTCATCTTTTGGTGCAAGATGTTCAACATTCGAGTGTTCCATGGATCGGAAGGAGAAGACCCGAGGAGTTATCACCACCGGGAGTTCAACCGAGCATGCCACTTAATGGGTTGGTCTACGAAGGAGCGGACTGAAATTCTTCTAGACTTCTTGGAGAGCGTGGCCTTAACTTGGCATGAGGCTTTTCCAAAAGATACCAAGAGTGACTGGGAAAACTTGATTGGGGCAATGAAGGAGAGATTTGGGACAGTGGAGTCGCTAAATGCTTATTATTGCAGCTGGATCAGATTTCCCAAAAGGAAGGAGAGTCAGTTTCTACCTTCTCAGTGAGGTATGAGGCCTTGTTTATTAAGTATCAACAAGCTGCTTTACGTGTTGTTGCTTCTTCTTCATCATCTTCTACAAGGGAATCTAAAAATTCTTTGGCAATGGAGCACCTTAAAATGAGCAAGTTTGTCATGGCTTTGGATCCTGGCTTGCGTGAAAAAGTTCTTAGCAAGAATCCTAGTAATTTCAAAGAGGTGCTTCGCATTGCTTTGAAAAAGGAGGCTTCCCTTTAAATTGAGGTTATGTTCCAACCTTCTACAAGTGTGCGAACTCCACTACCTCTGATAGAGGTAGCCTCAACATCTCAGGTACCAGCTCCGGTCATTGGATCACAATATTGCAAAACTTATGGAAGAATTTGTTGATTTGAATTTGCACTTAGTCAATGCAAGACTGTCTAAGGCTCCGCGTATTGAGGATAAGCCTAGGGATAAAAGCAATGTTACATGCTATGAATGTCAAGAAAAGGGACACTATCATTCTGAATGTCCAAAAAAAAGGAAAAGAGAGGATAAAAGTGTAGCACTTCTAGAAGAAATATGTTCAGAAGAAGAAGAAGAAGAAGAGGAAGAAACCTTGATACCATTGATGGCAAGAAGGAATCATAGAACTAGGAGTGTTAAAGAAGAAGAAGAAGAAGAAGAAGAAGAAGAAGAAGACAAAGAGGAGAAACAAAAGAAGAAGAAAAAGTCATCTAGGAGGAAAATTGGACAGTCAAATTTTTCTTTTGGATAAGGATCTCTTAGTCATGACCTTTTAATAGACCTTAGGGAGAAAACTGCACAAATCACATTTGGGAAACTTTTGGCACTCTCTCCAAAACTCGGGAAGGAATGGGGTAAGTTAGCCACACAAGAGAGTCAAAGAAAAGAAGAAGAAGGATAATGGAATCCCTATGGCTCAAAAGGTAGACATAGATATGGGGGGGGATGATGTTCCTGAGATTGATGTCATCATTGATGGGAAAACAATTTCTAATGCATATATTGATGGAGGTGCATCAATAAATGCCATGAGTGAAAAAACAATGAAAGATGCTAATTTGAAGTTTTCTGTTAACTCTCCCTATCGCATCAAACTTGCTGATAATACTAGGGTGAAAAGGCTAGGAGTGGTAAAGAATCTGGAAATGGATGTATGTGGTATCTCTGTGCCTACAACTTTTCAAGTTATTCCTACAAAGCCAGATGCTAGGACTTACCCATTGATCTTAGGAAGGCCATGGCTTCACCATGTGAGGGCAAATCAGAAGTGGGAGACAGGTGATCTCATTCTTCAAGGAGAGAATAATAAGGTCCGCTCTACAACATCAAGAGTCACCACAAGAAAGTGGTAAGAGATGAATCTTTAACTTCTGAGAGTTTAGAGTCAGAGTCATCCAATGATGAGGAGACAAGGCATCCATCTCAGAAGGAGAGGTGGAAGGGTTTTCTCAATCCTGGAAAATGCCGCTTGGCAGGAAAGAAGGTGGTTCTTTTGGGACATGTTATCTCGGAGAAAGGCATAGATATGGACCCTGAGAAGGCACAAGCAATTATGGACCTTCCACCACCTTCCAATGTAAGGGAGGTAAGGAGGATTTTGGATAAAACAAAGTATTATCAACACTTTGTTGACATGTTTTCTAAGAAGATGTATCCTATAAATTTGTTGACAAGGAAAAATGTTTCCTTCCAATGGTGGGGACTAGAGCAAAATGAAGCCTTTTGTTTGCTTAAGGAATGCATGAGTCAAGGTCCGATTATGCAACCTCCTAGGTGGGGGGGATGACTTTTATGTGAATCCAAGTGTGTCATCACATTCAGTGGGTGCTATACTCTTGCAAAAGGGTGATCAAGGATGCATGAAACCAATATATTATGCAAGTCGACAACTCACTGATGCCAAGGAGAGATATGGTGAAATAGACAAAGGAGGTTTGTCTTTGGTCTTTGCAGTGAAGAAGTTCAGGTTATACTTGTTGCCTCGGCCTTTTTTCTTCCTTACATCTCAGCCTTCTTTACAAATATCATGAATGTTCAGGTCACTTTGCTTCAGCTACACTACTCGGAAGATCCTTAGCACGGGTTATTATTGGCCTCGACTCAACAAAGATGTCCATGAATGGTGTCGAAGTTGTGAGGTGTGTCAAGCATATGGGCGCAAGCAATTGCTTCCTAGAACTTTAAATCCCGTTCCAGCATATAGTCCATTTGAAAGATGGGGATTGGATTTTGTAGGCCCACTTCCTCACTCCTCACATGGGAAGTATTATATATTGGTTGTTGCCACCGACTATGCAACTAGATGGGCAGAAAAGCAAAGGCCATGGTCAACAACAAGGCAACAACTGTGGCATCATTTCTCAAGGAGTACATATGTGCCCGATTTGGGTGCCCATTGGAAATCCTTACAGATGGAGGGAGATCTTTCAGGAAAATGACTTGATTGAATCTTTGGTGCACAAATTCAATGGTTTAGTTGAAAAGACTAATGGTTTGCTTTGTGGATCCTTGTCTAAGCTAGTGGATTCCATGAAAAGGAAGTGGGATGTGCATGTATTAGAGGTTCTATGGGCTTATAGAACCACTCATAAGCTCTCTCTTGGTTTGACACCTTTTTAGCTAGTGTATGGAGGCCATTTTGCCAATAGAATTGGAAATCACTAGCCTTTGCACATCTTTTGCACAATCAAAAGTGTGAAATTGAGTCTTTCTCTTGCTAATCCTCTTGCTAATCTCTCTCCCTAATGCATGCTAGTGAGTGTGTGTGAGTGAAGTGAGGTGAGAGGAGGGACGAGTACCCGTAGTGCAACGTAGTAGTGTGACAATGCTCGCGTAGGCGAGAGGCGCGGTGGAATTACTTCTCAAGGATTTGTAGAGCTTGGAGACCTCAAATATTACGAGCTCGTCCATTGGAAAGATCCTCGACAACAGTTGCGGTTCACCAGGTAATCTCTATTGGATGTGTTTCAAGGGGGGTTAGGGTGAGCTAGAATATTTTTGGCGTCGTCAGGGAGCCACCCTTCGTTTTTTTCATCATTTTTTCTCTAATCTACGCATTACCCATTGCCCATTATCTTTATTAATGGCTTCCCATGAAAAAGATGTGGATTTGATGGTGATTTGTGCGTGATTTGGTGTAGAATAGCTCTCTTTTTTGTTTTTGTAAAGAATGCTTTTTGCTTAATTTGTTGTTTTGGTTGTTGTTAATGTGGTTTTAAATCTTCTTACGGCTTGCACATAGCTTGTATTATTAGTTTGCATCCATTGCATCAATCAATGCATTAGAATACAATATTTAGTGAATAGTAGCTCTCTTTAATGTTAAACATAGAATTAAAATCATTAATTTTAGCTTTGTGTGTTTTTTATTGAAATTGTTTGCATTAGAGTGTTAGCAAGCATTAGGAGTAGCTTAATCTTTCAAAAATTTTCTCAAAACCATCAAAAAATCCTTGAATTTGACTAATTTCTCTTAATGGACTGGTTTTTGTCATTAAGAGTAATTAATCCACTTCAAGAGACAAAAATTTAGAAAATATGTTATTTAGGGTCTAAATTGATCATGTGAGTAGTTGAAATTAGTATTTTTGAGTGTTTTGAGAGCATCTACATGCTTCAAAACACCTAATTACATCAATTTCTTCATCAATTGGAAGAATTTGACTCTCTTTGCTTAATTTTGCCTTAAAAGAAGAGACCAAAATTAAGAGTCTAATTAATATCATATTTTAGATAAATTTACACATTTGTTAATGCACATAGCTTAGCATTCCCTTGCTCTATCCAATTATGTACTCAATTTTATGAATTAATTAAGGATTAGTGGCTAATTAGAGTCCTCGATTAGTGTAAAAGGAAAATATTAGAGAAAGAATTAATCTTTGATTAATTTTTAAACACTTTTTAAGGCTAATGAGTAGATGCTTATGAGTTGTCAAATTGTCAATTTTGGGGGTCATTTATGAAGGGTGTAAGGCATTCAATGAGTAGATGCTTATGAGTTGTCAAATTGTCAATTTTGGGGGTCATTTATGAAGGGTGTAAGGGGTGTCATAAAAAGATTGACTTTTTTTATTCCCATTTATCTATTTGGAAAAATGTCCATATCTCTAAATAAATAAATAAATAATATATCCCCCGAACAAAGAAACTCGTATTTTCCACTAGACTCTAAATAATAATAATAATAATAATAAATTTAAAAAAATAGTTTACGTCGCGTGAACCATTTTCTGCACTTTCACGCCTTAATGTTTCATGGCCTAAAGGTCCACGCCCAAAAAAAAAACGAGAAAACCATTTTCTACACACTCACGCCTTAAGGTTTCACGGCCTAAAGGTTTACGCCCAAAAAATAATAATTAATTAATTAAAATATTAAAAAATAAAAAAATGGTTCACGCATGAACCATTTTCTGCACACTCACGCCTCAAGGTTTCATAGCCTAAAGGTTCACATCCATAAAATAAAATAAAATAATATCAAATTTAATTTTTCCATGAAGTCCAACTCTCTCCCATGAAAGCTCAGCTTTGCAGAAGTTCACCTCACAACAAATATGCACGAAAATTCACAGTAATTTTTGGACATCAAGAAAATGCCAGAAATAAGTTTTGATGGGGTCAAACAACTAGGTGAGTCGAAATGCTAGAGTCATGGCCTAGTCGGGCACATTTAATACCACAGTCATGCTCAATCGAGTAATTGTAAATGGACTAGCCGCGGTTAATAGGCTATCATGGATGTAACTCAACCGTGCTTAGAGCATGATTCCATCTCTTTTATTTTGTAACTACACATTAAGCAGTATAAAGTTGTAATGGAAATCTATACACTGGCTATTGCTATTAGCCAATTGTGTTAATTGAAGTATACCATTTTGTATATCCGTCTAGAGTTCAGTCTTTTGTTTTTTCAATCTGGTAGTACATACGGGTTAATCCGTCTCGTGTAATTGTTTACATCTCTTTTAAGTCGATTTAAGCTATCTTTTACGTCTTCTTTTTTGTATACATTTTTGTGTCATGCTGGGGTATTGTTGTGTGCATAACCAAAGAACTCACTAGGTTATCGGCGGGTAGCGGTCACCCAACAACAAGTCCAAACTTGTCAAATATGATCAAATTTACTCCCAAAATCACTAAGAAAATTCCCAAAATGTAATTTCTCAAGACTCTTGACAAGATTAAGGGAAAATCAAAAAATTAATTTTTAGATTTAGGGAAAATAAAAAAATTAAATAAAATGGATCAAAGATAAGAGCTTTGATATACCACTGAAAGGAAGCCTAGCTTTATCTAGATTAGCCTAGCTTAGAGTGGTTAGCCTAGGTTTAGAGAAAGAGAAATGGTAATTTTCAACAGTATAGTGATTAGGCTTTTTTGACTTATATACATAACCACCCTTTCGCACTACATTTTAATGTGTCCATGGGCATGGTCCTTATTAAGTGAATGTGGAAGGGGCCAAAGGCTAGGAAATAGATTGGACATGCCCATAGACACTTTAAAGTATAGTGTGAAAGGGCGGTCATGTATATAAGTGAAAATAAGGCTAATGAGGGAATAATCAATATACTAATCATAATTACAAGTTTTATCTCTAATCATGGCTATGGTGGCTTCTCCCACTTGAGAAGAAGAGTTTTCCCTCCTCTATTGAGTGCAACCATGCAAACTCAAACTCTAGTTCATGAGTGTTATAGTCTCTTTCAATATATATATACACATACATACATACATACATACATACATATATACAAATATATATGAATGTATACAAACATACATATAAATTTTGTAGAGTGGCCACCAACCTTATTTTCTTAGGATAGATTTGGTTGAGACAAGAAATGTTGGAGTACTCTATGATCACTTTTGACAAATAAAATATATGAATTATGGGGCCCAATGACAAAAAAGATCCATGTTACATGGATCTAGAATCCATGTGCTCTCATTGGCCGGTCTTATATTTTTTTAATGGGCTCCAAAAGGGCCCATTTGGAGTCCGAAATTTCCCCTAATGTTGGGTTTGATTCTCAATAAGATCTTTTTTGTTGGCTTTGACAACATTCTAATACAAGATCTCGTAGTCTTGTTGTTCCCACAATATCTTGAACTTGTTGCACCAATACTTTGCAAAATAGGCCTCAATCAAACTTAAGGATCCCTGGTGAGGCTGTTGCAACTGTTAACCAATATGGTAAAGATTAATTAATAACTTAATCTATTTCTAGCTATTGTAGATTATTGTAAACTGCTTTGAGTTTTCCAAAATCCATCAAGATTAGTTACTAATCATAAGATTAATACTAATTTAGCTATTGTTAATCAATCTTTTATCAAGATGTTATTAATATTTACAAGAAAAATTATCATAATGTCTTTATTAACAAAAAATTACAAAATTTATCTTTAATCACCTTGATTAAGCTTCAAGTATGCTTAATCTCTTTACATAAGTCCTCAAAGTGTGATTCTTCTTCTTGCTATTAATCACTTTCTTGATTAAGAACTTTTTAGATATTAATTACTCACCTACCTAGTGATACAAAATGTGTCACAAAACAGATTACAAGAACTTGATCAATCTTATACTACTTCCACAAAGTTCACAAATCTTGCTTTTCTTATACTATCAATTTTAATAAGAATCTAGCAGTTATGCTTTTCGTGCTTGAGTTTTCAACAATACTCATGGTTTCATGAAGTTTGTATCAATTTCTTTTAAAGAAACACAATTTCTTGCACAAAATGATCAAGATTTAATCAACACTCACTCGCTAATATTAAGTCTACTCATTTATACATTTAATATTTGTAAAATTTATAAATCTACACCAAGATTTCTCTAAACTCCAATCAAACTCTATCTAAATATACAAACAAACTATAAACTACACATAAATCTACTCAAATCTACAATAAAATTATAATAATATATACATAAATTTGCTCAAATTTATAACATAACTGCAATCTGTACGCACTTTCTTGATAATTTATGCACCAAGATTTTCCACCACTATCCCCCAAACTACCAAGAATCTAAAGAAACTAGGCAATTATTAAAGGAAACTAGGATTTATGAAAATATTTGTTGAGAGAAATCAGTAATCAAGAAAATTATCAAAGAATAAGATTTTCAAAAATATAGTGATTAGTATATATCTAAAAATTATTAACACTAATCCCATTATTGATCCATAAATGAAGATAAAAGAAATCCTATTAAAAAATATGTAAAACTTATTCCAAAAATGATTAACCCTTAATCACTACCAAGATCAAAGCAAAGCTCACATATATCAATGCAAGGAAGGGATCTTGAGATAGGGTAGAACTTAATGGTTGGAGTCCTTACAACTAGACTTAATGGTTGGAGTCCACAGGTTGCTCCTCAATGCCTAGGGTAGCCATAGGTTCATGAGGAAAGACATGAATGCTTGTGCAATTTGGTCTACAATCAACAAGTGCAATAATTATGAACCTTTAATTTCCTTATGGAGCTGGCAGTAAAATGAAGTAAGCATTCATGGAGATTTCATCAAGATCATACATAGTGGGAGTCAATAGAGAGTATTGCCGAGCCTGAATGTCTCAAAAGGGCAATAAAGGCTACAACTACTTGATCTTTACCCTTCTCACAAACTTAGTGGATATGGTGAGCCTTCTTGATGCTTATGGGCTGATTTTGATGTTTTTTCTCATAAATCTATGTTAAGAAATCAAGAAAATGCTTCTCTACATGGCCATGAGCATGCATTGGGGATTTCTCTTATGATCAAGTATTTGATTATATTATATCATTCTTAATCAAGGATGCAATCATTATAGCTTCTTGCTAATTTTTTTATGACCATCCTTGAAGCTTTCCAAGCTATGAAATTTATCATGCAAGCCTATGATGTTTGTGGCTTCACCTATTAATTAATCCTTGCATGTCTAGTCAAGATCTAGTGATGCTAATGCTTGATTAGAACAACATTAAACACAATTAATGGATTATGTGAAGCATTGGATACTTTTGAATTTCTTCCATGCCTCATTACAGTGTTTGTTACAAGCATTTGTTAAGTAAGTACATGTATAGTTTTGGAATGGTTTCTTGCTAGTTGATTTGAGCCTATGAGAGGCTTATGCCAATAGAAGCATACCACATGCTCATGGAAAACAAAAACAAGATATTGGAGAGTATAATAAAATATGGTAAATGTGATTCTATAAGCATGAGTCCATGCTTGAATTTGTAAGTGGTTTAAATCTCATTGTTTGCTACAAGGAAGGGATCTAGCTCTGAGGGATCTAGGCTGCACTTATTGACTAGAGTACACATAACTTACATTCATTAGAATGGAGTACACACATGTGCTACTCATCATAGAGAGTATCTACCTAAACATGGAAAGACTTCCATAAATCAACCATAGGAGCATAAGCTCCAAGAAAGGCCAAATGTTTAATGTATCAAAAGGTAGTAAGTACATAAGCTCCAAGAAAGGTCAAATGTTTAATATATCAAAAGGTAGTAAGTACATAAGGTCCAAGAAATGTCAAATGTATGATATGTCAAAAGGTAGTAAGTACATAGGCCTATATGCCTTTCATAGTCCCAAGACCATATGTACCCTAATCCCAAGGCCACATGTACCCGAGTCCGGTATGTGCCTAGGCCATGCCCCATATGCCTTTTATAGTCCCAAGGCCTAGGCCATGCCCCATATGCCTTTTATAGTCCCAAGGCCACATGTACCCTAGTTCCATATGTACTTGGACCATGCCCCATGTGCCTTCTATAGTCCCAAGGCCACTTCCATATGCCTTAATGTACCCTAAGTCCCCTATGTGCCTAGGCCATGCCCCATGTGCATGTGCATGCTAAAATCACATTGTTATAAACCATCCCCTCCTATAATGATTTTGTCCTTGAAATCGAAGGGTGGTCATGCACAAACAACATATACAAGAGACTATATACGAAATCCAAAAATTAACCACAACTAGGTGTCGATACCAAAGAAAATGGATGTAAAAAACATGGGTTGCATGATGTTGATGCCAAAGTCACATGATCCTAGGGATCGAATGGAAATGAAGGTGGAATGCCATCAATGATGTGGCTAATCATGTAAACACCTAGATCAAATGGGAATCCGAAAATTACAAACTCTAGAAGAACAAGCTTTCAACTTTCAACCACCTGGGTCAAATGGTAAATATTGAAAACCAATTTCGATGATGAGCTAGCTATAAATCCTTCTGGGTCACATACATATCACCTATCCATGGAAAAAATGTGTGACCGCTGCCTAGATTGAAAATATAGTTTCCATACTCCTCATCCAAGGTGAAATGGCCACCAAAAATGCCATCAAATCCATGGCCTGAATGTTTTCTTGGATTGTAATGATAATATGATGTCTAATCATCCCATTCAATGACTCCTAGGTCAAAGGGAATACTAACAAGATCCTCCTCACATGACCATAGTAGGAATCCAAATCACATGAACCATTGAAGATCTGATTAGTGTGTGCGTAGTCTTGTCTCTCCTACAAGACCTTGCCTCAACAAAATCATCACTACTCTCATGCACTATGATCAAACACATAAAATATATCCACTCAAACGCTATCATGTAAGCTATGAGAATTAATAGTGGTCAAATCAATAATGTCTCCACATGTAAAAACTTTAGAGGAGTAGCCTAACACATCTAACATAGGAAACTCAGGTCTATGCTCCTCATGGTCCGAATGTTCATATGATCCAACATGTGAAGTAGTTACAATGGATGCATTACTAGTTAAATGCTCATGATCCTCTAATAGAACCTCAACAACATCTAATGTATCCCCATAATCCCTAGAAAGGCATGTAGACATAGGTGTACCCATGATAGATGTTAAAGCTAAGAGATAGCAACGAGGGAACCACTCACCTCAATGTCTTGTGGGGATATTTTTGATGGCCAAACTCATAATCCTTGAGTTCTCCAAGATCAACATTGCCATGGGTAGGTTACCGTTCACCTTCTCTGTTGCACATTGTCACACCATCACGTTGCACTATGGGCACTACTCACTCCTCTCACATCAAATCACTTACACACACTCACTAGCATGCATTAGAGAGAAGATTGAGAATGGTTTAGTAAGAGGGAAAGCTCAATTGCATAATGGGAGAGTGTTCTTGTATTATGAGAGAAATTACCTTATATATATGGCCATAAGTGTGTTCACACACTTAAAACTATGGTTGGGCAGGCACCCAAAGCTTTTAAATGGCCTATTGCTTATACATTACTTCATCTCATAATAAATTGATGCATTACAACACTAAGGAGCACATCTTAGCTCACTACCACATGCTCTTGGAGTCGAAAACACCATTAATTATCCATTAGACCTTTACGAGCGCCCATCCAAGTTTGACATTTGGACACCATTGCATGATGGCTTGTTTGTACATGAGTTTGGTGTGTCCATCCTTGAAATTTGATGTAGATTACTCATGCTTTAGCATATAGTTGGGTGTGGCAAACCTTGTTAACTATAAAATGGAGTTAACATCCTCCCCTTCCTGATGTCGATTAGGTCCTCTCATGATCAGATGGAAGACGTTGTCGAGGAGTAGATGTATGCTTGGTTCTAATAAGTTGATTTTTCATTCCTTTGATCCTCCAGAGGGATGAAGAAGCTAGTTAGTACATGAAAAAGTTAATAGCATATGGCCCCAATGGTGGGACAATAGAGAGAGAGAGAGAGAGTTTCGACATTTGAGATTGTGTGCATGTGTATGTGAGAGAAAGAGGGTGTGCATGTGCATGTGCATGTGCATGTGTGTTGTGTGTGTGTGTGTGTGTGTGAGAGAGAGAGAGAGAGAGAGAGAGAGAGAGAGAGAGAGAGAGATTACATGTAAGATGCATTTATTTGAGAGTGAGCACACCTCACCACTCATCCCTACCATTAAAATTTAATATAAAATTTAATTAATTAAAATTATATATATGTGTGTACATCTATTTAAGTGTGTGTGTGTGTGAGAGAGAGAGAGAGAGAGAGAGTTTCTATGTGTGAGAGAGTGTGCATGAAGAGAGAGAGTGTGTGTGTGTGTGCATGAGAGAGAGACAAAGACAGAGAGAGAGAGGCTGAGAATTTCTATGTAGGAGATAGTTTGTGTGGGAGGAGATAGTGTGTGTTTTCATTAGTGTATGTGCGGTGTGTACATGTGTGTGTGTGTGTGTGTGAGAGAGAGAGAGAGAGAGAGAGAGAGAGAGAGAGAGGCAGATAATTTCTACGTAGGAGATAGTTTGTGTGGGAGGAGAGAGTGTGAGTTTAGATTAGTGTATGTGTGGTGTGTACATGTGTGTGTGTGTGTGTGTGTGTGTGAGAGAGAGAGAGAGAGAGAGAGAGATGTAATGAGGGAGGGTGAAAAGAGAGAGAAAGAGAGTGAGATATAGAGAATAAAACGTAGCTTTTAATAAAATATAAATTAAATAAAAAATATATATGTATATGTGTGTTTACATGTGTGTGTGTGTGTGTTTTTATTTACATTTATATATACATACATACATATGTATGTATGTATATATATATATATATATGTTTGTGTGTGTGTGTGTGTGTGTTTAGATGTGTGTATGATATATCTATCTATATATTTAAAAGTGACCACAACTTATTACCCATCTCCGCACATTAAAATTTAATCAAAATTAATTAAATTATGTCAATGTTTGTATTTATATTTTTAAATACATGTATATATGTATAAGTATATGTGTCTATGTATAGGTTTATGTATCTAAAACATAATATTTTATATACTATATATTTACATGTGTATGTGTGCGTGAGAGAGAGAGAGAGAGAGTGTGTGTGTGTAAGTGAGAGAGAGAGAGAGAGAGATTGAAAGAGAGAGAGAGAGAGCACTTCTATGTGTGGGAGAGTGTAAGAAGAGAGAGAGAGTGTGTGCATGTGAGAGAGAGAGAGCAGGTGTGTATGTGTGTGCATGTGTGTGAGAGAGAGAGTTTCAACATTTGAGAGAGTGTGTACGTGACAGAGAGAAGGAGAGGGTCATGTGCATGTGCATGTGCATGTGTGTGTGTGTGAGAGAGAGAGAGAGAGATGGTTGTAGAGAGGGAATAGTTCTTTTCTGGAACGTTGGTCGGCCCCAGCAATGGCAATACTAGTTTTTATTAAAAACAATTACATATAAGCGTAATACAAATTTGCATTTTCTTGGCGTTCTACTCCTCTCACTTAACAACCCAAAACCAGGGCTCCGAAAAGAAGGACTTCTACTTGGGTCTGTCCCTATGGCATGTAGAGACGTGGACTTCTTATGGAAGGAGTACTTCAGGGATCCCTCCCAATGGTGGGACAATAGAACCAGCAAGGTAAGCACTGTTTTACAATTACATGAGCGTACACGAAAACCTATTGGCTTTCCTGAGTATTGTTTTGCATCACAGAGAAGCCCAAGATCCCCAGACTTCAAACATAAAATGACAAAGGAGTCGCTGTGGATGGCTTGCTGGTACAATCCATCTTGGGTCCAAGAGGAGCTCAGAAGAAGAGGACTACAACGAGAGTTCTGTGTGCGGAAGGATAAGGGGATGACGAAGGCCAAGGAAATCTACCACAAAGCACGACAAGGAGATAGCAACAGCAACCACCAGGAGTTTCAAGAGGATACTGCTCTTGTAGCCTTACTAAAGGCTTGCGCCAAGCAAAAGGACCTGTGCAAAGGCAGTAGAATACATGCTGATATTCTCAAAAGGGGGTTGCTTGAAAAGAACATTTATGTAGGCACTGCCCTACTCAATATGTATGCCAAATGTGGTGCACTTGCAAAAGCACAAGAAGTGTTTGACGAGCTTCCAGTTCGGGATGTAGTCTCCTGGAGTGCCCTGATTGCAGGATATGCCCAACACGGGCATGGTCATGAGGCTCTGAACTGCTTTGGACGGATGCGAGAGGAGGGTCTCTCCCCAAATGCAGTCACCTTTACTTGCATGTTGAAAGCCTGCGGCAGCATAGGAGCAGCTCAGATGGGCGAAGAGATACATGCTGAGGTCGTCAGGCAGGGCTTATTGGAAAAAGATAGTGTGCTTGGCACTGCATTGGTGGATATGTATGCCAAATGTGGTGCACTTGCGAAAGCGCAAGAAGTGTTTGACAAGCTTCAAGTTCGGGATGTAGTTTCCTGGAGTGCGCTAATTGCAGGATATGCCCAACAAGGGCATGGTGATGAGGCTCTGAACTGCTTTGCACGGATGCGAGAGGAGGGTCTCTCCCCAAATGCAGTCACCTTTATTTGCATCTTGAAAGCTTGTGGCAGCATAGGAGCAGCTGAGAAGGGAGAAGAGGTACATGCTGAGGTTGTCAGGCAGGGCTTATTGGAAAAAGATATTGTGCTTGGCACTGCGTTGGTGGATATGTATGCTAAATGTGGTGCACTTGCAAAAGCGCAAGAAGTATTTGACGAGCTTCCAGTTCGGGATGCAGTCTCCTGGAATGCGCTAGTCGCAGGATATGCTGAACATGGGCATGGTGATGAGGCTCTGAACTGCTTTGGACGGATGCGAGAGGAGGGTCTCTCCCCAAATGCAATCACCTTTATTTCCATCTTGAAAGCCTGCGGGAGCATAGGAGCAGTTGAGAGGGGCAAAGAGGTACATGCTGAGGTTGTCAGGCAGGGCTTATTGGAAAAAGATATTGTGCTTGGCACTGCGTTGGTGGATATGTATGCCAAATGTGGTGCACTTGCAAAAGCGCAAGAAGTATTTGACGAGCTTCCAGTTCGGGATGTAGTCTCCTGGAATGTGCTAGTCGCAGGATATGCCGAACATGGGCATGGTGATGAAGCTCTGAACTGCTTTGGACGTATGCGAGAGGAGGGTCTCTCCCCAAATGCAGTCACCTTTATTTGCATCTTGAAAGCTTGTGGCAACGTAGGAGCAGCTGAGAAGGGCAAAGAGGTACATGCTGAGGTTGTCAGGCAGGGCTTATTGGAAAAAGAGACAGTGCTTGGCATTGCGTTGGTGGATATGTATGCCAAATGTGGTGCACTTGCAAAAGCACAAGAAGTATTTGACGAGCTTCTGGTTCGGGATGTAGTCTCCTGGAATGTGCTAGTGGCAGGCTATGCTGAACATGGGCATGGTGATGAGGCTCTGAACTGCTTTGGACGGATGCGAGAGGAGGGTCTCTTCCCAAATGAAGTCACCTTTATTTACATCTTGAAAGCCTGCGGCAGCATAGGAGCAGTTGAGAGGGGCAAAGAGGTACATGCTGAGGTTGTCAGGCAGGGCTTATTGGAAAAAGATATTGTGCTTGGCACTGCGTTGGTGGATATGTATGCCAAATGTGGTGCACTTGCAAAAGCGCAAGAAGTATTTGACGAGCTTCCAGTTCGGGATGTGGTCTCCTGGAATGCGCTAGTCACAGGATATGCCCAGCTTGGAAAAGTTGAAACTGTTTTTGACTCATTCAACAAAATGATAGAAGAAGGTACAGAGCCAGATCTGGTCACGTTCGTTGTTTTGCTTACTGCGTGCAGTCACACAGGCCTAGTGGATGAGGGGCAAATGTACTTTGAGGCTATGAGCACAGTCCATAGCATCGTCCCAACTTTAGAGCACCACACTTGCATGGTTGATCTTTTCAGCCGAGCAGGGCACTTCGACAAGGCAATAGGAGTAATTGAGAAGATGCCACCTTCTGATTGTCATCCGCTTTGGTCTGCTCTGTTGGGTGCCTGTCGAAAATGGGGAAATGTGAAGCTTGGAAGATTGGCCTTTGAACATGCAGTACAATTGGATGAAAAGGATGCTGCAGCATATGTCTGCATGAGTAATATATATGCAGCTGCTGGCATGCGAGAGGAAGCGGACAAGGTTGAAGCTATGAGACTGGAAAATGGAGCATGGAAGATGCCAGGACGTTGTTGGTGGACTGATGCAAGTGGAAATGTACATTCGTTTATTGTCGGTGATGACAGTCATCCCCAAGGCAAAAATATCCATGCGAAGCTAAAAGACATTGGTCAAAAAATATCGCAGGAAGGGTATTCCCCAGGTTTGCATTGGGTGTCAGAAGACATTTCAGATGATGCAAAGGAAGATGCGCTATGCAGGCATAGTGAGAAGTTGGCCATCGCATGTGCCCTCATCAATACACCTGTAGGGACACCTATATGTGTTACGAAGAACATGCGGGTTTGTGGTGACTGCCATTTTGCTACATTGCTTATATCGAAAGTGGAGCAGCGCAAAATTCAGGTCAAAGATGCAAACCGCATTCACATTTTCGAGGATGGAAAGTGTACTTGTGAGGAATATTGGTGATGGTAGTGCAACTGCCTAGACTTCTCTTTATTTCACACCAAATGTTGTTGCTAGATTGCTGAGGACAGAACTCTTCAGTATGCTGAAGTGAAGCATTTGTTCTCTTTTAGCCTTTTTGCAATTCGATGATATATAGCAATTCTAGGACTCTAGAGGTGAGTTGTGCAGCAACTATTTTTTGGCTCTCTCTTTATTGTGTTATGTTGTTTCGTACAGTTGTTTTAATCAAGAGTCTTCCACAGTCATTGATGTACTTCCCTCTATCTTAGAACACTCCTTGCATGCTGCTGTATTCAGATGGGGTAAAGCATATGATGGGGTGAGATGGGACTTCATCCTGGAAGTCCTAAAGAAGATGGAAATTGGCAACACTTGTCATGACTTGGTCAAAACGCTCATTTCATTGGACACATCGTGTAACTTGTAACGTTTAAACTGCAGGCAGGACTCCCACTTGCTGCTACAACTGAGCGACTCTTAACCATTTGGAGAGAAATGGGACTGGGATGACAAAACCAACAACTTACTGCATCGTAGTACTTTAATTCAGGGCACAAAATTGAATGTGAATTTATTCCTAATCCTTGTATGAGTACCTGGGACATGATCGACCATAGCATATGGTGGTGCTTTATTTAGAAGGCATTAAATTATACACATAAAACATCATGAATGCTCGGTGTGACTCAAACTGCGCACCTCTACCAAGAACCACAAGTGTCCTATCCTCTTGGGGTCACAAAGTTGCACTTTTTTCTTTAAGGCTTTATAATGCCAAGAATTTAACATCCTCCAATACTCCCAGATCATCCAAATCCCTCAAATTCAGATGAGACTCTACAAACAATGGAAAGATTTGTGGTGCTCTGCTAATTCGGTACCAATTCATGTTTAGTCTTGTTGATGCAAGGGTCATTAGTGAGCTTACCTCAAAATGAAGCTAGAGTCGATCTCCATAGCTTCATCTCCCGGTGTGGGTAGCACGGGTGCCAAATGGTTCTCACCTTCATTGTCACACGGAAGCGAATACTTGTATTGTAGATAGTTCTTGGTCGCTGTCATGCCGAGTTCTTGGGTCTTCGGGGGTCATGCCTTAAGGAAGTAGTGAAACCGTCTATACGACAAAGACGACGAAGCTAATGATAAGCGTTTCTCTGTTCGAGTCTTAAAACAAGCTCGAAAAGCAAAACTTGTATCGTAGATGTTGCAAACCGAAGAAGAAAATTCTTGTGTGGTCACCTTAAGCTCCAATCTACTTGGTTGCAATGTATAGTCCCACAAGGAAAGAATAGAGAACAATACAAAAAAGTCTGGAGAGCTAAGAGAGGACATTGCCTTCCCAAACCTTAAGTATTAGCATGCCCCCCCCCCCCCCTCCCCACACACACAAATGGATTGCAAGGGAGAATGAGAGTAGAGAGAACACTCAATCTATTACACAAATAGGAAGTATGATTACACAATGGAGAAATTGACTTATATACTTCGTAAGTCATTTGTCACTAGGTCATCTGGGCGTAAGTTGTTAGTGTGGATGGAACCACCCTTAGTAATATTAGCCTTAGTAGTATCTTTTCTCACTAGGTCACGTGGGAGTAAGTTGTTAGCGGATGGAACCACCCTTAGTAATATTAGCCTTAGCTTTTCTTTTGTAAGCATCAATAAAGTCATTGTTCACTAGGTCACCTGGGAGTAAGTTGTTAGTGGATGGAACCACCCTTAGTAATATTAGCCTTATGTTAACCCATTCCTAGGGTTAACAAGAGCTACTGCCATTATCTTATATCAAGGAGTTAAGGTAGATACACCAAAAGGTCATACATTCAAGATATGAAGCAATGGTGTCTAAATTTATAACTTGGATGGGCGCCCGTAATGGTCCTATGGAATACTTATGGTAATTTTCGCTTCAAGAGCGTGTGGTAAAGTTAGGATGAAGTCCTGAGTGATGTACTTCATGGATATATTATGCGATGAGTCATTGTAATAGCATTAGGCCTCTTAGTGCCCCGCTGGCCACTGTTTAAGTGAGTGTGAACACTTATGGCCATGTATATAAGTGAATCTCTCTCATAATATAAAGAACTCTCCCATTGTGCAATAGAGTCTTTCTCTTGCTAATCCTCTTTCTTATCTCTCTCTCT
The DNA here is from genome assembly GCF_041138505.1 of Cibotium barometz. NCBI lineage: Eukaryota > Viridiplantae > Streptophyta > Polypodiopsida > Cyatheales > Cibotiaceae > Cibotium > Cibotium barometz. Next base: position 30,779,473 of record NC_141083.1, read on the forward strand.
CTAATGCATGCTAGTGAGAGTGTGAGTGAAGTGAGGTGAGAGGGGAGACGAGTATACGTAGTGACAACGCTCACGGGAGATGCAGTGGAATTGCTTCTCAAGGAGTTGTAGAGCTTGGAGACCTTAAGGGTTATGAGCTTGGCTATTGTAAAGATCCTCACAACATTTGCGGTTCACTAGGTAATCTCTTGTTGGATGTGTTTCAAGGGGGGTTGGGATGAGCCTTAACATTTTTGGCGCCGTTTTCAGGGAATCATCCCTTGGCTTTTTCCATCGTTTTTCTCTAATCTACGCATTACCCATTGCACATTTTCTTGTTTAGTGGTTTCCCATGAAAAAGATGCGGTTTTGATGGTGATTTGTGTGTGATTTGGTGTAGAATAGCTCTCTTTTTGTTTTATAAAGAATGCTTTTTTTTGCTTAATTTTTAGCTTAAATCGTTGTTTTGGTTATTGTTAATTTAGTTTTTAATGTTCCTAGGGCTTGCACATAGAGTGTATTAGGCTTTGTTTGCTTCCATTGCATCAAATAATGCGATAGAATGTACATTTTAGAGGTTTTAAGCTTTCTTTAGAGTTAAACATAGAGCTAAAATCATTAATTTTTGTTTGATTTGTATGCATTAGAGTGTTAGCAAGCATTAGGAGTAGCTTAATCATTTAAAAAATTTCTTAAAACTCTTGAAATTGACTAAAACCTTAATTGATCGGTTTTTGTCATTAAGGGGTGATTCATCTAGTTCAAGAGGTAAAACGATTAAAAAATCTATTTTTTGGGATCAAATTTGATCATATGAAAGGTCGAAATTTGTATTTTTGATTTTTTTGAGAGCATTTAGATGCATCAAAACACCTAACTACATTAATTTCTTCATCAATTAGAGAAATTTCTCTCTCTTTTGCTTAATTTTGCATAAAGAGAAGAGACTAAAATTAAGAGTTTAATTAATCTTCAATTATAGATTAATTTACACATAAGTTGATGCACATAGCTTAGAAATTTCATGCTCTATTCAATGATGTGCTTAATGGTGTCAATTAATTAGTGATTAGTGGTTAATTAGAGTCGTCTGGGGGTGTATAATGTGAGTGAGGGACATCCTGCAACAAACCATACTTGGCAATACCTCTACGAATGAAAATAGCAATGTCTGTATCACTGCCCTAGTAGAAAAGCTGCAAACCAAACTGGGAAAGCCAAGCAATTGTCCCCCAAGTAACATACATGGGGGAGCCACTCAATTTGCCCATAAGTTGGGCTATAGAAACGCAAAGACGCTGGGATATAGAAACACAAATACGCTGTGGAGTGCTGCATCCCCATCAATAATGTTGTATAGTCTCAGAATTTGTTGCATATCTCGGGTAGGTAGGTGCTACATCGAAAACCAATCTCCACTGATTGGTGGGGAGACCACCATGTAAAAACAACCAAAAGAAATAATATGTGCAGGCAGATTGTTATAAGAAGGCTGACATGCAAAATGGAAAATTGCAACAAAACAACTATGCATCCTCGAGTAGAAATAATGAGGATAATGAAAGGTTGTTTGTTATGCAGCATGTCGTTAATGCCATGTCTGAAAATGTTGAAGCAGCACATAAAGATGATGTATGGTACGTTGATTTAGGTGCTTCGAACCACATGACAAGTCATGGGGAGTGGTTCAAGGAGATGAAAAACCTTGAAAGACGATTAGTCTAAAAGAGAAAAAGATTAATAGAAGGATTATTTTTTAAGCACTTTTTTACAGAACTCATTAAGGCTAATTAGCATTGAATGAAAAGATGTCAAATTAGTTGTCAAATTGTCCATTTTGGGGTTCATTTATGAAGGGTGTAAGGGGGTGTCATAAAAGTGTTGACTTTTTTGATTCCCACTTGCCTTTTTTGAAAAATGCCCATATCTTTCCAATTTAAAATTCAAAAAATATTCCCCCCAAACAAGGAAATTTGAATTTCTCTCTACTCTAAAATAATAACAATCATAATAATAAAATATAAACAAATAAATACGTTTCATGCGTTAAGGGTCTCACGAACTAAGTGTTTCACGTCCTTTAAAAAAACATTTCATGAACCACCTAGTTCACGTCGTGAATACCTGTTTCACATCGTGAAACAATCTTTGCGGGGTAAAAAATTAAAAAAATCGGACGTTTCATGCGTTAAGGTCTCGTGCCTTAAGCGGTTCATGCCTTAAGGAGCTCATGGACTAAGCATTTCATGGCAAAAAAAGTAAAAAAATCGGACATTTCATGTGTTAAGGTCTGACGCCTTAAGTGGTTCACCCCTTAAGTAGCTCATGGACTAAGTGTTTCATGGCCCATAAAAAGAGTGTCTGGAAAATAGTCTTGCTTGGAGGCTTATATCTCCTAGACCGTGAGCCCGATAAACACATTCTAATGCTCATCAAAAAGCCGACATCGAGTTCTTCAAAATTGGTCTTGAGCGTCCGAGGGCAAAATCCATTATTTTGGCTTCTGACGAGACCAACAGCCTTAAAATTTAACCCGAAAATCAAGGCAAAAAATGATGCACTAAAAATCACCCAAAACATTCCGAAAATGATTGCGAACTATATTTGACCTAGCAAGGGTATGCCAAGCCTCGTGAGGCTATAATGAGCTGTAAGAAAACCTAAAAAGAGAGAAAAAAAACCTGTGCTTGCTTATTAAGGAGCTATTGACAACATCAAAGATATGGCAACAATAGAGGGATTACGTGGACTCACACCTAGACTGAACCCAATGGCTGATATCTTTGAGCCATTGAGATCCATGCCCCAAATGCATCTCCCAATTCCATTTTCCATGCCGACAACAAGCGTGTCATCGGGTTTTACGTCCCATGTCACAATCTCTCCAAGATTTGGTCCCTTGCCTAGCACTATCACAAGTCCTAAGCCTTTAGACATGCTAGGTACCAACCCTTTGCAACCCCTAGATACCCACACCTTGGATGTATTGACTAATCTAGGAAGGGGGGTTGACCAAGGTCTAAGTGAGTCCCTACCCACATTAGCACTCATATGTGGCCTCAGTGACTCATACAAAAACATGACCGTACAGATTTCCAAAATCATGGGCAAATACGATGGAATGAATGATCCTATTCAAATTCATACAAATGTTTGAACAACGATGTGAAGCCTTTGGAAATCCAAACTGCCCCACCAAGGTACATGCGTTGAACCTATACCTAGTGGAAGAGGCTCCTCGATGGCTCATCACATTGATGCCAGCAATTAAAATGAATTTTAGGACCTTGAGAACAACCTTTATTCACGGCTTTTCATGACAAGGTGATTGGTGGAGTGCAGTGAAAGAACTCTATTAAATTGAGCGAAAACAAAACAAAACCATTAGAGATTTTATCCTTTGGATAAAAATCTTGGACTCATGATGGGAGCCATGGGAGAAACTAAATGATTTTCAATTGAAGAGATGTTTCATGCTGGGCATACAGAATAATAGCTTACACAACTTGATCATTGTATCAAATCTGAAAACATTCGATCAATGTTGTAAAGAAGCAATACGTTTAGATGACAACATGATGGCGGATGACCACAATACGAGATGTTCCTCATCTAAACCAAGTGTAGCAATGGCTAAAGAAAAATTGAGTTTGGAATTATCATTCCCTGAATTCTACATAGCCTTGCTTAAACGCTTTGAACCAAAATCTCCAAGAGAGGACGAGCCCCTTCGAAACCAATCATCCTTAATGCCTCTCCAAGTGATGGGCGAAATGCCTTGTGTTCATTGCAATTACTATGCCCATCCCAATCCCTTGTGTTCATTGCAATTACTATGCCCATCCCAATCCCTATTGTGTGTACAAGGTGCCTATCTTTCTGTATTGCATATATTGTAAAACCTTTGGTCATGACACACCGAAACGTCCCAATTCATCTACAATTGACTCAAAACCTCCAGCTCCCATGCCCCAACCAAACACAGTTCAAAGGGTAGAAACTGCTTAAGAAATAATTCAATGAGCACTTCAGTGTTTCTATTGTCGTGGATCGCACAAAGTAGTAGACTGCATAGTTTGGAATACTTTCATGCCCACAGTACTGACACTTTGCAACCCATATGTTTTCCAAGGTAAGTTGCTTCATTGCAACTTGTCTCTCAGAATACGACTCTTAGCATCCTGAGTGTACAAAACGGGCAATTATCCATGGTACCCTTGAATGTGCGTACACGCTTACACGCTAAGGCGCGAGAAACAGTCAAGAAGAATGCAAAAAAAAAAACACTTCAAAATGGATAGCTGAACATGTTTTAAAACAGAAGCCAAAAATGGAAGCAAAACCTTCTAAACCCAAGAAAAATAAGGGGAATCAAACTGTCTGAGCCAAAGTTAAAATAAAGGACAAGGAAAAGGAGCCTGTGGAGGACCTAACTCCAAATGAGCCAAGAGCTACACATGATGCAGAAGCATCCACCTCAAAGGCTACCACTCAAAACACAAAACCCACGAGTTGTTGCCATATATATATAGGTAGTGATGTGTGTGAACACACTTAGGACCGTCGGGGCACTTTTTCTCTCTTTAGGAGGTTTTTTCCCCCGGCTTGTATATACGCCCATCCTTCTAGGGCTAACTTATCTTTTGTACATTGACACAATCTAATACATTGTGTGTTGTGTGCATTAGTGCTTCTTCTTCTCCAAGCTTTGTGTGCTTTCCTGCAACCCTAATTCCAACAATTGGTATCAGAGCAGGCATCGGCTCCCAGGGCTATGCCGCTAACACCCTCCGACTCACGTTCTCCGATTGAGGTGAGCTTTCACGAGCACTTGCAGGTCCCTATACTCTGCAAATAAGCCCATAGGGCTTGGCGTTCTCAGAAATCGCATTTGAGGTCGTTTCGGGCTCCGTTTTTACATTGCAAGTTCTGCACAGGTGTTTTCGTCATTTTCTGCAGAAATTTTGACAGTGCAGTTTTTTGCAAAACAGGCATACGTACTGTATTGTGGACCGTGCTACATAGCACGAGTTGTTTTCTGTTCAGTCTTTGCTTCATTACAGGTAGCTTTTGCATCAGTTTCAGTCAGTGGCCATGGCTGATAATAGCAAAATGATGTATTTCGCATGTTGTCTGCTGAAGACAAACTGGATGGAGACAGCAACTACCCACTTTGGGCATACATGATGCAGCATGTTTTGGTTGCAAAAGGAGTGTGGAACATTGTGCAGGGTATGGATGTACGTCCAGGTTCTGTGGATGTAGGATTTGTTGAGGATGTTACAGGTTCTAGCAGCTCTACTGTTGCTGCTATTTTACCCACTGCTGAACAAGCTCGTTGGGATGGTAAAGATGCACAGGCTCATGCCTTGATTGCACTTTCTTTCAAATGTAACATCACCCCACATATTTGTTCAGCTAAAACAGCAAAACAGGCTTGGGATATTCTAGCTGGTTTGTATGCAGGTCGTAACGAGGCAAAAATCGCTTACCTGCGTAAAGAGCTAGAATTGAAGATTATGCAGGAAGATGATGACATGAATGTTTTTCTTGCTGAGATTAAAGATCTCAAAGAACAGTTGATTTCTGCAGGTGAGATTATTCCTGATCATTCTCTTGTACAGACTGTTCTTGATGCTTTACCTGAGACATATCAGACTTTTGCTTCCACGTGGAGACTTCTTACTGAGGACAGACCTGATGCTGTCAAGTATGATACTTTAGTCAACAAGCTCTTACAAGAAGCGCAGTCCAGGCAAAACAGGGCCAGGCAGCGTGCAGTTGATCAAGCATTTATTGCTGCCCAATAGTAGAAAAGAAGTGGTAAGGCAGCCCCTTCCACTGTTTCTTCTCCTATTAGTAGGTCTGCAACTTCTTCTCCTTCCACAGGTAGCAACAATAAGTCTGAGAAGGCTCTTGATAAAGGCAAGAAAAAGACCAGGTGCAACTATTGTAAGGCAAATGATCATGTCATTAAGAATTGCCCTAAGCTAAAGGCTAAAGAGGCAAAGAAGAAAGAGTCAAATGTAGCCACAATAGCGGATGCTTCTACAAATGCAGATTCTGCAAATGTTGTGCAGGATACAGAATGGGCGTTTAGTGTGTATTGCTAGTATGACCCATCTGTATTACATGATGCATGTTTGGAAGTTTCTGTTGACTCTAATGTATGGTATTTTGACAGTGGTGCTACAAAGCACATTACCTCACATCGTGATATGTTCACTTGTCTTGAGGCTATCTCTAATGGGAATACTATCACATGTGCCAATAATGCTTCTTACCCAGTGAAGGGCATTGGTAAAATTATGCTTACTGCTGCAAATGGCAGCGCTTTCACACTTTCAGATGCTTTGTATGTGCCAGGGATAAAGAAGAATCTATTGTCTGTCTCTGCGCTTGCTAGACTTGGATTTGTAGTCAAATTTGTGGATGACAGATGTACTGTTCATGATTTGACTTCTGGTGATACAATTATTGCATCTGGCACCTTGTTTCGTGGGCTGTATAGGCTCAATTCTTATGACAAGTGTGTGGAAGATTCAGCAAATGCAGTTTCTGATGAAAAGGCAGTTTCAGATGCAAAACTATGGCATGCTCGTTTTGGTCATCTGAACTTTGCTAGTTTGCTGCGTTTGCAGAAATTTGATATGGTTGCTTCATTACCCCCTCTTGAGGCACCATTGAAACATGTTTGTGAAGGCTGTATTTTGGGCAAAATGCAGCGTTCTGTGTTTCCAAAGGATGGTTCTGTGCGGGCCACTCGCAAATTGCAACTTGTACATAGTGATGTATGTGAGCCTATGCAAACTCCGTCATTTGGTAAACACTTGTACTTCGTGACTTTCATTGATGATTACTCAAGGCATGCATGGGTATATCCACTGAAGGCAAAGTCCGAAGTGCTTTTGTGCTTCAAACAGTTTTTTCTTATGGTTGAAAATGTATCCAATTGTACTGTGGGCACCCTCCGTTCTGATCGAGGGGGGGAGTACTTGTCTAAAGAGTTTGATGCATTTCTGGCTAGTCGTGGGATAAAACACCAATGTACTGTGCCGTCGTATACCCCTCAGCAAAATGGTGTTGCTGAGAGGAAAAACAGGTCACTTATGGAGATGGCACGATGTATGGTCAAGAGCCAAGCTTTGCCACATGCGTTTTGGCTTGAGGCTGTCATGTGTGCTGCATATGTACTCAATAGGTGTCCCACTAAGGCCTTGCAGTCTATTACTCCATACGAAGCTTGGCATGGCAGGAAGCCTTCTATTGGTCACTTGCGTGTCTTTGGTTGCTTGGCCTATGCTTTAGTGCCTATGCAACAACGTAGAAAATTGGATGATAAGGCTATCAAATGCATTTTTTTTTTGTTACAGTGCTGAGAGCAAGGGTTACAGATTGTATCATCCGCAGTCAAAGCGTATCTTGATTAGTCGAGATGTTGTTTTTGTGGAAGATGCTGTGCAGCCTTTGTTATCATGTACCAAAGAGATAGGTGTGAGCTCACGGGATGTATTTGATACATTGTTACCTCTGTTTACAGGTGGAAATTCAAATATAAGTCCTAATGAGGCAAATATTCAGCCTATGCAGATATCAAACGACATCATAGATCAGCCCATTTCTGATGCAGATTTACAGGACGTAATTTCTGAAGATAGGGCTGAAAATGAGCAGGCTAGAGGTATGCCTGAATGGCTGGTGCAAACCTTGCGTGATAGTAAAATTGATGCACCTATATCTAGTCGTACTCGTTCAGGTTTTCAGCATGCCTCTCATGCATCAGATTGTTATGCTTTGGCTGTGTCTAGTATGTGTGAAGAGGAAGAACCTCTTTCATTTGATGAGGCACAAAAATCAAAAAATTGGTTGGCTGCAATGCAAAGTGAATATGATGCTATAATGAAGAATGGTACATGGTCTTTATGTGATTTGTCTATTGGTAAAAAGACCATTGGATGTAAGTGGGTTTTTAAGTTGAAACGAAAGCCAGATGGCAGTGTTGATCGCTATAAGGCTAGACTTGTTGGCAAAGGGTTATGCTCAAGAAAAGGGCATTGATTTTGGTGAGACCTTTGCTCCCACTTGTCGTATGACTACCATTCGTAGCATTTGTGTATTGGCAGCTCATAATGGTTGGAATGTACATCAGTTGGACGTAAAGACTGTATTCTTGAATGGAGATTTGCATGAGGAGGTTTTTAAGTTGAAACGAAAGCCAGATGGCAGTGTTGATCGCTATAAGGCTAGACTTGTTGGCAAAGGGTTATGTTCAAGAAAAGGGCATTGATTTTGATGAGACCTTTGCTCCCACTTGTCGTATGACTACCATTCGTAGCATTTGTGTATTGGCAGCTCATAATGGTTGGAATGTACATCAGTTGGGCATAAAGACTGCGTTCTTGAATGGAGATTTGCATGAGGAGGTGTATGTATCGCAGCCTCATGGTTTTGTTCAAAAAGGGCAGGAAAAGAAAGTGTGCAGGTTGAAAAAGGCTTTATATGGTTTAAAGCAAGCTCCACGAGCTTGGTGTGAAAAGATACATGCATATTTGACTGCACATGGTTTTCAGAATAGTCCAACAGAAAGCACTTTATATGTTAAATGTGTGGATGATGTACATCTAATCATTGCTCTCTATGTCGATGACATGCTGCTCACAGGACCAAATGAAAGTCATATTGCTGATTTTAAGGCTGATTTGAATGCCTCTTTTGAGATGTCAGATTTGGGGCATTTGCATCATTATTTGGGGATACAATTTAAGCAGTGTGATGGAGGTATTGCTTTGTGTCAGACAAAGTATATTGAGACATTGTTGCGGAGATTTGGCCTTGAAGACTGCAAGCCTATTGCTACTCCAATGGAGACAGGTTTGAAGTTGAGTCTTCATGATGCTGGAGATCACTTTGATGTCACACTCTATCAGACAGCTGTTGGTTGCCTCATTTATGTATGCATTACGAGGCCGGACATTCACTTTGCAGTCTCACAGGTGAGCAAGTTTATGCATAGCCCAGGGTCTCAGCATTGGAAGGCAGTTAAACGCATCTTTCGCTACTTGAGTGGCACCATACATCTTGGGTTGTTTTATCCCAAGGGGGGATCGTTGCTGCCAGATTTACATGCTTTTTCGGACTCAGATTGGGCTGGTTGCTATGATACAAGAGTGTCCACAAGTGGTTTTTGTTATGCTCAGTAGCTCATGCATATCTTGGTTGAGCAAGAAGCAACCTACTGTGGCCACTTCTAGTTGTGAAGCTGAGTACAGGGCAGCTTTCACAGCTACGGTTGAGTGTGTGTGGCTCAGACGGCTTATGGTGGCTGACTTGGGTGTTGGACAAGAGTCTGCCACTTCTATCTTCACTGACAGTGAGAGTGCATTGGCAGTTGCGAGAAACCCAATTTTTCATGCTCGCACAAAGCACATTGAGGTGCATTATCACTATGTCAGGGAGAGACTCTCAGCAGGAGAGATCAGCTTGGCCTATGTGCCAACACAGGACAACCTCGCCGATCTTTTCACAAAGGCACTTCCCCGTGAGAAGTTCGAAAATTTCCGCAAAGCTTTGGGCTTGCTCCCCTTTGTGGACTGATCTACTTCGGGCATGGCACTCCCCTATACATGAGTGCCAGCTCTCGATCACACCATCACTCCCAGGGGGGATTTGTTGCCATATATATATAGGCAGTGATGTGTGTGAACACACTTAGGACCGCCGGGGCACTTTTTCCCTCTTTAGGAGGTTTTTTTCCCCGGCTTGTATATACGCCCATCCTTCTAGGGCTAACTTATCTTTTGTACATTGACACAATCTAATACATTCTGTGTTGTGTACATTCTTGCTTCTTCTTCTCCAAGCTTTGTGTGCTTTCCTGCAACCCTAATTCCAACACGAGTAAGACAGAAAACAAAAAAACAAAAAAGAAAGTTTGTTTTCGTCACATGGACAAACATTATGGAAACCTGACGATCCAAGGAAAGTCAGAAAATAATACAAGTTCTAGTATGTCACTTAGTGAGGATAGAACAAGTTCCGATTCGTTACACAGTGCATCTCATAGACTAATAAAGAGAAACTACAACCCACCCAACCACCCAAACTGAAAATCATGATCACATGACATATGAGCAACGTAAAAAGCAAGCTCAGCATGCTCTCCTGGAGCATGCTTAGCATTGTTGAGTATCATACAAGATCACCGGTTGTGATTGAAACTCATAATGTCAAACTTACAAATGCAACCAAAATACAAAAATCGGAGGAGTATTGCTTCCCCTTTCAAGAGGAAGACATACTCTTTATAGAAGAGTAATTAGAGGCAGATTACAAGAATTATGCGATTGAAAAGGCACATGAGGAATTTGATGAATCCCTTAAAAAATTAAGCAGTCTCTCAAGTCCTCATTTGGAGTCCAGTACTCTTCTCTCGTGTGGTGAGGCTAGCATAGCTTCAGCCCTTGCATCTTTAAAGGCTAAACATGAGTTGTACCAAGACATCAAGAGCTATATAGAACAAGATTGCAAGGATTCCCAAGTTTCCAAATAGACCTTAATCAAAGTTTTCAAAGTACCCAATGTGTGCCATTATACACATTGGGTACTATTGAAAAAGTTGAGAGCCAAAAAGAGGATGAAATTCAATGGGAATATGAGACCAAAAACGGAATCTTAAGCTAAAACAAAAACTGAAACATCCATGGTCTCACTTGAAGATTCTATCATGGTATCGTTAGATTTCCTACGGGCAGGGATTTCACTGACGTAAACGAGAACATGTGAACATGTTAGTAACATATGTTAATAACACAAAAAATCTTGTGATCACATGTTATATTCACAAAGCTTTCACAAGGGCCTAAAAAAATTATCTTTGTCGGGCATAAAAAATCTTCTTAGGTGGCCACTAACCTACTATTATGTGAAGATGGTAACATGAGAACATGTGAATAGCTTATTCCCATTTGTAGCCAAGCTTTTAAGGGGTTCCCAAATGACAAGTGACCTGTTATTTTGTGAACGGTAACATGAAAATATGTGAATAATTTGTTCACATGTGTTATTATCACAAAAAATCTTGTGATCACGTGAATATTAAATCCCTGCCTACGGAAAATGATGTTAAATGTAAATACCCTTAGCTAGTCATAATATCACGACAATAGACACTTGGGTGTCATTGGGACAACCTAAAATCATCCCTAAAGACAATGGTCTTGCAAGAGGTGTCAATGGACAAAACATTGAAGTTCCAGGTTACTTTAGCTATGCTACTCAAAAAATCGATGGAAATGTGGAATTTAGATTCCATGTTACCCCAGATCCCCTTGAGTATGATGTCATCTTGGGTGAAACTTGGGTAAGTGACTAGTTGTATTCAATTGATGAATCCATGCAAACAGTCACCTTGAACACTCCTGCAGTCATTGTGCAATTGCTATTACGGGAGGAAAAGACCTTGGAGGAGCTGGAACTTCCAACACATCTTATAGAGAATATTCCAAGAATTATGGTTAGCTTAGAACTTTCCAATAACATCACCACAATCCAAGCACAAATTTATCCACAATGAGAGAAAAATCTCATGACCCTCGAGTTATGGGATTTGTTTGGTCAAGTCAACCAACACTCACGGCTCATCCTGAAAGAATTCCATTTACACAAGATTTGAACATTCCATGCTTGGGGTACTTTTAACATACAATGTATATTGAAAATAACCCCTTACTTGCAAGTTTTTGGTGGTTGATTATGTGTTGGAAGCAGGTTTGATCTTGGGGCATAAATCGACTATTGTTGCCCAAGCGCCACTGTGCTTTGCTAATGATAACATCATCATGATGGTCATTTACACAAAATTGACAATACCATATTGCCAGGAAGAGAATCCAACCCTAATGAATTTCTATGATGGTGAATGCAAAAAGTTACAAGCCTCTTTCTCTCAGAAGCCCCTCTATATGACCTATCATCTACATCAATAACTCGACTCCGATAAAACATTTATCCCTTCAAATCCACCCTCACCAACAAAGCCTAATGCCAAAACCTTGCAGTCAACAACTATTTCTAAAAAGTTTTTCAAGTGCAACTATCTATCTCTAAAAAGGAACTCAAGGGAAAAGCCCCGAAACCAATGCCTCTTCATCCACCAATCTCACCAAAGGAGATGACTGCATACTCAAAAGCCTCATCATCAACAACCACTCCATAAGAGACTCCAATCTCATTGTCAAGAACGCCCAGAAGTCTTAAACCCACAACCTCAGCGCAAACCAAAGGTGGGCCAAAACCTTCCACTTCATCCAAAAAGAAAACCCCACCAAGAAAGACAACCAAAATCAAGGTATCTTAATGGTATCAGAATGTGGGTGGAGAAGTAGCTACTTGTAGCTCAAGGTTACTATGAAGACGCAAATCCAATTTGGGTGCCTCGACAATCAAAGCCTCTTCCTCAACGCAAAACTCAATGGCCAAGGAAGGATAAAAGTACTCCACAACATCGTCCACAAAAGCCTATGAATGTGAGTTCCTCAAAGAACTCCAATAAGTCAACAAGTGTGGGTACCAAAAAGGTTACTTCAAGCTTAAGGGTACTACCAAGGTAATAACAAAGCTTAGATTCCCAAGTGCATCAAGAAGTCACCTGAGCCTGCACAAGGAAAGAAACATAAGTACCAAAGGCATCAACAATTAACTCCTAATGTTCATCAAAGATGGTTGCCTGTGAACCAACAACAAGGGTACTATGATGGAAATCCCATCATATGGTTGCCTGTGAACCTGCTTCAATAACAACAAGGGTACTATGATGGAAATCCCATCAAAGATGGTTGCTTGTGAACCTGCTTCAACAACAACAAGGATACTATGATGGAAATCCCATCATATGGTTACCAAGATCGAACAAAAGGAGAAATGCTTCACTAACTTAGTCTGCTTCAACCCCAATAGCTTCACCTAAAGTTCGACAAGAGTGGAGGCCCAAGCAACACAAAGCAATCCACTCAACCTCTCTCGTGCACTCAGCACCTACACAAGAGCTTCTGTGTTTAGTCAACCCCAACGGCCACCATCCATTACCTGTACCTACCATCTCGATAACATTTGAGCCACAAAATCAAGAATCAATACCCACGTTTGCAATGGAAACTTATGAGCGCATCAAGGACAAACTATCAATGCTCTTTTCACCCCTCTGGATGCGAAGCATAAGTGCAGAATATACGTGGCATACATAAGAACCTATTCTATAGGAAGTAGACACAAGAACTTAGTGCTCGCAAGGTGGTAGTATATAAAAAACAAAAAACAAATAGCGAGTCACAGTGTTACATACTTCAAAATGATAGCATATCACATAAAATCTCTTTTATATAGCCAATATATTTTTGTTACGCTTATAGCTTACTATTCTTTTGGCTAAGTTAATGTAGCAATCGCTCCATGAGTACACATCCATACTCATGCCCTAGATAACATTTGCACCAAGGCCATTGGAAAGATCCTCATGACAGTTGCGGTTCACTAGGTAATCTGTTGTTGGATGTGTTTCAAGGGGGGTTGGGGTGAGCCATAACACTTTAGTTTTTTTTTTGTTTGTAAGCATCAATAGTCATTTTTCACTAGGTCACCTAGGAGTAAGTTATGAGTGGATGGAATTACCCTTAGTAATATTAGCCTTAGTAGTATCATTTATTTTGTAAGCATGAATAAAGTACGATGCTGGTTGAGCTCAGTAGGCGACAACCCAACAATTGTGACCACTTGTATCTAGACAGTTCATGTGAGAGGTGGTTATATTTTGTGTTCGTATATAATACGCATGTAAGAGCCTTACAAATAGTAGATGAATCAATACAAGTCAATTTTTAATCTTGGACATTGCCTCTGTTACGTTTCTTTGATGACAATGCTATTAAGTACTATTAATCAAGATAATTATCCGAGTGTTGGCTAATCCATTACTATTTTTGATGATTCTACTGCATCTAAATACTTGGAAATACTATGGATTTCTTACTATTTTGGGCTCTAGGATGTAGTGGTATGTACCACTTCTAGTAAAAGTTTGTAATTTGTAAATTTTTATTTTTTATTTTTCATTTGGTCTATTTGCTATTATCTTTGTTTGTCTTGTTTGTGTTCTTTTGTTCTCTTTATTGATGTGTATGCCTTACATTATGACGTTTCATTTACCATTCCACATTTTACCACCCTGTTAGGTTGTCTTCTTGAGAGTGGTTTTAGCCACAATGTTGTAATGCACAAAGTATTTCTTGGCTAAGGCCTAAGAAGCATGTGTTTATAGGAGGATAGGAAACCTCAAGGATTGTCAATCCTTAAGTTCCAACATGGCCAATGCTTGGACTCTTCCTACCAAGCTCAAGCAAGGGGATAGCTATAGATAACAGCTTGCATACAAGCAAGCTAGCCATGAAATCACAACACAAATACTCAACACAGAAGACAAGATAGTAAGAAGAAAAGATGTAGCAAAGTGGAAGATTCTTGTGCCCAAGACCAAGAATAAGTGTATATAAAAGGGTCAAGGGCTAGCGAATTCCCATGGACACTTTTAAGTGTAGTCTGAAGAAAGGGTGATCACTTATATAAGTGAAAAGAAAGAATAATGATGTAACTAATCACTTGCTAATGATAATTATAGTTTGCTAATCCTAGCTATAGTGGCTTCTTCCCTTTGAGAAGATGAGCCCTCCTCCATGAGTGCTACCATGCAAACTTCAGTTCATGAGTGTTCCCCTTTCCTTCAGTGGTATTAGAGCTATGCTTTGATCTTTTTCTTGCTAGGTTTAGTGTAGGGAAACCTTAATTTCTCTCTCAAAACCTATAAACCCTGATTTTGTGCACCTTTTCTCAAGTTTCTTCAAGATCCATACTCTAGCTATGTATGGGAGTGTTATTGAGCAAAATGTTGGAAATTTGGGGCCACTTCTCGTCGAGAGGTCACCCATCCCAGTAGTGTTCACTCCTCTGTGCGCTTAACCTCCACCACTCTAATCCCTTCCAAGCCATGAAAATTGGTGGAGGAGGGATAATAATGTCCCTAATCTTCTATTATTTATGTATGATCTCATTATCCCTGTCACTATGCATGTGGTATGTAGATGGCCATGCCATGACCTTCCAACACCCTCCCTCAATGGGATAGGATCCAGAGGCTTTGAAGACACTTGGCTCAGAGGTCTTATTTCTCTCACGGAGATGTCACCCGACTATTCCAGCATAAGCTCGCCTGCTAGTGATTACTCTAGGCATACCAGCACGACATAGCCCTCTTAGTCGTACACGCATTTGGCCTTTATTCAGCAAGTCGACCAGCTCCACTATCAACATTCCAACATGCCCTCCATGGCTCTGATACCATGTTAGAAATTGGGGGCCACTTCATGGGAGGTCACCCATTCTAGTAGTGTTCACTCCTCTGTGTGCTTAACCTCCATCACTCTAATCCCTTCCAAGCCATGAAAATTGGTGGAGGAGGGATAATAATGGCCCTATTCTTCTATTATTTATGTATGATCTCATTATCACTGGCACTACGCATGTGGTATGTAGACGGCCAAACCATGACCCTCCAACACAAAATTACTCTTGATTTGAGCCACATTTTTGCTATTTTTAGATTTTCTCTTTTGCAAAAATTTTCATACATGGTTTTAGCCTCCTACACAAACCCTAACTTTCCATATGCCAAAGCTTGCTTGGAGAAGGCTAATGAGAGCATTCCTTGGCATTTTTGAAGTCTTTTTGGATCAAACATATCTTGAGTTCTCCTACAAGTAAGGATTGGGCGGTAGACATCAATTTTTAGCATAGATGGACTCACGAATGTGCACCGATTGTGATTAGGGCATGTGAAGCAAGGTTATCAACCATTTAAAACATTGATGAGTGATTTGGGGCTATTTGGAAGTATATAAATCATATTTTGTGCAAGGTTTGTGCTATTTTTGCTTGTTTAGATGCAAACCCTAGCTATGGAAAGTGAAGCCTCTTTAGATTTAGTCATAATCCCTCAAGATTTGGTCATAATCTTGTCATTAGTGCTTCAAATGTACTATTGATGAGATGCATTGATAGAATCTTACTATTTACATGATTCTTGATGCACAAACCCTAGCTATGGCTTTCTTGCATGCATAAAGCAACTTTATGAGCATTTTTCCTAATCTTACTCAGGCCATTACTCTTTCACATGCCAATTTCTCAAACCCTTGCTATGGGGCTTTCTTGAATGCATTTAGACTTTATGCAAGCAATTTTTGTAAGATTTGGTAAAAGTATGCATTACCAAGCATAGCATAAGCATTAGCAAATATGTCATAAGCTTTGGTGGTTGTCATTTTGGCCTATTGGTAAGGGGTTTTGAACTAGATTACTTGAGGGGTTGTTGGAAGCAAAGAGCTCATGCCACATGAGAATGAAACGATTAATTGAGCACGAGTACATGCTTTGGATTTTGAAACCTTATCCTTTCCATTATTGTAAAGCTATTTTCATTCCAAGCTAATTAGCAATGTGGGAAGGGAAGAGGTTGAAGGGGAGTGTGCCTTAAATCTGTCTATTTGTGATTTCTTTGGAAAAGCGGATAGATGGAGGATTAGGTACATGGTGTGAAGACACGACATCAACCCTTGCCGTTGGACTCTAAACTTTGGTAAGGAGGTGAGAAGGCTTGGCCAAGATATCGGCATGCAAGAGCACTTCTTTGAGCCCTTAAAGGTGCAAGTGCTGATGTTATGTTGGCTTCACCATGAGAGAAGAGCATTCCTCCAGATGAGGTTTTAAGATACTACTTTAACTTCGTAAGGGATTCATTGAATTCCTCACACGCTTTCTCAACTGCATAATTCGTGTAATCTGTCTCTAATGACTCTTCTGTAGAGAGTATGTCTTCCTCTCTTGGAAGGGGAAGTGGTACTCCTCTGGGTTTTGTATTTTGGTTGCTTTTTTAGGATTGACATTATGAGATTCAATTACAACCGGTGATTCTTTAAGACACTCAACCATGCTATGCATGCTCTCCTGAGCTTGCTTTTTGCATTTCACATATGTTAATGATTTTCAACTTAGGGTGGTTGGATGGGTTCTAGTTTCTTGATTGGTCTATTAAGTGTACTGAGTAACGAAACAGAACCTGTTTCATCCTCACTAAGTGACGTACTAGAACTTGTTTCATCTTCTGACTTTCTTTGGATCGTCAGGTTTTCATTATGTTTGCCCATGCGATGAGAACGAACTGTCTTTTGGGCTTTTGTAACCTGTGTCGCACATATGGGTGTTGTGGTTTAAATGGTGGCCTTCGAGGTGGATGCTTCTGCATCATGTGTAGCTTTTGGCTCTTTTGGGTTTGTGTCCTCCACATGCTCCTTTTCCTTGTCCTTTATTTCAACCTTGGTTTGGATAGTTTGTGGTCCCTTGTTTTTCTTGGGTTTAGAAGGTTTTGGTTCCTAGTTTAAAGCATGTTTTTCTACCCATTTCGAAGTGTTATCTTTTGTGTCTCTTTTTACACTCTCTCATGCCTTGGTTGTAAGCATGTTAGCACATTCAAGGGTACCGTGGACAATTGCTCGTTTTGAACACTTAAGATGTTTAAAGTTGTATTTTGTGAGACAAGTTACATTGAAGCAACTCGTCTTGGGCAATCTTGGAACATATGGTCAATGCCACATCATGTACACATGGGTTGCAAGGTGTCACAGTGACTATGGGCATGGAAGTATTCCAAACTGTGTAGACTGCCACTTTGTGAGATCCATGACAATAGAAACATTGAAATGTTCAATTAACTACTTCCTGAGAAGTTTCTACCCTTTGGACTATTTTTCTTTGGTGCACAGGAGAAGGGGGTTTTGAGTCAATTATTGATGAATTGGGATACTTTATAGTATCATGACCAAAGGATTTATAATATATGTAGTACAAAAAGACAGGTGCCTTGTATGCACAATGGGGATTGGGATGGTTGTAGTGATTGCACTTAACACAAGGCATTTCGCTCCTTACTTGTAGAGGCAGTGGTTGGTTTTGAAGGAGCTCATCCTCTCTTAGAGATGTTGGTTTTGAAGGAGCTCATCCTCTTTTAGAGATGTTGGTTGTAAGCTTTTAAGCAAGACTGCATAGAATTCAGGGAATGAAAATTTTAAGATCAATATTTTTTTTGCCATTGCTTCATTTGGTTTAGATGAGGAACATCTTGTAGCATGATCATCTTTCAGCATGTTGTCATCTAAACATACTGCTTCTTTACAACATTGATAGAATGTTTCTGGGCTGGATACAATGATCAAGTTATGTAAGCTATTATTCTTTAAGCCCATCATGAAACATCTCTTCAATTGAGAATCGTTTAATTTTTTCCATGACTCACATCGTGAATCCAAGAGTTTTATCTGAAGGATAAAGTCTCTAATGGTTTCGTTTGGTTTACACTCAATTGAATAGAGTTCTTTCGTTGCACTCCATTGATCATCTTGTCTTGAAAAGACATGGATAAAGGCTGATTTCAAAGTTTTGAAGTTGGTCTTGATTGCCAGCATCAATGTGATGAACCATTGATTAGCTTTTCCCTCTAAGCATAGGTTCGATGCATGTACCTTGGTGGGGCAGTTTGGATTTCCAAAGGCTTTGCATTGTTGTTCAAACATTTGTATGAATTGAATAGGATTAGTTGTTTCGTCATATTTGTCCATAATTGTGGAAATCTATACGATCGTATTTCTGTATGAGTCACTTAGGCCGTATGTGAGTGCTCTTGTGGGGGTACGGACTCACTCAGTCGGGCAACCCCCCTTCCTAGACTAGTCAGTATGTCTAAGGTGTGGGCATCTAGGGATTGGAAAGGGTTGGTATCTATAAGATTGATGGGAATGTTAGATAAAGGACCAAAGCCCAGTGGGATTGAAGTGACAGGGGGTGTAAAACCCGATGACACGCTTATTGTAGTCATGGCCAATGGTATTGGGAGTTGCAGTTGGGGCGGCATAGATCTTAATGGCTCCAAGATGTTAGCCATTGGGTTTAGTGAGAGTGCCCACGTAGTCCTATCGTTGCCATGCCTGACGCTCTAAATTGCTCCTTTATGAGCAAGCACACGTGTTTTTTTTCTTTTTATACTTTCTCACAGCCCGTTATACAGCCTCAATAAGCATGGCGTACTCTTCGTTGGGTCAAACGAGTGTCCGTTTGCCCTAATTAGCTTAGGCGCTACACGCACGTGAACGACCTCTGAGATATTTTTTTCAAAAAAGTGCATGCTAGTAACTTCCCAGATGGAAGAGGAGGTCCTAAAACCTGTTTTCCATCATTGTCTCAAGATGAAAATTTTTTCCAGGAAATTTTTCCTATTTCGCAGCACGTTTTTGAGGGTGTTCTAAAAAGAGTTTGGAAAAACTCTGTATGAGAGAGTTGTATTTTTGGAAAACAACTTTGTCTCTCTGAATCGTTGGTGATAATATCGTTTAGACCCTCAAAAAGTAGCCCGAATATGGTTCGAGGTCATTTTCGTGTTGTTTTTTTACGATATTTCGTGCTTTTTGGACTGTTTTTTGCCACGATTTTTGGGTCAAATTTTGAGGCTGTTGGTCGGAGGCCAAAACGATCAATTTTGTCTTCAGACGGCCCACTCCAAATTTAAAGAGCTTGATGTCAGCTTTCCAATGAGCCCTAGAGTGCCTTAATCGGATTCACAGTTTAGAAGATACGAGGCTCCAAACATGGGTGTCTTCCACAGTTTTTTTTTTTTGCTGACAGATCCTCTTTCATGTCGTGAACTAGCAGGGTGCAGTTTATGGCGTGAAGCAGACTTCATGAATTTTATCAATTTTGTTTTTGTTTTTGTTTTGTTTTTTTTGGGGACTGTTTCACGCCGTGAGATATTTAGTGTTTCACGCTGTGAACCGGACTTCACGGAAAAAGTAAATTAGTTTTTTTTAAATTTACTATTTCACGTCGTGAGATGCCTAGTACTTCATGTCGTGAAATGCTTATCGAGTTTCACGCTTGAGCCTTTCTCATGTAAGCAAGAACACATTGGAGTTGATCTCCACTTCCCTTCTCTATAGAGATTGGAAACAATCGATAAAATCTGCCCTCCTGTAGGGCTAGGAATTGAGTCCCACATGCTCATAATGATCAAAGGAGTACTTGTAGTGCTTAGCAATGGTTCAAAAATGGCATCAAAGGCTTCAATCAAGTGATCTTCTTCCATTTCCAAACCTTGGGACACATTGGTGAGTTTCTTAAATGGCATCAAAGACTTCATTCAAGTGATCTTCTTCCATTTCCAAAGCTTGGGACACATTGGTGAGTTTCTTAAATTAAATGCCTATGGCCTGATTTTCATGCTTCTTCCATTGATTTACATTAAGAAAGCAAGAAAAAGGCATTTCCTATTGCTAAAACCTTGATGTTTCACCATAAGAGAAATGTTAACCCCTATTGATCAAGAAATGATCTCTTTGAAGCTTCATTAGAAGTTTCTTGATTCTTGAGGACTTTTTGCAAGCTTTCCATAGCCATCGAAGCCACATACATGTATATGTTGCCATTGATAGATTGCATTTCAACCAACATACATAGAATGGACTTTTTGATGCATTGGAATGATTTTCCATGCTTTCGTGAAGCATTCTATTGAAGATTTACATATCCAGGGTTTCAATGAGCCACTATCCATATGTAAGATTAAAGTAATCATTAGCTTCATATTGGCATTGACCACACTTAGGATTGTCCATTTATCAATCGCAATGCATTGATGTATAAAGAGGCATAATGGATGTATAATGATGGATTTAGCACTACATATGACACATTTATATGACTTTCTCATGACTTCTTGAGCCTATGGATCACTTGTGGAAAGCAAGAGTTTATGCTTGGATTGTCTTAGCATGCATCTATAAATATCATTTTATAAGTGAACTCACTCTCACTTCATTCTAGATTTCTTTTAATTGTTGCAAAGTGTTCAAGCTAGATATGTGGTGAGGGTACCCTTGGAAATCGGTGGAGAGGTTAAGGGTAGAGTGTGTCTTAAACTCTTCATGCTATGATTACCTTGGAAAAGCGGTATGAACGGGGATTAGGTACATGGATGTGAAGGCATGGCCCCAACCCTTGACATCAAAATTTAAATCTTGGTAAGGGGGTCGGAATACTTGTCCGGGAGATTAGCAAGTATCACTTCATCCACACACATTGGTTGGTATTGATTTGGCAATGGCTAAGCATTATAATGTAATAGGAATGTTCATGGTTTTTCATCGAGATTTCACAATTAATGCCCAAAGATCATGGTAATTTTTTTTCAAAATTACTTAGGAACACTTAATAATAGACATGGATTGATGCATTGTTGAGCAATGGATTATTGCCTTGTTGAGAAAAGGGAGCTAATGCACAAGTGTCATGCATAAAGGGATGCTTCGGATGCATGGTTTTTGGGTTTTTGGGTAATCTTTAACAAAACCCTGATTCCATAGAAGAGGTATTAGACTAAAGCAAAATTGGATATAAGTTTCTTTCCTCATGGATTGATGCATTTTTGAGCAATTGATTGTTGCCTTGTTGAGAAAAGGGAGCTAATGCACAAGTGCCATGGTGGATTTATGCATTGTTGGGCAATGGATTATTTAGTTGTTGAGAAAAGGGAGCTAATGTATAAGTACCGGATAAAGGGATGCATGGTTTAAGGGTTTTTGACAATCTTGACAGTTTTATAGTAGAGGACAAAACCCTAATTCAATAGAAGAGGTTTTGAATTGAAGAAAAATTGGATATAGGTTGCTTTCCCCATTCTATAAGCTCTCTTTCTAGCCCTTAACATCTTTATTTGTACACCAAGGTAATTGGCTAGGTCACATTTTGTATCAACTACCATGTTTTTACAATTTTTGATCCAGTTAGGGTGAACCAAAGCTGACTTCATAGTTGGATAGCACACTCTTAGACCATTCTATAAAGCTAAAGAACTCCCAAATTGGACATAGTTTATAGGGTCTAAAGGATAACTTGGTACTTGTTGACTTTCTACATAAAAGTAAAAATAGAGAGTACTTTACTTTGACTGAGTTAAAAGTGATCACATACATAGCTTGTACACTTCGACATCTCTCCATATAGCTAAAGACCACTTAAATCAAAGTTTAGGAGCTTATCTAAAGGTGAATTGACATTTTTTACCAAAAAGTCCAAACCCAAACCCAAAGGAAACTACAATAAAACCCTTGAGCACGATGCGAGCACATCAGATGTAAGGCAAGGTGTTCATGGAGCTATCCAAGAAGAGACCAACATCAAAGTCAATGAGGGAATGCATCAAGAGGCTAATGCACCCCAAATGCACCACATATGCCTAAGGCTTTGTGAATGCCTAAGAATGGTGGGGACATGATCATGAACACCACGATGTTCTTTATGCAAAATATGATGGATAGAATGGACCAAATATTTCAATTTATGATGGACAAGCTTGACTCTATTAGCAAGGAATTGCATGATGGACTCTCCGGGTTGAGGCAAGATGTGGGAAAGGGAAAAGAAGCTTATTGTGGACCTATGATGCATCCATATGTACCAAACATAATTCAAGCAATGGGACCACAAGCTTATGTGCCTCTTTCACTCACCACATATGCAAATGCATCGGCTACTCCTCAAGCTAGTATGCATCGTGGGGTGAGATTAACGTCATGGATCTATTCTTGAAAAGGAGAACTTTCCTCCATCATTATTGCATCAAGACAGAACAAATGTTTTGGGTATGGTAGGTAGAAAAAAACGAACTCACATCGACAACGATTTAGGCGGGAGTTCGAGTTTCCAAGACACTGCCCCAGCAACAAAATTTCACTTTGCTAACTTTGCCTACTGAGGAGCAGAATTTTGCTACTAAGCATAGTAGCAAAAAAACGTTGCTGTAAATCACTGTCTAGCAGCAAAACCCTGGGCAATTTTCTATCATAAGTTCTGGATAGCTCAAATGTTTTTGTACTAACCCTAAATCAATTTTGGCAAAGTTTTAGATGTTTGACAGTGTGATCAAGGGTCGGAATTTGGTTTAGAAGAATGGTTGAGAGACAGAAAAAATGTTATATGTGTGATCGATGAGAGGGCCAATATATACGACAACATCATAAAACAATTGAGCATGTCCGGATGTATGGGCTTCTGATCCAAAGTGGTGGTATGTTATACAAGTTTTCCCTCATTCAAAACATATCTTTCAAGATCAAGATGTGGAGCTCAAATCTCTAGATGAGGTGTAAGGAGTACCTCAAATTGGCTCATTGGAAGAAGATGATGAAGAAAACATTTTGGGGGAGGCCGATCAAGAGTATGAGGAACATCCGAAGAAGATGATGAGTCACCTATCAAGCATGGCAATGCTTCATTGGATAATGATAGTGATATTGATATGGAACCCCATCTTTTCATTGAGCTTCCATTAGACATATACATTGATGAAGCAACACATATGGATTTACTACAAGATGGGATAGATTCATGATCTTTACATTGTTTCCCTTCTCAAAAGTTTTCAACTATCTTTTTTTTTGCTCAAAACATGGCTCCAAGGGTTCTGATGGATGTTTTTTTAAAACTATAATAATTTTCTGTGTGTATGTTACATATATAACTTAAGTTCAGCACTCAACTCTTTGGAATTTTATGAAGGGAGAATAGTAGCGAAATTTTGCTAATATTTTTGTTGCTCTGAGCAGTAAAGTTATAGTGTAGTAGCAAAATGTCACTGCTATACTTGCTGCTCAGCAGGCAAAATTTTGCTACTATATAAGTGTTGCTCAGTAGCAAAATTTTGCTACTGAGTAATGATATTTTATTGTGGGACAACGTCTGAAATCCTTAACATCCCAAAAAAATAAACATTGCTATGCCCCCGACGTGTTATAGTGGGAGAAATGGAATGATCACTTAAATAGGAAATGTCAAAGATTATGTGCACAAGTTCATGAAGTTTTCACTTCATATGGAACACTTGAGTGAGGAGTATAAATTGAGAAAGTGCATCAAAGGTTTGCAAAACAACACGGGTTGATGTGGACACTTAAAGACCCAAAACCATTAAGGAGGCCATGCTTCTTATGGAGATCAATGAGGCAAAGTATGCACATGGGAGCGGAGAAAGGTGAAAGTCCCTAATCTAAAAGGGGAATCCTTAAGATAGTCTACTAAGCCTTTGAAAGTATATCGACACCTCGATCGTTTAGAGATACGAGGGTGCGACTACTAGGTAAGTCCTAGCTCTATCTCGGAGGGGGAGAAGAGTGGTCTCCTAAATGGTTCTAAAAATCATCTTGGGCAAACTCTATCCTTGATTCCTAGAAGCAACGCCTTTTTTCTTCCCATCTATTGCGAGGCACGGTCGCACTGACCTAGTCCTCTAGAATAGAATTTCTCGGGGACTTATATACCTAGCGTAGTACGATTGATTAGTTTTGTTACAAATCTACCCGACTAATCGGATCCACCCGTCCATAGGATGGTGTCAGGGCAATCCGCTCTCCCACTTTCCACCCAACTCACCCGTCATTTTATCTTACACAGTGTTCATTAAAACAACCACTTAACTTAAACAATGATATAACAATACTAGAAAACAAGGGAATTAATTAAAAAATAATTACAAAGTTTCAAATCTAATTATAGCCAAATCCATGCTCTCTTATTCTATTTTTTATTTCTTCTCGATAATCTAGAATTTGGCTTTCTAGTCTCCATAGACTAGGCAATCCCTACGGGACCACACCTCGTCATTGGTAGAGCCAACGAGGGTTCAAAGCCAGCCTATCACCCTCTCAAGCTCTATCTGTTGATCCTCGCACTCCTTTGAGGGATGTCTACGCGTTAGGGTGGGCTTATTTACCACACTAGCATGGGCCCGTAGAACTAGGTAGCATCCATAACTCTCACCAAACTGGCGAGTTCCAACTTCTCAATGGTATGAGGGATATCTTATGCTAACTCCGCGCCTTGCTAGCATCGCTGCCCGACTACACAAGCACAAGAATGGGATTAGCACTAGCCTTAAAAGATACGAGAAACCACATTATCTTTTCAAGAAAGCAACAATTCTACAAGAAATTTGATATTTTTAAAACAAGGAAAAGTAGCATCCTTTATCTTTCTTAATTAATGCTAACATGATGGATTAATCCAAAAACCTCTTTTTAGATGATTATCAAGCTAACCTGGTCATTGCCTCCATGAGGGATTCTCAAGGGAATATCTAGGGCCATGTTTGGAGCGTTCCCTCTTGTGTCGTTAGTGTACACTTCCTGAGGTAGCATTCTGGCATCTTTGAGGAGCAGACACACTGTCCACTCTGTTGTAGCTCGTGTAATAATGAACTCAATGCTCTAGATGGATTGCAATTTGGAGTCTGTTTGCTCACTTAAAGTCATTATGAGCAAAATACTCTTCCGTGGAAACCACCTCTTAGAGGTAAAGTGTGCTTGCTTAAGTCTCTTTATATGGGGGGGAGAGGGGAAGTAGAGTTTCCATAAGCTGGGAGCAAGGCTAGATGGAACCAGAACCAGAGGGCTAGGAGGAGGAGAAGGGTTCTCCCCTTAAGTCTTCACACGGGGGGAGCAGTGTAGGATTCCTCCTCCACAACACAAGGGATGGAAGGCTACAGGGAGGCTGAAAAAGGGATTTTTGGGAGGTTGGTGTTGTAGAGGGCTATCGGGGAGAGTCTCCACTCAGAGGGTTGGCTACTAGGCATGGGGGGGGTATTGGGGGGTGTATATAGGGCCTGGTATGGGTATGGGGAAAGAGAGAGGAAAGAGGGGTGGAAAGGAGGTTGTACAAAAGTACACCGACCTGTGGATGCATGGGCCTGTAGAAAGAGTGGTGCCTATAAGCGGGCCAAAGGTGGGGTATGCATGTATCTTGCAGGGCAGTGGCTGCATGGGTGTCCACGTGATGGGCAAGTTGAGTATGCTAGGGCGGCCAGTGTTTTTGATTCGTGTGTGGGTGCCCTGGTATGCGTATGATCTAGGGTAAGGCCCTGGTATGCGTATGATCTAGGGTAAGGTCCTTTGATGCACCTTTCCCCAAGGAGGCATCTTTTGGGCTGGGACCCCTTTTTTGGGACGTCGACCTTAATATGTGTGCCGACTTGCCCTTGACAGGTGGCCAAAATGTTTTTTGGTGAAATTTTCTAGGGTGTTTTCTTGGTCACAAGGGTGTAGTCCATTTGTCAATTGGACACCCCTGGAGACAAGCAATTATTTAAGGCTGCAAATTTATCGCAATTTAACTAAAAATTTACGTATAGGCTTACTTCAGTGTTCGTTTTTGAGTGTTGTAAAATCCTATATAAAGATAAAATCACATGTAGATTTCAAATTTGGACTCAAAATTTTAGTATTCCATGTATATATATCTCAATATTAAAATGTTGATGTTTACACTATAAAAAGGACCATAATTTCATCTATTAAGTGGACATATTTTATTATTAAGATGGAAATGTTACATCCTTCCCCCCTTAAAGAAATTGAGATGTCCTCATCTCATCAATGAATTTGGGGTACTCTCTCAAGATTGTAGCTTCATCTTCCCAAGTTGCATCCTCCTTAGGGTAGTCCTTTCATTGCGTTAAATGTTATATAATAGTTTGATCATAGAGTTGCCTTTCTCTAGAATCTTTGATCCTACGAGGCTGCAACTCAAGGACTCCCTGAGTTGGAATTACAACTTGCTCATCATCAAGAATATGATTGAGACTGAGTACATGAGGCTTCAACAAGCATACATGAAATACATTCTGGACCTTAACATGGGCTGGGAGCTATAGCTTATAGGCATTTCTACCCGAACACTTGATAATTATATAGGTTCCACAATATCTTGGGCTGAGTTTCTTATATTTTCCAAGTGATAGAGGGCTACGCTTGGGTCGCATGTGTAGAAGAACTTTGTCTCCTTTCTTGAAGATCCTTTCAAACCTCCTTGTGTTGGATTGATGTGGATGATGTGGATGGATGTATGAATGATATGGATTGATGTGTGGGTAATGTGGATTGACATGAATGGATGTATGGATGATGTGGATTGATGTGTGGATAATGTGGATTGATGTGGATGGATGTATGGATGATGTGGATTGACGTGTGTATTGATGTGGATGGATGTATGGAAGATGTGGATGGATGTGTGGATAATGTGGATTGATGTGGATGGATGTATGGATGATGTGGATTGGTGTGGATGATGTGGATGGATGTATGGATGATGTGGATTGATGTATGGACGATGTGATTGGATGTGGGAATGATATGATGTGATAGGGATCGATGAAGAAAAAAAAATTTATGGAAAGATGGGGACTAATGTGAAAGGATGTGGAGTGATGAAGAAAAAATGGAAATATAATTGGAACTGTATTTGTATGTGAAATCTGTTTTTAAATGACTGTTTTATGTCAAGAATGCTGGGGAAGCATTTTGACCGTCTTATGAATGAGGTCGTGGAGACCTATCTGTTAAAGTTGCAACTGCTGTGATGGAGAGTCAATGGAGGACGTCTCGCGTAGCAAGGTCGGCCGAGGTCTTGACCAGTCTCAGTTTGATTTAAATGGTGAGCTTTCGGTACTATGGATGAGGGACCAAGGAAGCGGCCTATGAGTGAAGAGCTAGGTGACCTGCGAAGGATCCTAGAGGGTGCTGACCATACGGTGCTCGCGCTCTGGGTCCCCGAAGATACCACACGTACGTCGGGGAAGATATTGGAACAAGGAGTAAGAAGTGTTTTTTGAATGCGGGCATGGATCTGTGGATGATGTGGATTGATGTAGATGGATGTATGGATGATGTGGATTGATGTGTGGATAATGTGGATTGATGTGGATGGATTTATGGATGATGTGGATTGACGTGTGGATGGATGTATGGAAGATGAGGATGGATGTGTGGATAATGTGGATTGATGTGGATGGATGTATGGATGATGTGGATTGGTGTGGATGATGTGGATGGATGTATGGATGATGTGGATTGATGTGTGGATGATGCGATTGGATGTAATTTGATGTGGGAATGCTATGATGTGATAGGGATCATGAAGAAAAAAAATTTGTGGAAAGATGAGAAAAGATGGGGACTAATGTGAAAGGATGTGGAGTAATAAAGAAAAAATGAAAATATTATTGGAACTGTATTTGTATATGAAATCTGTTTTTAAAAGACTGTTTTATGTCAAGAATGTTGGGGAAGCATTTTGACCGTCTTGTGAATGAGGTCGTGAAGACCTATCTGTTAAAGTTGCAACTGCTAAGACGGAGAGTTCTGTATTTGTATGTGAAATCTGTTTTTAAATGACTGTTTTATGTCAAGAATACTGGGGAAGCATTTTGACCGTCTTGTGAATGAGGTCTTGCTGATCTTCAACGAAGATTCCATTTTGATATGTGAATATATTACCAGTTACTCTATGAGCTAGGAACTATCAAAAAGGCCCCTGAGTGAACAGGTGGTGGTGAGCGTTTTGGTTGCCAATGATGCCATAGGTACACCGATGAAGGAATGATTGGAAATAAGGATTCAACCAGAGATTTTGAGGATTGTGATCAATGACACAATGGTTTCATTAAATGATTGTTTTAAAGATAGCTGATGTGCTGAGAAAAAGGCAATTGCATATTGGGTGTGTAAGTGGTGTGACTAGTTTTAAGTTTGCATGAGTATCCGGCTAGGGGGCCTGGGAACTCTTTTCCCTGGTACCCGGGACAAAACCTAACCAAATTCTTAATTGGATCCCATCACTACAAGGCTGGACCGATAGATCCTGACTCATTTCTGTTATGGTACGATAGATGAAGTAAATCCCAGACAAAAATTGGTCTATGGAAAAGAATCAACGGCTGTGCCTCTCAATGAGGAAAAAAGCATTGGTCTCTATGATCCAAGTGCAATCTTTTCCCTGATCTGACTTAGGACTTACGGGTTCGCTCACATCAATTCAGTTAGTTAAGGCTTTTGACTACGTTAGAGAAAAGTTATCCTAGAGGAATCGCCCGTGCTTTCTGGGCAAGGGAAGTTTTTTTGGGATCGGTTTTGGAAGAACCGATGGATTAGTCTCTTGTCCGGATATCCGTGGGGGCGAGGCCTCAAGTGTGAGACCCTGCCGCCCTGCGCAAGAAGTGTTACTTCCACTGCTAGAATCCCTGAATTCGTTGTGCGGTGGGGATAGGGACCTCACAGCTATTATCAGAGCAAATTGGCTAATGAGGATCAACTGAGAAGCCAAAAATGTCAAAAATTTATGAAAAAGTAGTAAAAGGTTGTAATTGTGTGAAAAAAAATCATATGAATTGATATTCAAACTGAAATTCGTAAATTGGTAATTGGGTCTTCAGAGATGGAAGTACTGCAATTGTATGGAATCCCTGACTTGCTTGAGGCCTAGACATGATGGTATTTACCTTGTAGTTCCAAGGACCATGACTACCCGTATATATCGAGGGTATAACTGCAGCTCTTTAGTGGCAGTATATACGAGTAAATCTAAGACTTGAAATTATAAGCATTAATACTATCCAGATGATGAATTCGAATGTGGTTGATATGATTTTAAATTCTGGTTGAGAATTGATGAGTTGATTTGGATTCTGATTAAAAAATAAAGATTCTTGAATTTTGGTTGAAATGCAATAAACTAAGCAAAACCACAATGAGGATGAATGGGAGGAGTCCCTATGATGATGTTTGTTAGCTAGAATGACGTTAATGACTTCAGCAAATCACTATGAGATTAGTGGATTGTGCTGGTAGATTGCTGATGTTAACACTTGACCCAGTGGATCAAGTTAAGGGATGTCAAATTAAAAATCTGTATAATTGCAAATTTCCATGAAGGACTGTTCAGATAGAAAATTTGGTCTAATGGACCATTATTGTGATAAGGATTTGAATGATACGATCTGAGTGAATTATTATCTGATGATGAGTTTTATATAAGGGATCTTTATCCCAGGATTCTGTTGGGTTCACCAGACTATAAGGAACCCGAGAATCAGTTGGATCTTAAGGAAAAGAGTTCTCCTCTAATTTTGCAAGATGAGGATATCTCGCGTTTTTTAAGTAGGGTAGGATGTAAGATTCCTCCCTCTGGCTTTTGAGGTGTGCAGGTGTAAAAACCTCCCCTTCTGATCTTATAATTATTCTACTCTCTGAAATAAAAGAAAGATCCTGTTGTACCCTGTTTTGGACTAGAGAGAGAAAATGTCTAGAGGGAGGTAATTCAAAATTGAGATATTTTTGGATATAAAATTTCTCCTAGTGTCTAAAATGGTTTCCCCTGAAACAGATATTCAATCGGTCTAATGGACCATTATTGTGATAAGGATTTGAATGATACGATCTGAGTGAATTATAATCTGATGATGAGTTTTATATAAGGGATCTTTATCCCAGGATTCTGTTGGGTTCACCAGACTATAAGGAACCCCAAAATAAGTTGGAACTTCTCCTCTAATTTTGCGAGATGCGGACATCTTGAGGACATCTCGCGTTGTTTAAGTGGGGTAGGATGTAAGATTCCTCCCTCTGGCTTTTGAGGTGTGCAGGTGTAAAAACCTCCCCTTTTGATCTTATAATTATTCCCTTCTCTGAAATAAAAGAAAGATCATGTTTTACCCTGTTTTGGCCTAGAGAGAGAAAATGTCTAGAGGGAGTTAATTCAAAATTGAGATATTTTAGGATATAAAAATCCTCCTAGTGTCTAAAATGGTTTCCCCTAAAACAAATATTCAAAAAGAAATTTCCAATGTGCAATTGGAATAAATTGAATTCAGGTAAAAAGGACCTTAGCCTAAGGGTCCAGATTTTTTGAAATTTTTGAGTTAAGGTTCCTATGAACCAATTAGATTAATCTAAATGTAGGGAGGAGATAAATTGAAGAAAAAAAGAAAATCCACCCATAAATAAGTAAATACTCACATAAGATGAAGAGTTGACTAAAGACAAGGTTATTAGTTAAAAAAGAAGAGATATTTAGAAGAAATGATGCATTTTTGACACCTCAGTGTGGGGGAATTTTCCTCATGAAGGAGGTGCCTATTTCACATGTATGGTTGAGTTTTAAGTTCACAAGTAATGAGATATTTTCATCTTTCCTCTCTCCTACTTCAGCTAGATCCAAAAAGTAAGCTAAACTGACCTAAAAATGGTCAAAAATTGACCAAACTGATCTGGAAAATTCTAGAATCAATTTGCTTGGTTGGAGACTCACTTTTTCCTATAAATGAAGCCTCCCCCTTTGTAAATGGTTAATAGTGTTTTATGCACTGTTACTCTACTCCTCCTCTCCAGAGTCAAAAACAGTGAATTTATTGATAATTCATTAGTTTTTGACCATTTCCTCAAAAGAATTGGTGGCCACTCTTGTTGCAAACAAGAGTAGATCCCTCAAACCATCAAGCCAAAGGAAAGCTCACAAAAATTCATGTAAGCTAGAAATCCTACTTTTTCTTTATTCCATTTAATGGTTTTCTAATTTTTGTTTTCTTTAAAATGAAAAATGATGCTATGCCTTGTTGGAAAGGCTTTCCCCCTCTTTTCATTCTTGAATTGAGCCTTTCTTTATCCTAGATGTGTAATCAAATTGTTAGAATTAAACTTTTCATATTGTTTCTCTTTAAAAAGTGGAATTTGATTTAGAATGCTTTAAACCATTTGGGATAATTTCTAAGTAACTTGAGAATGAAAAAAAAATAAAAAATGGTACAAAGGAGGTTATGACAAAATTTTCTTAAATTTTGTGAAATAAGTAATCCCCACTGCTTGTGTATTCTAAAAGTGTTATTTTTATTCTATGCATAATAGAAAAATGCATATTAGAAATATTTTTATAATAAAAGTGTTATTTTCATTAGAATTAATTTATATGCATAGAAAGATGCATATTGGGAATATTTTGATTATAAAAGTGTTACTTTCATCAAAATTGATTTTTATGCATAAATAGATGCATAAAAGATTTGTTTTATTATAAAAGTGCTACTTTCATTAAAATTGAATTTATGCATAAATAGATTTTTTTAATAAAAGCGTTACTTTCATCAAATTTTGATTTTATGCATAGAAAGATGCATAAGAAAATTTATATTTATTTCAAAAGAGTTATTCTCAACAATTTTGATTTTATGCATAGAAAGATGCATAAAGAAATTTATTTTTATTTCAAAAGAGTTATTCTCATTAAAATTGAATTTATGCATAGAAAGATACATAAAAGATTTATTTTTATTTCGAAAGTGTTATTCTCCTTAAAATTGAATTTATGCATAAATAGATGCATAAACGGATTTTTATAAAAGTGTTATTTCCCACTGAAGTTGTTCTTGTGCATAAATAGATGCGTAAAGAATCTTTATATCAAAAATAAGAATTCTCTTACATTCTATAAATAGATGTGATATGAATAGATAGATGAGAATGAATAGAGGATGGATGTGATGAGAATAGAAGTGATGAGAATGAGAGGTAAATAGATCTGATGAGATGGGATGCGAATCAGATAGATGGGAAAGAATGGATGGATGGATGTGATGAGAATAGAAGTGATGAGAATGAAAGGTAAATAGATGTGATGATATGTGATGCGAATCAAATAAATGTGAATGAATAGATGAGGAAGAAAATGGAACAAGGTGTTAGAGTTGTTTTCTGAACTCGGACATCGATCTGGTTGATTGACCTTGCTGGTCCTAAACGGATGAGTCCATGGCTCTTTTATATGGATCTGTTGGTTGATCTTGCTGATCTTCAATGGAGAGTCCATCTGGATTTTCTTAAGTGATTATATTACCGGGTACTATGAGCTAGGAACTATTGAAAAGGCCCCTGAGTGAACAGGTGGTGAGCGTTCTGGTTGCCAATGATGCCATAGGTACACCGATGAAGGAAAGATTGGAAATTAGAATTCAAGCTAGATATTTTGGAGGATTATAATCAGTGATACTATGGTTTCATTAAAAGAATATTTTAAAGATAGCTGAATCTGTGAAAAAGGCAATTTTATATTGGGTGTGTAAGTGATGTGACTATCTTGAACTTTGCTGGAAGCGCCGGCTAGGGGGATTGGGAACTCTTTTCCCTGGTACCCGGGGCAAAACATAACCAAATTCCTAAATGGATCCTATCACTACAATGGTTGGGCGGTTGGCTAACCCATAGGACTCGATGGGGCTAGGCTGGATGGGGCTAGGCTGGATTGATGGATCCCTAAAATGAGACTCAATTCTGTTATGGTACGATAGATGAAGTAAATCTGGATAGTCCTTGTTCTATGGAAAAGAATCAACGGGCTGTGCCTCTTGATGAGGAAAA
Source organism: Cibotium barometz (assembly GCF_041138505.1). Taxonomy (NCBI): domain Eukaryota; kingdom Viridiplantae; phylum Streptophyta; class Polypodiopsida; order Cyatheales; family Cibotiaceae; genus Cibotium; species Cibotium barometz. The sequence continues at coordinate 30,812,832 of NC_141083.1, forward strand.
CAGTGTTGGTCTCTATGATCCAAGTGCAAGGCTTTTCCTTGATCTGATCATGTGACTTACGGGTTTGGTCAGATCAGTTTGGTAAGTTAAGCTCTTGACTTTGTTAGAATAAAAATATCCTGGAGGAATCACCCGTGCTTTCTGGGTGAGGGAAGTTTTTTCGGGTTCGGAACCGAGGGATTAGTCTCTTGTCCAGATATCCGTGGTGGGCGAGGCCCCAAATGAGAGGCTCTGCCCTACGCAAGAAGTGCTACTTTCGCTGCTTGCGCCCCCGATTTTGTTGTGCGGAGGGGGCAAGGATCTTTCATGTACCGTATCACTTCTGGAAAGCAAGAGTTTATGCTTATGAGTTGGATTGTGTTAGCATGCATCTATAAATATCATATTATAAGTGAACACACTCTCACTTCATTCTAGATTTCTTTTAATTGTTGCAAAGTGTTCAAGCTAGATATGTGGTGAGGGTACCCTTGGCAATTGGTGGAGAGGTTAAGGGTAGAGTGTGTCTTAAACTCTTCATGCTGTGATTACCTTGGAAAAGCAGTATGAAGGAGGATTAGGTACATGGGATGTGAAGACGGCGGCCCTAACCCTTGCCATCAAAATTTAAATCTTGGTAAGGGGGTGGGAATACTTGTCCGGGAGATTAGCAAGTATCACTTCATCCACACACATTGATTGGTATTGATTTGGCAATGGCTATGCATTATAATGTAATGGGAATGTTCCTAGTTTTTGATCGAGATTTCACAATTAATGCCCAAAGATCATGGTAATTTTTTCAAAATTACTTAGGAACACTTAATAGACATGAATTGATGCATTGTTGAGCAATGAATTATTGCCTTGTTGAGAAAAGGGAGCTAATGCACAAGTGTCATGCATAAAGGGATGCTTGGGATGCATGGTTTTAGGGTTTTTGGTAATCTTTAATAAAAACCCTGATTCCATAGAAGAGGTATTAGACTAAAGAAAATTTGGATATAAGTTTCTTTCCTCATGGATTGATGCATTTTTTAGCAATGTATTGATGCCTTATTGAGAAAAGGGAGCTAATGCACAAGTGCCATGGATAAAGGGATGCTTCAGATGCATGGTTTTAGGGGTAGAAGAGGTTTTATTTGGATATAGGCTTCCTTTCCCATGGATTTATGCATTGTTGGGAAATGGATTATTTATTTGTTGAGGAAAGGGAGCTAATGTATAAGTACCGGATAAAGGGATGCATGGTTTAAGGGTTTTTGCATCAACCATGTTTTTACAATTTTTGATCTAGTTAGGGTGAACCAAAGCTGACTTTATAGTTGGATAGCACACTCTTAGACCATTTCTATAAAGCTAAAGAACTCCCAAATTGGACATAGTTTATAGGGTCTAAAGGACAACTTGCTACTTGTTGACTTTCTACATAAAAGTAAAAACAGAGAGTACTTTAGCTTTGATCGAGTTAAAAGTGATCACATACATATGGCTTGTACACTCCGACATCTCTCCATATAGCTAAAGACCACTTAAATCAAAGTTTAGGAGCTTATCGAAAGGTGAATTGACATTTTTTAAGATGACTCCAAAGTCCAAACCCAAACCCAAAGGAAAATACAAAGAAACCCTTGAGCGAATTGCGAGCACATCAGATGTAAGGCAAGATGTTCATGGAGCTATCCAAGAAGAGACCAACATCAAAGTCAACCAGGGAATGCATCAAGAGGCTAATGCACCCCAAATGCACCACATATTCCTAAGGCTTTGTGAATGCCTAAGAATGGTGGGGACATGATCATGAACACCATGATGTTCTTTATGCAAAATATGATGGATAGAATTGACCAAATATTTCAATTTATGGTGGACAAGTTTGACTCTATTAGTGTTAGACATTTAGGGGTTCCTTTTGTGGTTGAAGTTACAAACAAGTAATTGACTGACTGGGCCCTAGAAAGATTCTACTTAAAGCTTAAAAAATGGGAGGGCATCAGAATTCCATTTCATGATAGGATAGCTATATGCAATACTGTGTTGAATACCTACATTATGTTCCTATGCCCTGTGCTAGAGTTTGGTAAATGTCATTGGTAGAAGATTGTGGGCCTAGATTTCTTGTAGAGGAATGGGAGTCCTAAATGAGAAAATCTCAGCCTGGCTTGCCTGGGACAAATTATGTCTACCCCCAAGACTGAAGGAGGTGTTGGTATTCTACATCCCCCCTCTTAGACTGTAGCAAGGATTGCTTTGCTCCTCCCTAAGTGTCTTTAGCAAGAGGAGATATGTACTAAGATTTTAAAGGAGATTGTGGAAGACTCCCATATTCACTCAAAAGGACTAGGATGGAAGGATAAGCTGTTCTCTTATGCCCCCCTTAAAGTCACATGATCCCCCTTTTGCAGAATGCTATGTAGCAAATGGAAGGAGGCTTTGGGACTGATGGTCTTGAAAAGGATCATGGGGAGACACATTGTCCAACTGGTTCATCACTTCAATCAAATTACCATAAGTGAAAATTTAATAAATATCATAAAAACATAACAGAGCATACAAACACGAGAGAATCATTGGGTGCAATCTATCCCCCCTCAAGAAGTGTTGGCTTCCTTTCACTTCTTGAGTATTTATGCTTTAGTAATCAAAAATAGCCCATAAGCCAAAAATAGATGCACGCTTATGCATGGGCTTGCCCTTTACAAAAATGGTGGTTACTTTTAATACAAGCTTAACTAAAGTGTTCCTATCTAAACACTGAGAAGGATATTTACAAAAGAACCCCAAGGGCTAATTCATGTGAAAATAAATAAACCCATGCCCAATATAACAAAAGTGGGTGGCTCAATAGGTCCACGCTCGAATACATCAAAATGGGTGGCCAAATACAAAACCTCGTAGAAACACTATGGCAAAAATATCAAAATGAGAACCATCCCGGTAATAGCTCACACCATATCGCTGCCATCACATCAATCTCACCAACCTACAAGGTTGTCCATTCAAACACACTACGAGTTAGCAAAACATGCCAAAAGTCCACGACAGCACATAAGTAATAAATCCACACTTAGTTCCAGCTATCCCTAATTTCATATGTCCTACACATGGAATATTTGGAATCACCCAAGTGCCATGCTTTGAACATAGTGGTAATTAGGCATCCCCAATTAACCACAGAAGGATGGACGGACAAATAGTGACATCCCTTCTACCCGGGATAGCAACTGTCCTCAGTTGCATCATATCAACCAGCCCGTGTTTGAAAGTAAGATTGGATGATGTCGGGATAGGCGCGAAAAAACCGCTCAGGCATCCATTTCGCATTTTCGCCAAGGATGATTTTTGAAGGTCAAAAGATATATTATATACATTACATGTGCAAGTCTAGTAGTGGTCTCATGGTCAATAATAGCCTCAAGTTGAAGTTCTTCTACTTGGTCAACAAGACTAGGTGCTTCCTCATATACATGATGTGTAGGAATTGGCCCCTATAAGGCCTCAAAAGACTAATATAAAAATGAACATGATCATGAATGGAAGTGAAATCAATGGTGAATTGATATGCAGCTTCAATAGTGTGTGACAAATGAGTGATAGAAGTAGGTAAAGCTTTTCCATACACAATTTCAAAAGGTTCCTTTTTCCAGTGGATAAATGCGGTGTGTTGTTATATGCAAATTAAAAAATATGGATATACTATGCACGAAGTAAATCCAATATTGTGCTATTTGTCACTTCTGTTTGACCATTAGATTCAGGATGAAATGTAGTGGAAAAATCCAATTTAGTGCCTAGATTATCAAACAATGTAGTCCAAAAATCACTGCAAAACTTAGAATCTCTATCAGGACCAATCACTTGTGGTAAACCATGATATGTGAAAATGTGTTTAATAAACAAATGTGCAGCTTGATGTGCAGTAAGAGTCTTTTTACAAGGAATAAAATATGCTTGTTTGCTAAACCTATCAACAATGGTCCAAATCATATCATTATGGTTCGTAGTCAATGGAAAACCAATGATAAAATCCATAGAAATCTGTTCCCAAGGAGTTAGGAATAGGAAGTGGCATGAGTAAACCAAGTTTCTTGCCCTTACAACTTTTCACTTTTTGACAAATATCACATTCAGACACAAATTTAGCTACATCATTTTTCATTTTAGGCCAATAAAAGTCATTAGAAATAGTCTGGAATGTAGATGAAACACCTCGATGTCCCGCATAAGGTGGCTGATGTAATTCCTCTAAAATAGAATGTCTAAAAGGTCGAGAAATTCATAATCTTTTCTTGAAGAAAAGATATCCATCATCATAGGAATACTCAGCAAAAGGTGTCCAATGATTGTCTCTCAATCTAGACCAAATATCACTAAAGTTAGGGTCTTGGTCATAAGTCTCACGCATAGAGTCAAAAGATGTATTCTCAATCATAGAACTATTTTGAATGGAAGGTCTTCTACTCAAAGCGTCAGCAACTACATTTTCTTTACCAGGTTGGTATTAAATAATAGGCTGAAAACTTTGAATAAAAACTTCCCATTTAATATGTCTACCCAAAATAAGTGGTTGAGAAAGCAAATGTTTGACGTTGATCAGTCTTTATAAGAAATTTTGAGCCCATCAAATAATGTTTCCAAATTTTTAATGCATGGACTACAACAGACAACTCCTTGTCATAGGTGCTATACTTACTTTCAGCAGGACGAAATTTCCTACTCCTCTCGAAAGCAATAGGATGACCATCTTGCATTAATACAGCACCAATGCCCTTACCACTAGCATCAGTTATACAACCACAAATAAAGGACGTGAAAAATCAGGTAATTGTAACACAAGTGCATGAGTAAGTGCATATTTTAATGTAAGAAAATATTTCTCTTGAAGTTCGGTCCACTCATAAGGTTTGGTTTTCTTGAGGAGTTCAGTGAGATAATGCGCCTTCTTATATACAAAATTACGGACAAATTTGCGATAATAGCTACAAAACCCTAGAAAAGATCAAAATTCATGAAGGTTCTTGGGATGTGGCCATGTCGCAATAGTTTCTATTTTCTTGGGATCAACATGTATGCCCTTAGCAAAAACTATATGCCCCAAATACTCAATCTCACTCTGGAAGAAACTACTCTTTTTGGGATTAATGTAAAGTTCATTTTCCTTGAGCAAATTAAATACAATTTCCAAGTGTTTTTTGTGCTCTTCTTCAGATTTACTAAAAACTAAGATATCATCGAAAAAGACAACCACAAAGTTTTGATGTTCAAGAAAGATTGTAAAAGCAATCTTATAGATATCTTGCTCGGCCATTCTTACTTGATGATATCCAAATTTTAGGTCAATTTTGCTAAAGACGCTGGCTCCTCTTAATTTATCAAGTAGAACATCAACTCTAGGAATTGGAAATCTATTCTTGATAGTGTTCTTATTGAGAGCCCTATAGTCTACACACATACGATAAGTACCATTTTTCTTTTTTACAAGAAGAATTGGTGCTCCATATGGTGAACTACTTAGTCTAATAAGTCCCGAAGAAAGTAATTATTCGATTTAAGTCTGAATTTTTCTTTGCTTAAGAGGGTTAACTCTATAAGGTGCTCTACAAGGCGGTGCACTACCTGGAATAATGTCTATGTGATGATCTTCAGGAGGACGTGATCTAGGGAGTCCAGGAGGTAACTCATTGAGAAAACAATCAGAGAATTTGGAAATGAAAGAGTCATGGGATGTATTCCTAGGAGGTGGTTCTTGAGCACTAAGCTGGTTAACCAAAATTAAAAAAGTTTTCTCCCTCTGCCTCAAAGAATTTTTTGCTTGTGTATGGCTCAAAAGTGGTTGGTCCTTACCCTCAAAAATTCCTTGCAAACAAATATTCTTTTCATGATACATAAAAGACATTGTGTGCTTTGCATATTCAATTTTTGGTGTGTACTCATGTCAAAAAGGCATTCCCAAAATCATGTCAATACCATGCAAAGGTGCTACTAAGACAGCACATTGATCTGAAAATTGTCAAGAAAAGCAAGATTCTTTACTTTCTTAGTGCAATTATACTTTTGATTTTTAAAATCAATCTTTACTTTAAAATGAGATGGAATCATGTCAAGATGAAGAGCATGTGCAAGAAGTTCAGAAATCAAATCGTGTGTGCTACCATCATCATGCAAGATTGTGATTTCCTTATCTTGAATTCTTCCCTTCATTTTAAGTAAAGTATGTGGTGAAAAAGAATGAGGATCAAGGTTAGAAGTACCTTCTTGATCAGATTTACCATTGAATTCTTTACCATCAAACTTTGGCTCGTAGTCGTCGTCTCGTAAGCATCATCGTCATCTCCATTGCCAGTGTCTTCATCTCCATCCACCATGTTAAGCCGTGCCATTGGCTTCTTCTTCTTCTTCTTCTTGTTGGTGTCATTTGGACAGTTATTAGCATAGTGTCTCCTCTGATGTGGCAAGTGTAACATCGAACATTGCTTGCTTTTTCATCTTGAGTCAATTAATATGGAACATCTGTCTTATTTGGTTCTCCACTCGCTCCATTGCTATTGTTGCCAATCTTTACTTTATTTTGTTGTTGTTGAATTGCTGGCTTCTTTGATCTTGACCCTTGTTGAAAGGTCGCTTGAATGAAGAACGCTTGTCAAAACCACTAGAGGATGTTGAATCTTTGGAGAATTTAGAAGTACGATTCTCCTGTTGGAACCTAGGCACACCATTTTTCTTTTCACAATTTAGAGCAAGAGATTTAGCAGAGGAAAGAGTATGAGGATGAAACATATTAACCTCTGCTCTAATCTTTGGATCCAATCCTAAGATGAACTTCCTTTTAAGATTCTTTTCATGCACTTTTTCTATAGATTGCATTTGAATGAGAGCATTCCAAAATTTTTCAATATAGATTTAGACATCCTCTCCTTTCAATTGCCTAAGAGTATCCCAATGTTGTCGGGCTTTAGCCTTGTACTGAGGAGGTAGAAAATGTTTCTTAATTTTGTGTTGAAAATCCTCCCAACAAGTACGAGGTTTATGCCGACCATTCTTGGTAGCATTCCACCCCATAAAACAACATTTTGAATCAAGTGATTCGCAGCACATTTGACCTTGTCTTTCTCGAAAAATTTCTCTCCTGAAAAATAGTTATTGAATTGGCTAATCCAAGCCAAAAGAGTGCGTGTGTCCTTCTTTCCATCAAAATTCTAAAAAGAAAAAGCTTTGCGACTAATGCGAGATTCTTTTCGAGCCATTTGAGCATCTAAAGTTTCTTTCATGGTTCGAAGAATAGAATCTTCATCACTATTACCTTCAGTGTCATGCTTATGCCTCTTACGTGATTTCAATTGATCTTCTAAATGCAAGTCTATGAGTTCGTTCATTGACTAATTGTGCTTGTAAAGCTGAGAGTTGTTTTTGAATAGATGGAAGTGCGGGTAGATCAGCCATGAATGCTAAAAAGAAATAAAGATAGGAAAAAGTTAGAAATACTTATATGATTTTTCGCTTGTGGTAATGATTTTAAAGATCTTGAATCCTGTGGCAATTAGAAGAGCGGTGTGGCGATCGAACGCAATCACCAAAGTGCTTGAAGTAGTCTCTAAACGTTGGAAGGTCGTTCGGTAGAAAACATATTGAGAATCGAGAGTGAATTTAAACTTCGGGAAGGCGTAAAATGACCAAATTTGAAAATCCCACAACTTTGAATTTCTGTAATTTTTTGAGCTGAACCACAATAAGAAACTTCAAATATTTCCAGTTCGAAGCCCAGCCAAATTCAGACAAATTCAGGCAGATTTTGATGAAGTTTTGGCTTGAAGAAGCTTTGTGCATGAATCTCCTCTTATCTTTTTAGACTTTTTTTGAGTAAAGCAATTATGTAATTTTTCTCCACCCTTGATTTCTGTAGAGCTCTCTCCACCATTGCAAATTCAAATGCTTGGATCTTCCACGAAACCTCTCAGATAGGGTACAGGATTTGTGCAAGAGATCATGCTGGACGCATCTGACGGAACAGATGTTTGATTTGGTAGTTGAATTAAGAGACAAATTCAGGCTAATTTTGATGAATTTTTGGCTTGAAGAAGCTTTGTGCATGAATCTCCTCTTATCTTTTTAGACCTTTTTTGAGTAAAGCAATTATGTAATTTTTCTCCACCCTTGATTTCTGTAGAGCTCTCTCCACCATTGCAAATTCAAATGCTTGGATCTTCCACGAAACCTCTCAGATAGGGTACAGGATTTGTGCAAGAGATCGTGCCGGACGCATCTGACGGAACAGATGTTTCATTTGGTAGTTGAATTAAGAGCTAAACTCCCAAGAAAAGAGCACCGAATTTGCAATTTTCATGCTAACCTAACGGGCGGGAATTAGCACAGGTTGTGTAGAGAAGCCTGAGTTAACGCTAAGCTTAAGCTTAAGCTTTGGTTAAGATTTATATTATCACTCTCTTTAAAGCTTTAAAGCTTTTTTCCATTGGATATTATAAGATTCCTCCCTCCATCTTTTGAGGTGTAAAGATGTAAGAACCTCCCCTTCTGTTCTTGAAATTATTTCCCTCTCTGGAAACAGAAGAAAGATCTTGTTTGAGTGAATGTGATAAGATGTGATGTGATGTAAATGGATGTGGATATGGATGTGATAAGATGTGGTGTGATGTAAATGAATGTGGATGGGATGTGAGATGATGTAAATGGATGTGGATGTGAATGAAGAGATGAGAATGAGATGTGAGGATATGTGAAAGGATATGATGTGATGTAAATGGATGTGGATGTGGATGTGATAAGATGTGATGTGATATAAATGGATGTGGATGTGGATGAGATGTGATGTGATGTAAAGGGATGTGGATGTGAATGTGATGAGATGTGGATGAAATGTGATGTTATGTGAATATATGTGGATTTGAATGTGAATAGATGGTGTGATGTGATGTAAATGGATTAGAATAAGATGTGAAGTGATAGATGTGAATGTTAATGAATGGATGGATGTGGATAGACGTGCATGTGAATGATTGGATGGATGTGGATGAATGCGATGGGATGTGTATGGATGTGATGAGATGTGGATAGATGTGGATGTGATGTAATGTGGATGGAATGAATGAGATATGATGTGGATAGATGTGGACATGATGTAATGTGGATGGAATGAATGAGATGTGATGTGGATAGATATGGACGTGATGTAATGGGGATATAATGTATGTGATGGGATGGGGATACAATGAATGTGATGCATGTGAATAGATGAGATGTGATGTGATATGGATCAGAGTAGATGTGAATGGATGAGATGTGATGTGAATGGATGTGATGTGATGTGAATCGGGATAGATGTGAATAGATGAGATGTGATGTGAACGGATTTTATGTGATGTGATATGAATCGGGGTAGATGTGAATGGATGAGATGTGATGTGAATCGGGATAGATGTGAATGGATGGGATGTGATGTGAATGGATGTGATGTGATATGAATCGAGATAGATGTGAATGTGAATGGATGAGATGTGATGTGAATGGATATGATGTGATGTGATGTGAATTGGGGTAGATGTGAATGGATAAGATGTGATGTGAATGGATATGATGTGATGTGAATCGGGATAGATGTGAATGGAGAGAGAGAGAGAGAGAGAGAGAGAGAGAGAGAGAGTGAAAGTATTATCATGTGTGTGTGTGAGAGAGAGAGATATAGAGTGAAAATATTATCATGTGTGTGTGTGTGTGTGTGTGTGTGTGTGTGTGTGTGTGAGAGAGAGAGAGAGAGAGAGAGAGAGTGAGTGAGTGAAAGTATTATGTGTGTGTGTGTGTGAGAGAGTGAAATATGGAAGTTTATTATTTAAAAATAAATAAATAGCAAGTGTGTTTGTGTGTGTGTGTGTGTGTGTGTGTGTGAGTGTGTGTGTGTGAGAGAGAGAGAGAGAGTGAAAGTAGCATGTGTGGGTGTGGGTGTGTGTGTGTGTGAGAAAGTACTATAAAGTAATCTCTAATTTGAAATATATTGAAAGTTTTTTAAAAATATTTTTTTTGTTTTGAATAGCAAGTGTGTGTGTGTGTGTGTGTGTGTGTGTGTGTGTGTGTGTGTGTGAGAGAGAGAGAGAGAGAGAGAGAGGTAAATATTTTAGTTAATCAAATAGGAAGTGTTAGTTTGTGTGTGTGTGTGTGTGTGTGTGTGTGTGTGTGTGTTTGTGTTTGTGTTTTTTTAATGGTGAAAGTCTGTTAACAAATTTTAGTTATTTAAATAAGAAAAGTGTGTGGGTGTGCGTGAGTGTGTGTGTGTGTGTGTGTGTGTGTGTGTGTGAGAGAGAGAGAGAGAGAGAGTGAGAGAGAGAGTGAGAGTGAAAGAATCATGTGTGTGTGTGTGTGTGTGTGTGAAAGAGAGAGAGAGAGAGTTATTACATTATCTTACCATGTGTGTGGTTGTGTTTAGGGTGTGTGTGTGTGTGTGTGTATGAGAGAGAGAGAAATATTTTAGTGAAAGTGCTTAAGGAAAGAGACAAAGAGAGAGAGAGAGAGAGAGAGAGAGAGAGAGAGAGAAATATTTTAGTGAAAGTGCTTAAGGAAAGAGATATAGAGAGAGAGAGAGAGAGAAGAGAGAGAAGAGTGAAAAAATTGATTTGAATAACAAGTGTGTGTGTGTGGTTGTGCGTGTGCATGTGTGAGCGAGAGAGAGAGAGAGAGAGAGAGAGAGAGAGAGAGAGAGTGAAAGTATCATGTGTGTGTGTGTGTGTGGTGTGTGAAAGAGAGAGAGAGAGTGAAAGTATCATGTGTGTGTGTGTTTTAAAAGGAAGTTAGTATTTCCTATTTTGTGTTTTGAAGGAGATTTGAAGATGGTTAGGAGCTGTTTGAGTTTAAACCAAGTTCGTCGGCTTTGAGTTTTGGATGCAACACGTATCTATCACTATAACCGTTCAAGGATAAGGGCTTGCATTTGAAAATAAAATGTTGCTAATTTAATGAATTACGTTAATGAAAATGAAGTTGGAACATTTGGAAGGGTTGAAAATGAAGAGAAACATAGAGGAATCCATGGTGGAATTCACTTACAAGAAATTGAGCAATTGCCAATGTTATGGTACTTCAAGAACCTATCAATGAACGTTGAAATGCACAGCCATAGAGTGATATAGAGCAAGGCTCTTTTTCATTTGATTTAAATGAGCCACCTATGGATGATAATTTCCATTCTATTTGTTGTGTCGTTGGTGATGTGAGAGATATTAAATCCGAATGTCACTCTATAAGGCATGCGTTTTTTTCCTCGGAATGTTAAGCACCCAGCAACTATGGTGGTGTATTTTGTAGATTTCACTCTTCACTCATTAGGAGCCCTTACTTATAAGTGCCATTTTTGAAATGCACTAATTTGGAAATGTGAGCCATCAAGAAAGCTAAGACAATATGTAGGCAAACACTCATGTGGAAGTGGGAATGTCTCTTTGCTACCTTTGGAAAACCCACCACCTGCATTGGCTGAGTTGCTACTTGGTAATGATAATACAAGTAAGGAATACAGAAAGAATATCCGCTCTTACAATAATGCCTTGGCATTTGTTTCACTTGGTGCTCACTTGGATAATCAGTTCACTAGGAGGGAAGGAGTATTTAATTTCCGAATCCATGGTACTACCTATCATCGTGTTAGTTCTATAATACCTAATGAAACACGAGATGCGGCTCTCAATTTGCCCAACTATATGTGTATGATACAAAGCATGAATTAGAGAATAGAGTTCATGGGATGCCTTCTTTAAATCATAATGTACTTGAGAAGTTGCAAACAATGATGTATGGATATAATCCGTATGCCTGTGCTCTTCATACAATGAGAGAAATGTTGTAGTTAAGTCCACATGCAGACCTGAGAATGGTCATCACTGAAGCGCGATCAACTTCAAGGTAATACTTGGTTCCTACAGGAAGTGAGGTAGCAGCTATCATGCCGGGTCAAGGGGATGATTACATGTGGGACATAGAGATATTCAAATAGTGTCGCGCAGAGGTGCTAAAAGAAAATATCTAACTTGCACCGTTCGTATATGCCTCTATTATATTTTCTTCTATTTCCTCGAGGGCGAGGATGGTTGGCATTTTGTATTTCACTCAATGGTAGGAATAGACAAGGTTCAAATGAGGAGACAAAGACCATAACTCAATGGCAATATTATGCATATAGACTACAAATCAGGGAAGATACAAACCTTCTACGCGGTGGTCGGCTATTGCAATGGTGGTCGGCTATTGCAACAGTACATCGTTGATGTATATACACGTTAATGTATATAGTAGCATGGAAGAATCTAGATTAGTATGGATACGCAATAATCAAAAAGCATTGCGTGCTGAAGTATACCAAGGTCTTGCAGATATGGTTAATTCAAATGATGGGGTCAATAGAGTCTCTGGGGGCATTGCTGGACGCATGGTAGTTCTACCATCTTCATATACCGGGAGGCCTAGGTATATGCATCAATTTTACCAAGATTCAATGGCAATTGTTAGGAAGATGGGTAAACTTGACCTGTTTATAACCTTCACTTGCAATCCTAAGTGGGATGAAATATCCAATGCCTTACAGCCTGGTTAGGTTCCCCAAGATCAACCTGACTTGACAGCTCGGGTTGTTAATAAGAAACACAAGGACATGATGCACTTATTGGTGAAAAAAGTAATATTTGGAAAGGTGTTGGGATTTGTTTCTGTTATTGAATTTCAAAAAAGAGGCTGGCCACATGCACATATATTATTGATATTAGAAAGTGGAAGTAAACCGGTTGAGATTGCACACTCTGATATGTTGGTATGTGCTGAACTTCGTAATAAGGTGATGTTTCCTGGGTTGCACACCATAATTAGTCATTGTAATATCCATGGACCATGTGGGGAACTAAATATGCGCTCTCCTTGCATGGTTAACGAGAGTTGCAAACATCGGTACCCTCGAAATTTTTTCGAGACTACTAGCGTTGATGAAAATGGATATCCAACTAACATGATGCGAAGAGACGATGGTAGTTTCATACAGGTAAAGGATCAAAGGGTGGATAGTCGATTGTTTGTTCCATATAACCCTTTTCTGTCTATGAGGTACAAAGCCCATATTAACATTGAAGTATGCTCTACTATTACTTTCGTAAAGTATTTGTATATGTATACAAAGGACATGATAGAGCTACTATAGAGTTACAAGACTCACACGGGGTTATTAATGAGCTTAGTCAATATTTGGATGTGCGGTACGTGTCTGCATCGTCAGAGGCATGCTGGCGCATATACCAATATGATTTGCATGATGAAAAACCTGATATACAAAGGATACATGTCCATCTCCCAATGCACAACAATGTGATATTCAATGATCAGGATGATTTGCGTGATGCGATTAGTTGTGACAGAAACCAAAGAATAACTTTGACTGAATGGTTCAAAGCTAATCAATTGTATACAGATGCAAGTAGCCTTCTATATGTTGATTTCCCTTGTAAGTGGATGTGGAATTCAGCTTTGCACTCATGGACTAAAAGGAAAAGGAAAAATGTGATCGGACGTATGTATAATGTTACTCCGAGTGCAGGTGAGAAATATTACTTATGCATGTTACTTACTGTGTGCAAAGATTGTAAATCTTTTAAGGATTTACGAACGGTGAATGGACATTTGTATCCCTGTTTTAAGGCTACATGTGAATCCAGAGGAATGTTAGATAGCGATGAGGAGTGGTATATGTGTCGCTAACAAGAAGCTACATTTCAAAAAGCGGGATTCCAGCTGCGTCAATTGTTTGTCATTATAATGGTTTTTGTGCGCCTATATCCCCTGGACACCTTTGGAATAAATTCTCCACTAAGCTTTCAGATGATTTTTTTCATTCCTTGCAACACAGAGGGTGTTTGTCATTCTATAGCAAAGAATCAAGCTCTGTTGCAAATGCAAGACCTCTTACAACAGTATGGAAAGTGGTTGCATGATTTTGAAGGGTTGCGTGTTCCTAATAGATCAAGTGTTGCTAGTGTCAATAATGGTTTGCAAATGGAAGAGATAATGTTTGACTCTATGCACAGCAGGTTGATTTGTCCGTTTCCATGGAAAGGAGTCTAAATAGTTGTCAATCAAGAGCATTTGACACTATCCTTGAGATTGTTTCTTTGAACCAGGGTGGTGTTTTTTCCTTGATGGACCAGGTGGATCAGACAAAACCTATCTTTATAATGCCTTGCTCTCACGATTACGTGGAGAGAATCAAGTTACATTGGCATGTGCATCATCTGGAATAGCTGCATTGTTACTTTCAAATGGTCATACAGTGCACTCACGTTTTAAAATTCCATTGGTGCTCAAAGCTTATAGCACATGTGGAGTTAAAGCTAACAGGCCATTAGTGGAGGTGTTGAAGCTTGCAAGGTTTATTATTTGGGATGAGGATCCAATAATGCAATGGTACGCATATAAAAGCACTGGACAGGACATTGAAAGACATTATGCAGAGTGATATAGTGTTTGGTGGGAAAGTTATGCTCGTTGGTATTGACTTCAGGCAAATCTTGCCGGTTGTGCCAAAGGGATCGCGTGAGGACATTGTTGATGCAACATTATGCCGGTCACATATTTGGAGATATGTGAAAGTTCTAAAGCTCACCCAAAACATGCGGGTTAGACAGAGTGCTTATGATTGTAGAGAACAAGAATTTGTTAAATGGACATTACAAATTGGAGACGGCTCTATAGACCATCCAAACAATGAAGGCAGAGTGGTAATACCACCACGAATGTTGATCCATGGAAACTCCATTTTGAGTTTGGTAGAATGGGTATACAAAGATCTTCAGAGGGTGGATGAATATGGATGCTTCTTTAAAGACCGTGCTATACTTGCACCACGAAATCTAGAGGTTGATGAGATTAATGAACTAGCCTTGAGTGCATTGCTTGATCTTGAAAGAGAATACCTCAGTGCTGATTCGGTTGCTTCTTCCGAGAATGACGCAATATTGTACCCAATTGAGTACTTGAACAGTTTGAACTTGGGTGGTGGTTACCCTCCTCATCGCTTGATTCTAAAGATTAATGCTCCTATCATGTTGCTCCGCAATTTGGATCCTCGGCGAGGACTTTATAATGGTACCAGATTAATATGCAAGCAATTTTACTCAAAGGTGATAGAAGCAGAAATCATTACAGGTACAAACATTGGAGATAGGGGGATAACATTCATACCTACTATGTTGCAATTGCCTTTTGACATGAGAAGGAGACAATTTCCTGTAAGGTTAGCCTTTGTATGTCAATAAATAAGTCCCAATAACAAATATTGAGTGTATTGGGACTTTACTTGGCCGCACAAGTATTCACACATGGATAAGTGTACGTTGCTATGTCACGTGTTAGATCATCTGATGCAGTGAAAGTGTGTAAATCATTATATGGAACAGGAAAGCAGCATAGAAGATTCAACTGAAGTCTTCAACCAATGTTGTCTACAAGGAGGTTTTCCAAATGGCATAAATCAGGATGTAAATTTAATCAATGTTCAAAAGGTAGAGAACAAGCTATTGATATAGCAACTTACAAATGCTGGAGACTACATTGATAGATATATATGTATCAATGAAGAGAATGTTTCCAATAATGTAACATGTGTAATTTATGTTGTCTTTTTGTGCAATCTTTCACATTGATGCTTCTCTCTTTGGTATTATTGAATTTATGTGTATAAATCTACTTGCATTTAGCTAAAGATACCATGTAGATCCACAAAAGAGAGTACCCCATCATTGCTCAAGAGGTGGTTCTAATTGTTAAGATGACAGACGGGTGTTCGTGAGTTCTTATTTGTTATTTTTAGACAATTGAATAAGCAAACGTTTACTTTTGACTTGCTTTTATTTATTTTTCTTACTTGATACAAAATACTAAACATATATATATATATATATATATATATATATATATATATATATATATATATAGAGAGAGAGAGAGAGAGAGAGAGGGAGACCTTAAAATGTTATGTAAATTATTAGTGCTGTGAGTGTTATATTAGATATCAGGGGTATATTTCTTAGGATGGAGGTGACAAAGAGATATCAGGGGTATATTTCTTAGGATGGAGGTGACAGAGAGAGATTTTTTATTTGTTTATGGTGATTGAGAAGATATTGAAAGTAATTATTTTTTAGATTGCTATAATTCAAGTATTTTTGTTTTCCATAATCTATGTAATATTTATGGCTAAATTGTAAACCCTCTATTTTGGGAAAGACAAGCAACATCTCTAATTATCGAACTATTAGAGAGCACCAGTATTTTACGGTATATATAAAAACCTATTTTTTATATAAGTTTTACTTTATGTTTGATAAATTTATATTGCTATTGATACATTCTTTTTGCAACAGAGAATATCTTTATTTTTTAGAACTCAAATTATTGTTGGGTTTGTATGGTCAAGACCCTTACAACGAGAGCTTTGGGCTCCTTGGAATTTACAGTCTGAGATTACAAAAGATCGCATCTCAATCCCATTTCCCTTGAAATGGTTACGAGTCTCTCAATTGTGGCGGCTAGTGGGAGCCTTGCCTGCAGTTTAAACGTTACAAGTTCCACGATGTGTCCAATGAATTGAGCATTTTGACCAAGTCATGAAAAGTGTTGTCAATGGCCATCTTCTTTAGGACTTCCAAGACAAAGTCCCATCATATGCTTTACCCATCTGAATACAGCGGCAAGGAGTGTTCTAAGATACAAGGGAAGTCCACTCTTCTAATGATATTCAAAGCCACAGTGTGAACATTGTATCCTATGGAGAAAAGGATATCAAACTGGTTTGAGCTGATTAAAACAATGATTAAAATAACAGTACGAAACGATACAACACAAAAAAACAGAAAGCAAAAAAATAGTGGCTGCACAAATCACCGCTAGAGTCCAAGAATTGCTATACATCATCGAATGCTTCACTTCAGCATACTGAAGAGTTCTGTCCTCACCAGTCTAGCAACAACATTTGGAGTGAAATAAAGAGAAGTCTAGGTAGTTGCACTACCATCACCAGTATTCCCCACAAGTACACTTTCCATCCTCGAAAATGTGAATGGGGTTTGCATCTTTGACCTGAATTTTGCGCTGCTCCACTTTTGATATAAGCAATGTAGCGAAATGGCGTCCCTTCAGGTGTATTGATGAGGGCACATGCGATGGTCAACTTCTCACTATGTCTGCATAGCGCATCTTCCTTCACATGCTTGTGACACCCAATGCAAACCTGGGGAATACCCTTCCTGCTATATTTTTTGACCAATGTCTTTTAGCTTCGTATAGATATTTTTGCCTTAGGGATGACTGTCATCCCCGACAATAAACGAATGTACATTTCCACTTGCATTAGCCCACCAACAACGTCCTAGCATCTTCCATGCTCCATTTTCCATTCTCATAGCTTCAACCTTGTCCGCTTCCTCTCGCATGCCAGCAGCTGCGTATATATTACTCATGCAGACATATGCTGCAGCATCCTTTTCATCCAATTGTACTGCATGTTCAAAGGCCAATCTTCCAAGCTTCACATTTCCCCATTTTCGACAAGCACCCAACAGAGCAGACCAAAGTGGAAGACAATCAGAAGGTGGCATCTTCTCAATCACTCCTATTGCCTTGTCAAAGTGCCCTGCTCGGCTGAAAAGATCAACCATGCAAGTGTGGTGCTCTAAAGTTGGGATGATGCTATGGACTGTGCTCATAGTCTCAAAGTACATTTGCCCCTCATCCACTAGACCTGTGTGACTGCACGCAGTAAGCAAAGCAAGGAACGTGACCAGATCTGGCTCTATACCTGCTTCTATCATTTTGTTGAATGAGTCAAAAACAGTTTCAACCTTTCCAAGCTGGGCATATCCTGCGATTAGGGCACTCCAACCGACTACATCCCGAACTGGAAGCTCGTCAAACACTTCATGGGCTTTTGCAAGTGCACCACATTTGGCATACATATCCACCAACGCAGTGCCAAGCACAATATCTTTTTCCAACAAGCCCTGCCTGACAACCTCAGCATGTACCTCTTTGCCCTTCTCAGCTGCTCCTATACTGCCGCAGGCTTTCAACATGCAAGTAAAGGTGACTGCATCTGGGGAGAGCCCCTCCTCTTGCATCCGTCCAAAGCAGTTCAGAGCTTCATCACCATGCCCGTGTTGGGTATATCCTGCGATTAGGGAACTCCAGGAGAATACATCCCGAACTGGAAGCTCATCAAACACTTCTTGCGCTTTTGCAAGTGCACCACATTTGGCATACATATCCACCAATGCATTGCCAAGAACAATATCTTTTTCCAATAAGCCCTGCCTGACAACCTCAGCATGTACCTCTTTGCCCTTCTCGGCTGCTCCTATGCTGCCACAGGCTTTCAAGATGCAAATAAAGGTGACTGCGTCTGGGGTAAGCCCCTCCTCTCGCATCCGTTCAAAGCAGTTCAGAGCCTCATCACCATGCCCGTGTTGGGCATATCCTGTGATTAGCGCATTCCAAGAGACTACATCCCGAACTGGAAGCTCGTCAAACACTTCATGCGCTTTTGCAAGTGCACCACATTTGGCATACATATCTACCAACGCATTGCCAAGCACAATATCTTTTTCCAAAAAGCCCTGCCTGACAACCTCAGCATGTATCTCTTCGCCCTTCTCAGCTGCTCCTATGCTGCTGCAGGCTTTCAAGATGCAAGTAAAGGTGACTGCGTCTGGGGAGAGGCCCTCCTCTCGCATCCGTCCAAAGCAGTTCAGAGCCTCATGACCACGCCCGTGTTGGGCATATCCTGCAATCAGGGCACTCCAGGAGACTACATCCCGAACTGGAAGCTCGTCAAAAACTTCTTGCGCTTTTGCAAGTGCACCACATTTGGCATACATATTGAGTAGGGCAGTGCCTACATAAATGTTCTTTTCAAGCAACCCCTTTTTGAGAATATCAGCATGTATTCTGCTGCCTTTGCACAGGTTCTTTTTCTTGGCACAAGCCTTTAGTAAGGCTACAAGAGCCGTATCCTCTTGAAACTCCTGGTGGTTGCTGTTGCTATCTCCTTGTCGTGCTTTGTGGTGGATTTCCTTGACCTTCATCATCCGGTTATCCTTCCGGACACAGAACTCTCGTTGCAGTCCTCTTCTTCTGAGCTCCTCTTGGACCCAAGATGGATTGTACCAGCCATCCATCCACAGCGACTCCTTTGTCATTTTATGTTTGAAGTCTGGGGATCTTGGGCTTCTCTGTGATGCAAAATAATGCTCAGGAAAGCCAATAGGTTTTCGTGTACGCTCATGTAATTGTAAAACAGTGCTTACCTTGCTGGTTCGATTGTCCCACCATTGGGAGGGATCCCTAAAGTACTCCTTCCATAAGAAGTCCATGTCTCTGCATGCCATATGGAGGGACGCAAGACGAAGTGCTTTTCGGTTGTTAAGTGGTGAGCTCTGCCAGGAAAATGCAAATATGTAATTGCAAAACTTACTTTTGTGAGGTCTTTTTTTTGTGGAATAATAGAGATATATATATATATATATTTCCAAAAGCAGCTTTACATCTTTACATTCAGACCCAGCTCAAAAAAAAACTCTTTAATTTCTACAGGTCCATGTTGAGCAAACCACATATTAAAGACCATCTGTCATCTTCCATCACAAAAGAAGACTGCCCCCAGAAAATCTGGTATCCTAGCTAAATACAGGCCTCAATCATAGCTTCAATTGTGCAACCTTTAGGAGACTGTTTCTCCAAGACATCTATTTTCTTGGTCCAAATTTTCACTACTAGTCTGGTTCCAACAGGGTTCTCAATGAAGGCCACATAAGTGTATACAATCTGCAACTCTTTGAGGTACCACCTTTTGGCCTTTGGCCCAAACTTCAGAGCTTTTGGCTTCATATATAACCATGTAACATCCTGAAACATAAAGAGAGCCTGTTCGGATTTACCTACCCAAGGAGGTATAGGGGTCAAGTTATGCCAACTTGCAATGCTTGAATTATCTAAATCATCTCGGCCTTATTCAGTTTATTCACATAGTATACAGACCAACGCATGTATATACATTTGTGCATCAACTCTGTCACATCCAATCCTAGATTGGCTTCTTTTTGAAAGACTATACAGTTTCTGGTATTCCATATCTCCCATAGACAGTAGAACCTGATTATGTTGAAAATTAGATCAGCAGCTCCATAAACTGACTGTCCATCTCTATTCATGTGCTACGGCAAACCCATTTCCCAATTCTGCTCCATGCCCCTCTAATAGCAAGCCAGTCCCAAAAGGCATGCTTCCCATCTTTCAGGGCAGTCTTGAGCCTGGGAAAACATCCACTGGTGAGTTTCTCTGAAGCAACTTGATCCCAATGGGTAGGACCCACATACATATCCTCCAAAGAAAGACCTGGGGTTTTGTAGAAATGCATATCTCCCATATTGTTTTCCATCTTCTCTAGCTATTTGGGCTCCAATTTACCCTCCAGATTTTGTTACAATAATCCACATTCACCTCATTTTTCCTCAACTCCTTATATAAGCCTTTGGTTGCCCCTTAATCCAATTTCACACCATCGTACCAAGCCCAATCCTTTATCTAGCAGGATTCATCAAAAGTTATGGATGTCCAACCCTTTTGTGCCTCATCCAACAACACATGTCTAACTAATTGCCCTTCCCTAGAAGACAATCCAAACTCCTCTTCTAGATGTTCAAGCTCCTTCCACCTCACTCTTGTCCCATCCCAACAATCAACTAGCCTCCTTAGCCCATTATTGTTCAATTTTTTAGCTAATATGGGATCCTGAAGGGCTAGAGGAGGGTTAAATTTTTCAGTCCACCATATCCCTAGGCTCAATAGAGAATTCCCTAATGCTCTGTAGCATCCATCCCAGACCTGTCACGGTTTGTCCGTCCATCCTTCTATGGTTAATTGGGGACGCCTAATTACCACTATGTTCAAAGCATGGCACTTGGGTGATTCCAATTTTTCCATATGTAGGACATATGAAATTAGGGATAGCTGGAACTAAGTGTGGATTTATTACTTATGTGCTGTCGTGGACTTGTGGCATGTGTTGCTAACTCGTAGTGTGTTTGAATGGAAAACCTTGTAGGAGATCAACATTTCAGCCAACACTTTTACATCGTGGCGATGTGGTGCGAGCTATTACCGGGATGGTTCTCATTTTGATATTTTTGCCATAGAGTTTACTACGAGGTTTTGTATTTGGCTGCCCATTTTGATGTATTCGGGCGTGGACCTATTGAGCCGCCCACTTTCGTTATATTGGGCGTGGATTTATTTATTTGCACATGAATTAGCCCTTGGGGTTCTTTTGTAAATATCCTTCAGTGTTTAGATAGTAACCCTTTTAGCTAAGCTTGTGATAAAAGCAACTCCCATTTTTGTAAAGGGCAAGCCCATGCATAAGCGTGCATCTATTTTTGGCTTATGGGCTATTTTTGATTAATAAAGCATAAATACTCAAGAAGTGGAAGGAAGTCGACACTTCTTAAGGGGGGATAGATTGCACCTAATGATTCTCCGTGTTTTTATGCTATGTTATGTTTTATGATATTTATTAATTTTTTGGTTATGGTAATTTGATTGAAGTGATGAACCAGTTGGTATTTGGTTGGACGGTGTGTCTCCCCATGATCCTAGTGGTTTCAGTGGTATCAGAGCAAAGGGGGGAGAGAAGGTGAAAAATATTAAGAAAAAATCAAAGGGAGGAAGGCTTGCAAAAGGAAGAGAGAAGGTACGTGCAACTTTCTGGTTTCTGAGAAAGAAGAAAAATTCAGAAAATTGAAGGCTTGGTTGAGGTCTCTTCTTCAAGTTACAACAAGGGAATATCTGAAAGATCCCTGCCCCTCTGCGCAACGAAATCGGGGGTGCTGGCAACAGGAGTAGCACTTCTTGCGCAGGGCAGAGCCTCTCACTCGGGGCCTCGCTCCCACGGATATCCGGTCAAGAGACTAATCCCTTGGTTCTTCCAAAACCGAACCCGAAAAACTTCCCTCGCCCAAAAAGCACGGACGATTCCTCCAGGATATTTTTATTCTAACGTAGTCAAGAGCCTTAACTAACCAAACTGATCCGACCGAACCCGTAAGTCACATGATCAGATCAAGGAAAACACTTGCACTTGGATCATAGAGACCAACGCTTTTTTCCTCATCGAGAGGCACAGCCGTTGATTCTTTTCCATAGAACAAAGACTATCCGGGATTAACTTCATTTATCGTACCATAACAGAATTGCGTCTCATTTTAGGGATCCATCAATCCAACCTAACCCCATCCAGTCCCATGGTTATATTTTGTCCCGGGTACCAGGAAAAAGAGTTCCCAGGCCCCCTAGCCGGCGCTTCAAGCAAACTTCAAGATAGTCACACCACTTACATACCCAAGATAGTCACACCACTTACACACCCAATATGAAATTGCCTGTTTCACAGATTCAGCTGTCTTTAAAACAATCTTTTAATGAAACCATAGTATCACTGATCATAATCCTCCAAAATATCCGGTTGAATTCTAATTTTCAATCATTCCTTCATCGGTGTACCTATGGCATCATTGACAACCAGAACACTCACCACCTGTTCACTTAGGGGCCTTTTCAATAGTTCCTAGCTCATAGTACCCGAAAATATATTCACTTATAAAAATCCAGATGGACTCTCCGTTGAAGATCAGCAAGATCAACCAATAGATCCATATAAAAGAGCCATGGACTCATCCGTTGAGAACCAGCGAGGTCAATCAACCAGATCCATGCCCGGGCTCAGAAAACAACTCTAACTCCTTGTTCCATTTTCTTCCTCGATGCACGCGTGAGTATCTTCCGTGACCCAGAGCCTGAGCACCGTATGGTTAACACCCTCTAGGATCCTTCGCAGGTCACCTAGTGCTTCACTCATAGGCTGCTTCCTTGGTCCCTCATCCACCGTACCGGAAGTTCACCATTTAAATCGAACCGAGGCTAGTCAAGACCTCGGCCGGACCTTGCTACGCGAGACGTCCTCCATTGACTCTCCGTCAGCTGTTGCAACTTTATCAATTTGGTTTTCGTCAGCTGTTACAACTTTATCAATTTGGTCACACGACCTCATTCTCACAAGATGGTCAAAATGCTTTCCTAGCATTCTTGACATAAAACAGTCATTTAAAAACGGGTCATAATTCTAGTTTCTAACGAACTCTCATCTTTCCATATCATTTCTCGTTATTCCACATTCTTCTACATCAATTCACATTGCTTAATCCACATCCAATCATATGTATTCCCATCGTCCTTCATCCATTCCACATTCTTCTACATCAATTCACATTGCTTAATCCACATCCAATCATATGTATTCCCATCGTCCTTCATCCATTCTCGTCCAATCACATCATATTACATCTCATCACATCTATCCTCATCATATCTCATCCATTCATATCTTATCTCATCCATTCACATTTACCCCAATCTACATCACATCATTTCTCATTATTCCACATTCTTCTACATCAATTCACATTGCTTAATCCACATCCAATTATATGTATTCCCATCGTCCTTCATCCATTCTCGTCCAATCACATCGTATTACATCTCATCACATCTATCCTCATCACATCTCATCTATCCCCATTACATCTCATCCATTCATATCTTATCTCATCCATTCAAATCTACCCCAATCTACATCTCATCCATTCATATCTTATCTCATCCATTCAAATCTACCCCAATCTACATCACATCCATTCCCATCACATCTCATCCATTCACATCTATCCTGATTCACATCACATCTCATCCATTCACATCTATCCCATCACATCTCATCCATTCACATCTATCCTGATTCACATCACATCACATCCATTCACATCACATCTTATCTATTCACATCTATCTCGATTCACATCACATCACATCTCATCCATTCACATCTATCCCGATTCATATCACATCACATCACATCCATTCACATCACATCACATCCATTCACATCACATCTCATCCATTCACATCTATCCTGATTCACATCACATCACATCACATCACATCCATTCACATTACATCTCATCGTTTCACATCTATCCCAATTCACAACATATCTCATCCATTCACATCTATCCCGATTCACATCACATCACATCTCATCCAATCACATCTATCCCAATTCACATCACATCACATCCATTCACATCACATACCATCCATTCACATCTATCCTGATTCACATCACATCACATCCATTCACATCACATCTACCCCGATTCACATCTCATCCATTCACTTCACATCATATCCATTCACATCACATCTCATCCATTCACATCTACCCCGATCCACATCACATCACATCACATCCATTCACATCACATCTCATCCATTCACATCTACCCCGATTATCCCCATTACATCACATTTACATTCTATCCCCATTACATCACATCTACATCTATCCACATCACATCTCATTCATTCCATCCACATTACATCACGTCCACATCTATCCACATCATATCTCATTCATTACATCCACATTACCTCACATCCACATCATATCTCATTCATTCCATCCACATAACATCACATCCACATCTCATCACATCCATACACATCCCATCTCATTCATCCACATCCATCCAATCATTCACATGCATGTCTATCCACATCCATCCATTTATTCACATTTACATCTATCACTTCACATCTTATTCTCATCCATTTACATCACATCACACCCATACATATCATCACATCTCATTCACATCTATTCACATTCACGTCCACATATATTCACATCACATCACATTTCATCCACATCTCATCACATTCACATCCACATTCCTTTACATCACATCACATCTCATCCACATCCACATTCCTTTACATCACATCACATCTCATCCACATCCACATCCATTTATATCACATCACATCTTATCACATCTACATCCACATCCATTTACATCACATCACATCCTTTCACATATCCTCACATTTCATTCTCATCTCTTCATTCACATCCACATCCATTTACATCACCTCACATCCCATCCACATCCCATCCATTTACATCACCTCACATCCCATCCACATTCATTTACATCACACCACATCTTATCACATCTATATCCACATCCATTTACATCACATCACATCTTATCACATCCACTTACATCTTATCACATCGCATTCACATCTTGTTCACATTTAGTAACATTTTCTATTTTCGATACCGATGGGACTTTTCTAAATTTTTACCAATTGCTTGGCCTAGTTAAAGGTACTTTCTCTCGACGGATATTTTCATATTCTTTCTCAAATTTCTCAAGTGAAATATATTCAATATTCTTCTTTTGAGTGAAAGATTCATGGAATTTATAAAAATCAATTCTACCCTTATTTCCCAATAATGCTCAAAATTCCACTTTTGATAAATACTCATAATTTAAATTATGCTAAAAATTCTTCTTTTTCCAATTTATTTCTTGGATCTCAAATATGATGGAAATTTCTCTTTTTGCATTTAAATGATTAAATTCCAAATGTCATGGGAATTTCTCTTTTATCATAAAATAAATTTATATAAAATTTCTCTTTTCTTTAATGAAAATATCCGTTATTTCAAATATGTCAAGAATTCCACTTTTACTATTTAAATGATTGAATTCCAAATGTCATGGAAATTTCTCTTTTATCATTTAAATTTTCTCATACATAAAATAAATTTATTTAAAATTTCTCTTTAAATAAAAATATTTATTATTTTAATATACCAAAATTTCACTTTTTCCATTTAATTACATGGATCTCTATTATCATGGGAATTCCTCTTTTTCCATAAAAATAAAATTACCAAAAATTTCTCTTTTCTTTAATTAATTATTTATGCATAAACACTAAAAATTAGTTTCCCATGAATACGATAAAACTCGTTCTTTTAGCATAGGATATTCAATCCTAGAATATGGTAAGAAGTCCTCTTTTAGCATTATGCATAAAAATAAGATATGTATTATTTTTTAAAAAAATTTACCATAGCTTCACTGCTATTACTCATAGTTTTTAATTTTTTCTAAAAAGAATAAGACATTGCAATATAATTATGATAGAAGATCTAACCATAAACTTAAATCCAATTTATGGAATTAAAACATAAATTTAGTCATAATTATAATCTTAATTATGATTAATCTACTAGATTAGGCTATTTCTACTATTCTTCTTTTCCCAAAATGATAGGAATATCTCTTTTACATTTAGAATCACTTAAAGTAGTTTTTTAACTACTTATAAGAATATACCATAATTTTATTATCATAGAAGCATAAAAAAGCCATTTTCTTAACCTCTAGCTTTACAAGCTTAGATATTGATTTTGAATTAAGAATTTATCAATGAGAAGCATTCATTTGCTAAAGAATTAGTCATAGGAATGGCTATTCTTTTGGGAGAGAGAGCTATACATAAAAAGCATTCTAATTAAGCATAAAGATTAACCTTTTTGTGATTAATCATTAAAACTCTTAGAGAAAGCTTCATTTGCATTAAAAATAACTAATTAGAAACTTCTCAAGCTTGAGAGGGGTTGAGAAGTGAAATCATTGAGAATATTAATGAAAACCGTTCTTACCTCTAGATTTGGCTTGCTTCTTTATCTTAGAAGGAAGCCCCCAACTAATCAATTGGTTTAGTATGTTGAGAGAAGAAAGCTCCAAGGATTGTTGAAGAGAGAGAGAAGCTCCAAGCTCTCCAAAAGTAGAGAATTTTTAAGGGATAATAGAAACTATCATTATTTTAATGTCATGCTAGCATGGTATAGTTCACATATTTTTTAACAAAAGACTAAGGATCTATTTATAGGTGAGGGAGGCCACTAACCAAGCCCAAATGGGTTCTAGAATTTTCCAGATTCAGTTTGGCTCAATTTGGACAAGATTTGGATCAGTTTGGCTTCCTTTTTTATTTGGTTTGATCCTCCAGGAGAGATAAAAATATCACTTTTTTTTGAATTTTTTTAATCCAGGAGAGAGGAGAGATAAAAATATCATAATTTTTTTAAATTAAAAACTCATCCACATGTGTGAAATAGGCGCCTACCTCAAGAGTCCCCCTCTCCTTACCAAGGTGTCAAAAATGCATCATGATTCTAAAATATCTCATTTTTTTAGTAATATCTCATAGTTTTTTAATAATAAACCTTGTACTCTGTCAACTCTTCATCTTATGTGAGTATTTACTCATGTTTAGGTATTTTCTTTTATTCTTTTCGATTTATCTCATCCCCACACTTGGATTAATCCAATTGGCCCATTGGAACCTTAATTGGACCATAATCCAAAAAATTCTGAAAATGTAGACCCTTAGGCTAAGGTCTTTTATACACATTTTCAATTAATTCCAAATGCTTATTGGAAAGTTCTTTTTGAATTTCTATTTCAGGGGAATCCATTTTAGACACTAGGAGGATTTTTATATCCAAGGATATCTCAGTTTTGGTGGATTATCTCTCTCTAGGCCAAAAAGGGTAAAACAAGATCTTTCTTCTGTTTTAGAGAGGGGAATAATTTCAAGAACAGAAGGGGAGGTTCTTACACCTTTACACCTCAAAAGATGGAGGGAGGAATCTTACATCCTACCCTACTTAAAAAACGCGAGATGGCCTCATCTCGCAGCTGGAGGACAAACTCTTTCCCTGAAGATCCAACTGATTCTGGGATTCCTTATAGTCTGGTCAACCCAAACAGAATCCTGGGATAAAGATTCCTTCTATAAGAAGAACATACAGGACTCATTATCAGATAACAATTCATAACATATCATTCATATCCTTAACACAATAATGGTTCATCAGACCGAAAATTCCATCTGAACATTCCTCCACGGGAATTTCAGTTATTTTGGTTCTCAATTTGTCATCCCTTAATTTGAGCCACTAGGTCAAAGGTCAAACAACAGCAATCTGACAGCACAATCTACTAATCTCATAGTGATTTGCTGGTCATTATCCCCATTCCAATTATTAACATCATTACTGGGATTCGTCCCATTCATCCTCATTGTGGCTTTGTTCAACTTATCTTCTTTCAACTAGAATTCAAGAATCATCATCTTTCAATCAAAATCCAAATCAACTCATCAATTCTCAACCAGAATTCTAAAATCATATCAACCAGCATTCGAATTCATCATCTGAATAGCATTTTTGCTTATAATCTCAAGGTCTTAGATTTACTTGTATATATTGTCAGTAAAGAGCTGCAGATACTCACGGTATATACAGCCCGTAGTCACGATCCTTAGAGTTATAAGGTAAATACCATCATATCTAGGCCTCAAGCAAATCAGGGATTCCATACAATTGCGGTACTTCATAAATTTTTGACATTTCTTGCTTCTCGGTTGATCCACTTTAGCCAATTCGCTCTAATACCACCTGAAAGATCCCTGCCCCCTCCGTGCAACGAAATCGGGGGTGCTAGCAGCGGAAGTAGCACTTCTTGCGTAGGGCAGAGCCTCTCACTCGGGGCCTCGTGGATATCCGATCAAGAGACTAATCCCTCAGTTCTTCCAAAACCGAACCCGAAAAAACTTCCCTTGTCCAGAAAGCACAGGCAATTCCTCCAGGATATTTCTATTCTAACGTAGTCAAGAGCCTTAACTAACAAAACTAATCCGACCGAACCCGTAAGTCACATGATCAGATCAAGGAAAAGACTTGCAGTTGGATCATAGAGACCAATGATTTTTTCCTCATCGTCGCGAGAGGCCCGTTTCACCACACGAAAATACCAAGAATAATTAAAAGACAAGTGCAAGGAGAGAATCTCCATGCTGCAGAAAAAGGTGATTTTCAAGTAGAGTGGCACATGGCGGGGGATCTTAAAACACTTAAGTGCATGTATAACGTTAGTAAAGGAGGCAACTCAAAGTCTCCTTGTCTTTACTGCAAAGAATCAACTCAAGTAATGGATTCCAAATTGTTATATGTACATTATGTGTGCTATGTTATATACACATTATGTGTGCATATACTAGGAGGCTAACCCACATTAGGCTTGTGAGCATGGGAGCATGGGAACAAGCTCTAGTGGAGCATGGGTTAGGACTAACCTTAAGGGTTAAGGTTAGGGTTAGGCATCCAAGGGTCACACATGGGAAATGGAGAGTCAAGAGTCACTTGAGGGCCTTCCTATATAATAGGGGCATGGGGCACACTCAAGGGAGCTTGGGGGCTTGGAGGTTTGGGCTCCATGAGGCCAAGACTATGTTATGCTCTCTTGTGTAGAGGTTCATATCTACTCTTCTACCATTTCACACTTTAGCTACATGCTATTGGATTGGAGTTATACCTCTTGATGGTATGGGACATCAAGGTAGAGGTATGATGTATTTCATTATTATTCATGTGTGCATCCCTTGGGCTCGGGGGTGGTTGGGTGGTTGAGTTTATGCCTGATTTATGCATGTTTATGCATAACAATTATCTAGAGAGATCTTAGGGTTTAAACAGTGGTATCAGAGCAATCTCTATTTAATTGTTGATTTTTTTTAGTAAATTTTAATATTTACTAATAAAATATTATTTTTTGTTGATTTGTGTTGATGAATTACACATGGATCATCGATTTGGTGATTGGAACATGTGTTACTACAATTCAATGGACGAATCGACGTTGCGGGGGAATACCGTGAGTTAATGCTATTTTTTCCTATTTTTTTATGGTTAAAATCAAGCATTAATAGATTTTTTTTACAAAAATACCATAAAGTTTTGGTGGATATTTTTGAGAATGGATTCCCTGAATTTTTAGAATTTTTAGAAATTTTTTTCTAAATTTTTAGGAATTTTTTGAGTAATTTTATGATTAAAAATGTATTTTTATACATTTTTGCGGGTTTTTTCCGCGGGAATGCGACCAAATTTCTGTCAATTTATACTGAAATTCAGTAGGGGACAGCGTGTTGATGCATGAATTGCTCTCCCGTGTGCGTGGGGTTCTCTCCGCCTCTCAAATCTGATTTTTCTTTCTCTTTTTCGGGAGAAAATCTCTTTAAAATGATTTTTTTAACATTTATGATTAAGATATGTTAATTAAAAAGCTTAATTAAAGATTAAGCTAATCTCTCTCTGATTAACAGAGAGAGAGAGAGAAGAGATTGGAGGAGAGATGGAAATGGAGAGGAAAGGGAGGAGAGAGGGGAGAAGAGAGAGTCCTCTCTCTCTCATTCTCTATGCGTAGGCGACGAGAGGGGGGGCTGCGCACAGCAGCCGGAAAAAAAAACGCCCCCCCCCCTAAAAAATCAAAATGCAATATGAGCTTAAAGCTTATTTTTTCATTTTGTTTCATTTTTTAAAAAAATGAGTTTTTTATTTTTAAAAAAAGCTTTTTGAATTTATTTCAAAAAAAAGCTTGGAAAAAGCCTGGAAATTACTGAAAAATTTGGGATTTGAGGGAAAAATTCTCTGAAAATTCTCTGAAAGTTTTTGGCTTTTCATCTTCCGAAAAACCTTTGGCTTCCCGTTTTCCCGAAACCTTTTGGCTTTCCGAAATCCGGAAAAACTTTTGACCTTCCGTATTCCGGAAACCTTTGACCTTTCACATTCCGATTTTTTTTTTTGTCTTTTCATTTTCCCAAAACTTTTGGCTTTCCGTATTCCGGAAAAACCGTTGGAATTCCGAAATTTTTTGACCGTTCGTATTCTAAATGCGTTCGGGGTAATTTAAAAATTTCAAAAAATTCCTAAAAATTAGTGGAAAATTAGACAAAGGTTATTTTAAATTTCGAGAAAATGTGGGGTTGGTGTTTGGCACGTGGTGTGTCCATTCGAACACTCGTGACCATTGAAATTCCTTTAAAAATATATTTTTTGACCCAAAAAATTAGAAAAATCCATTAAAATTGTAAATTTTCATTGGATTTGAGAATTGTTGGGCGGAATTGGAAATTTCGTGAACGATGGGATTCTCAGAAAAAATTAGAAAATTTCTAGAAATTATTTTTAGAAATCCTAAAAATTGATATTTTTTAAAATATCAATGGTATTTTGGTAAATTTAATTGCTAAAAATTTTCTGGAAAAATATAGGTTTGGAATGCCATGAGATAGGTTTCGTGGAATTCAAAATTATCATATTTTGAGGTCCTATAAAATTAGGAAAAAATTGAGAAAAATCATGATAATTCTTTTTCTCGAGAATTTAATATTTTCGAGAGTTATTTAATGTTGAAGTACGTTTTCTCGTGCTGACATTAAATAGATGCGTGTTATTCGCATATTATTAATACGATTATATCTCGTATTAATGGATATTTATGTTTGGATTAATTCTAAACTATGTATTCATGATTTTTTACCATTGTTTAGCCATTCTTTTTGGACATGTTCCTTAATTTCTTTTGATGGCTATAATTTACGTTCAAAGTGTGTTTCACCTTTGACACTTTTCCATGATAATTTATTTTGGCACTTATTAAAGTGTGGATTGTGCTTAATTTCTTAAGCCTAAGACAAATTCTATCATGGGTTAGTTGATCCGTTTGTTTTGGTGGATTTTTATTGGATGTTTTCCAAGTTTTATATGGACTCATCAGGTTCTGCCTAGATCACTTGTGTCTAGGCGTTTTTTATTGAGTGCTACACACATGTGTTTCACTTTCTTACTTTGGAGTTTTATTTGAACAACACAACGTTCATATACTCCGTATTGATGAGTTGGCCACCAATTTTAATGCTTCTTTTGGCATGTTTATGTCCATTAGAAGGTATGCATTGATTTTTATGATCAACTATGTTATTTATGGATTGAAGGAGCTTCTATGCTTTTATCCATGGTTTTATAAGATCTTTTGATCTTTTGAATAATTACATGTGCTTTGAAGGTAGCACTTGCCTTCGTTTTTTGCACATAATTTTGGAGTATATTTCTTATACTCTTGTATATATTCCAACTCGGATACCTAGTTACTTATATATCTAGGTGAGTTATTTTTTTACCCTAACTTTATTGTGTTTTGGGTAGTTATCATCAGAAAGGCGCCAATAATTCAATTTCTTTTCTAATGATGTACTCAGAAGGAGTTATTCCTTGATGTAGTCTCTCAAGTATATAGAGACAGGTTTAGTATGTGAAAGTCTAGATAAGGCCATCTTATTCCTTTTATACAAGATTTTATTCATATTTCCTAGACGACATACTAGGGAGTTTCAAATTGTTAAGGTATGTATGGGTGGTATCATGGTGGTATGGGACGCTAGTGATCCCTCACATATATTATCTTATGGGATAATTTGGGCTCAAGATTGTTGCTTTGCTTACATCACTTAGCATGTTGATCTCAACATTCAAAGACGATCTTATTTCTAAATTCACTAGAAGTTATATTGTGGGCATTCTCTAGATAAATTTCTTTTATCTATAGCCTACATGTTTTGATGAGGGTAATCTCATCAGCATTTTCACTTGTTGAAATCTCTTTCTTTAGAGTTCAAACAAGTTTATCTTGTTGTGTTCAGATAAGGAAATTTGGATTCTTCCTTTGTTGGCATTTCTTTCTCTAGTTCCGTACTTTAGGTGATTTACACAATCAACCTGATAGGTTTACGGATGGACATATGTAACTCATCGAGACGTTGATGATTATCTATGTTGATATGGGTAACTCGAGACATCGATTATTCCATATGCAAATGTGGATATGTCGAGGCGCCGATGAATCCCTGGTTTCTGCTGTTATAATGCCATGCTTTCCTACTTTATTCCGAATGGTTTACAACGAGAAAGTTACTTTGAATGTGAATTGCTCTGATCATCCGCAGTAGTCCTGATGGGCAAACAGAGTGTATGAATCAGATTGTAGAGAATATGCTTCGTGCATGTCTCTAGAAAATCATCATATTGGGAAATATCTTCCAATGATGGAATTTGCCTATAACAGTTCTAAATTTACGGCTAGTCCGTGCATACTTATGTATGGATACCAGGGCACCTATTGATGTCGGTCTTAAGGACATCGAGCTTGATGCATCGAGGGATTTCTTGCGAGATATGCAAGAAATGCTGACCGAAGCTCGGGACTCTATCAGGAGTGCTCATGATAGGGCACGGTTTTATGCTGATAGGTAATGCTCATCTCGGTCTTTTGAACCAGGAGCGTTGGTTTATTTTAATGTTCCTAAAGATTTTCAGACTTTGTCAATGGAAAAATGCTCGAATTTATCTCCTAGATATTGTGGTTCATTTCGAGTTATGCATCGGATTGGCACGGTTGCGTAAGAACTAAAACTACCTCCAATTGTTAGAGTTCATCTAGTCTTTCATATCAATAGATTGAAAGGGAAACTGGGAGGTGAGGATAACAGAGTTACTCCTCAAGAACTCGTTGAAGTCGAAGATTTATCCTATGTTCCACATGAACCTGATATGGTACATGAATTCAGGGAAAGGAAACTTTGTAGTTGACTTATCCTTGAGGTTAAAATTAGGTGGAAAGATGGAAAAATTGAGGATTCGACTTGGGAGTCGGTTGAGATTGTTCAGCGCAGTTCTCCTTCTTTTCATTGCAAGAGTGAAATGTTTTGAGAGAGGGGAAGTATGTTATATGTACATTATGTGTGCTATGTTATATACACATTATGTGTGCATATACTAGGAGGCTAACCCACATTAGGCTTGTGAGCATGGGAGCATGGGAACAAGCTCTAGTGGAGCATGGGTTAGGACTAACCTTAAGGGTTAAGGTTAGGGTCAGGCATCCAAGGGTCACACATGGGAAATGGAGAGTCAAGAGTCACTTGAGGGCCTTCCTATATAATAGGGGCATGGGGCACACTCAAGGGAGCTTGGGGGCTTGGAGGTTTGGGCTCCATGAGGCCAAGACTATGTTATGCTCTCTTGTGTAGAGGTTTATATCTACTCTTCTACCATTTCACACTTTAGCTACATGCTATTGGATTGGAGTTATACCTCTTGATGGTATGGGACATCAAGGTAGAGGTATGATGTATTTCATTATTATTCATGTGTGCATCCCTTGGGCTCGGGGGTGGTTGGGTGGTTGAGTTTATGCCTGATTTATGCATGTTTATGCATAACAATTATCTAGAGAGATCTTAGGGTTTTAACACAAATGGTGGAAGAGAGCACCTAATAGAGATAAAGTTGACCCTGACTTCAAGGCCATTCTTGAAATTCCACTATGTAATGTTCACATATGCACATTGCATGGTCTATGTCGAATTATTGAGAAATTGGTATTTTTGTATATTGGATTTGCTTGGAAACTCCGTCCTGAAAAAAAATAGAAAGGATGCTCTTCAAGCATTGGAAAAAGTGTTATCCGATATAGGTCTGCATGGAGGTGATGTTCATATCACAAAGGATTTTAAAAAGTCTACCAATGGTAAGGAGGTACCAATCAAGCCCTCTATTGGTGGTGTTAAGGCAAGAAGATTCTTGTCTCGACCCAAACACAATAGTAAGCAAGTAAGGCAAGGTAGAACAGTTTCAAGGATTAATTATGGATTGTAAGAAGCAAGTCCATAATGTCGTGAAAGATCATGAGGCAGATGGGGAAGCAGGAAATGTGAAGGCAGAGGTGTGGAGGTCTCTTGATCAACTCTTCATGTTCTGTGACAATGTAACATGGACAAAGAGTGATTACAAGAACTTTGAAGAGGCAATTAAACATTTTGGGAAGTCAATGAAAGACGCGTGGATAGCCTGCAATATAACTCACTACATGATAAAGTTCTGTCTTCTTCTTTTACTTAAGTGTGATCCTCTTTTTTTTTATCTTACTATGCATTCTTATGTCTCTGTGAAAACAGCATATCATCTACAACCACCTTCCCTATTTTGTCAAAAAGTATGGATGCCCAGCAATTTGGTCTAGCCAAGGCATGGAGAAGTCTCACTACATGGCATGTAATGCATTTTTGAGACACACACAACACTACGGAGGGAGTCAAAAGGCGAATAGTCTAAAGGAAGTCTTCCAATGGTTTTACCGAGGCATTCTACAGAGGCTGCATACTAAAAGAAAAGTTGCTAGTTCCAAAGTCAAGCTTGCTTTTATTCTAGCCCAAAAGCAAAGACGAAGACAAACTTTGGACAATTCAATGGCAGCAGAGAGACATAGACAATGGAGGGATTCGAAGATATTTAGAAACCATAAATGGACAAGCAAACATGAATAGCAGTTTGTAACTTATTGGTGTTATGTCCACATGTTTTCAAACTCAATCAATAGATTTTTATTTTGTGGAACAAGTGACTCTTGGTGTTATGCCTATATGTTTTGAGACTCCATCAAAAGTATTTCTTTTGTGAAACATGTGATCTATATTAACAAGCATCAATACATCCATGAGCTACACACAAAAAATTCAATCAATACTACTTAATTATGCTAGACACACTATTGATCCTTACCAATAAGGTACTGAGTGTCAAACGCTTTTAGAAGCTACTGAGTGTGGGAAGAGTACTGAAGTGTCGTACGGTGATGGGACAAATGCAAAAGGGTACTGATCGTCCGTACAGACAAGGAACTGATGAGGATCAAAGACTTTGTACAAATCAGTTCAACTTCAATATAATGTTTGTGCTATATTTGATGACTAAATCCTATTACTCCCAGGGCTTGCCAATCGGAACTCTCTTTTTGATCTTGATTGGACTCTTTTTCTTCCTTGTTGGCTTGATGTCAACTGTCTGTTTATCAATGCTTGCCTCTGTTGCTTGTCTGGGAGGGGTATCCTTGTCTTCAGCTATCTCCACGTGTTCTTCTTCTTGGATTGTGTCGCCTAATGCAATCATGGGTGGCTCTCGAAAACTTATGAGCTTGTGTCTTCCATAGCCCTCCAGACATTTGGGCTCCTTTACACCACATGCTAATGCATAAGAAGTGTAAGACAAAAAGTAAGAGGCCCTAGAGGCCTGCTTATTCACATAATCCCCAAATATATCTATGGCAGACAACCTCTCTATCAAAATGATCTTTTCCTTTTGCCATGAAAGATCATGTCCACCTAAAACTCTAGACAAACATTTAAAGAAGTAAACAATGGCTTCTCCATTGTTGCTCAACTGCCTATGGTAAATCAAGATCTTAGCACTGCCTAGATCATGAATATAATGGGCTAGGCTTGACATTTTGCCAAACCCAGCCGGCCTGCTTCCACTTGTTCTCTGGAGGAATGTGTCATCCTCAATTTGTAGCTCCCACATATCAAAAGATTGGAGTGAGACAATACACAACTACAAAACATTTAAACACAAGATAAAGTATTTGATTTGAAGTAACAAGATCATACCTTCTCATTTTCATCAGCAACAAGAAGTTCATCTTTCCAAAGATTTATTCCTCTCCCCTCCAGTCCAGCCTCTTCTTTAAGCTTTCCCTTGCATAGTGCTGAGAGATTCATAGCTTCCTGTGTGAGCTGGAAGGCAGCTTCATCTGTATAGAGCGGTTCTCTCTACCGTGCAATATAGTGCTCATAGAGTACTACCGATCAACAAATGTGTTACGAAACACAATGTCAATCCGAGGACTCGACCCGATTAGTGCATGAAGGCTTATCCCATGAGGGAGAGTTCACATACACAAACCACCACTTGACGATTCAACCATTCAACACCTCAATCAATCTCTCAATCCCTTAAATCCACTACACTAATCAAGACAACAAGCAATGCATAGCAATCTCTTAATCCCATTCAAACATTGATTAAATCTTAGCTTTCCCTAATGCTTGCAAATCCATAAGCGTGCATCTACTAACCCACAAGCTTAAGCAAGCAGAGAATGTAACATTCACAAACCCACAAGCTCATAGAGAGAGTCTATCCATGAATAACTCATTGCCAAAGAAGTGGGCAAGAGCTTGCATCAATGGAGACTACACACACACACTACAAGCATGCAGCATACACAAGAGAAAGAAAGAAGCATTCAACTAATCATAGATTAATCTACTTCAATGATGCTAAAACAGATTAAGAGAATAAAGTGGAGCTATACTCATTGGAGCTTCATGCTCATTAGAGTACAATAGAGAGAGAGTTTTAGAGAGTTGCCATAGCTTGAGAGCTCAAGAGCTTCACTCAATAGCTTATGGGAATGGCAAAAACGTCCACTTTCTTTAGCTAACATCTCTTTTGTAGAGATGCCACTAACCCTAACCCTAGGCCTCTTTCACACATGGGCGGACAACCCCATAAGTGAGCCTTGCTTAATACACTTAGAACTCTCATTTAGAACCCACATTGGCCTAAAACGATTTACATTGCACTTCGGCACAAAAATATGGAAAAATTAGGTGCGTCTTTATGTTCCCATGGCTACAATCCCGCTCTCTCGCATTAATTGCTTCCGGCCTCCTTCCATAATCCGTGTTCCCGTCAGTGTTTCCGCGGAACATTCCCCCCTTCCTAAATCGCGCACGTCCTCGGGCGCGGTAGAAGCAAAAGCTGCAAAAAAATACTGGAAGACAAGTAAAGCCTTTTATTGAAAAAAAAAACCCAGCAATGACAATCTCACACGTGAGCATACAAGTGAAAGGCCAATTATAGTTTTAAAGATTGCTAAAAGATGTGAGTAAAGACTAGTCAAAGTGAGACTAAGTGGTAGATAGTGCTATGCAAAGGCAAGTGTGCTTGTACACCGCAAGTTATGACCGCAGTCTCAATGTCCTACAAGTTTTTAAGTTATTCCTAAGTGGCAACCCGACTCCTAAATATGAGCAATGGTGATTGGAACTTTTTTTCTTTTTTCTTTTTTTTTTCTTTTTTTTTGGTGTGTGTGTAAAAGATGAATAAAGAGGAAGGTTCCATCCCAATGAGACCCAAGCAATGGCCAAGAGACCTCCGCCAAGAGAATCTAAAGGCCGCTAAGTATCTCAAGGGCGACAGACCCTTTTCTTTCTTTTCGACATAAGGAGTACCCCTTGAAGATGAGGGCATCGGTCTCAAGGGCCCATAATGTACCCCAGAGTCCTACCAACATCTATCAAGGTGATAGAGTCCTTGAAGGTCTTTTTCTGAATCTTTTAGACGTCAGTGTTCACTCCATGGAAACCAAGGCATCGGCCCCAAGGTGCTAAGACAACCCAAGGTCCTACTACCAAGCATTCCACATGGCTAAAGACACGTCATGTCTCGATTCACTTGTATATATCTTTTAGGGTATGATTTTCATAAATTTTTTATTAATCCTAGCACCTAGACCATACCTAAGAGGTAGCTACCACTAGGGATAACGAATATACTTCGAGACCATAAGAACTTGGCATACTCCGTTGGTATATATCCTACATCGTCTTCAAATAGAAATACCTTCTACTAAGTCCTCTAAGAATCTAGAAATCACTCACCACATTTTAACAACTAATTTAAAACTTAAACCAGCCAACTGTGTGTGAACATGCAAACAATATATCCAAAAGTTAAAAGCACATAAAGAACAAAAGATTATGATTTGAACACACCTGTTGTAGTGCTCGTTGATGTTGTGGAGATTGCCGAGGGGAAAAACCCAGTGGGAGAAAAGTGCCAAGGGGAAAAACCCAGTGGGAGAAAAGTGCCCTGGCTTGTTGATCTTACTGTGGAGTTGATAAGCTTACCCTTGCACTGGTGGTGGATCCGTGTCCACTTCTGCTGGAAAGATGGTATCAATCGTAGTAGCTAATGCATGGATTCCACCAATACCCTCATGTGCCCATTCCAAGATCTCCTCATATTGGTCAGGGTTAGGTATAAGCTGCAACACTCCATCATTACCCTAACGATATAATCTCCCTGAAATTAACTTGAATGGTCGCCATAAGTCCACATTAGGACCCGCTAGTTGTATCTGCCCACTTGTCAAAATTTCTAAGATGGGTTCAGACCATTTAGGAGCTGTCTCTACAAGGAAAAGTGTTGAATCTAACATATCATCATCCACACCCACAGGAGCTTCTCCAAAGGTGATTCGAGACAAATGATCTGCCCTTAGATGAGTTGTTCATTTTCGGACTGCCACTTCAAAATCAAACTCAAGAAGGATGACAAACCACCTCACAATCCTTCCAGTTTCACAAGGCTTATTCACCAAATATAGCAATGCTTGATGGTCCACAAAAATATGAATTTGTTTGCCAAAAGGTAATGGCGAAACTTTTTCACTGCATATATGATGGACAAACCTTCTCTTTCTGTTGTGGTATAATTCTTCTCAGCATTGTTCAACTATCGACTACCATATGAGATTGGGAAATCCTTGTTATGTTCTCCCGATTGAGCCAAAATACATCCAATTGCAAAGTTTGAAGCATCAATATGGACATAAAAAATTTGGTTCCAATCTGGTGCCCGTAAGATGGGCGCAGACACTAATGCTTGCTTCAACTTTTCAAAGGATTCCTCACACTCGTCTCAGTCCAATTAAACTTTACAAGAAGAGCATATAATGGTCTGGCTAGGACAGCGTACATGTAGATGAATTGACGATAATAGCCACAATGTCCCATGAATATTTGTACCCCTTTAGGGTTGATAGGCCGAGGTAAGGAGACAATGACATCAATTTTATCCATATCTGTTGAAATCCCATTGCGAGAAAAAATATGGCCCAAAATTTTCCCTTGTCTTACCATGAATTTGCACTTGTCAGGATTCAAGCATATACGATAAACTTGACACTTTTGAAACACAAGTCTGAGGTGTTCTATATGATCATCACGCTCTTGTGAGTGAACACATAAATCATCCATGAAGATCTCAAGAAATTGCCTAAGGTACTCCTTGAATACATGACTCATTAACCACTGAAAGGTTGCTGGTGCATTTGTTAGACCAAATGGCATAACACGATAGGCAAAGATGCCATGTTCAGTAGCAAAGGCTATCTTGTGTTGATCCTTTGGATCAATTGACACTTGATTGTAACCGGAGAATCCATCCAAGAAACTATATGCCTTTTTCC
The DNA here is from genome assembly GCF_041138505.1 of Cibotium barometz. Classification (NCBI taxonomy): domain Eukaryota; kingdom Viridiplantae; phylum Streptophyta; class Polypodiopsida; order Cyatheales; family Cibotiaceae; genus Cibotium; species Cibotium barometz. Next base: position 30,852,806 of record NC_141083.1, read on the forward strand.
CTGCAACTCGTTCCAAAACATGATCCGTGATTGGAAGTGGGTAATGATCACGTACAGTAGCTGCATTTACCTTCTTGAGGTTTACACATACTCGAAGTTTTCCATTTTTCTTGGGCACCACTACAATAGGGGAGACCCATTCAGTGTGTTCAATCTCATAGATAAATTCTGCCTCTAAGAGCTTGTCTATTTCTTCTTTTATCTTTCGTGCAAAATTCTCATTGTAAGTATAAGGACGTTGCTTGGAAGGCTTTGCATCCTCTCGCAATGGAATTGTATGCTGACATATGCTTGGATCAACTCCTTTGAGGTCTTTATAACTCCAAGCAAAAACATCGCGATACTACTTTATTGTTTAATTAATAACTTCTCCTCGTCTAAGGATAAGTTTGTGGCAATCCACACATAGCGAGGCTTTTCTCCTGGCTTAGCGATATCAATTTTTTTTGCATCTTCTGGACCATCATATGAAACCCCTGGCACGCTTGGCTTTTGTCGCATGGGCTGTTGAAGAACAATCTTCCGATCTTGAAGAGTGTACTATGTGAAGTTGGGGGGAACATTGAGACCTTGTTCTTGTCCACTTGAGTCATCACTAATTGAAGACCATGTGGTTTTGAGCTCTCTTTTGCAATTTTGCATCAGATTTTTTTGTTCAACCGTTATCTTTGCACTTCCGACACTCTCTTTTGAATCGGTTTGAGACTTGAGTTTTGGTTTTGGTTTCTTCGTTTTTTTGCAATTTTTGCTAACAGTTTTTAGCTTTTCTCTTGTTTGGAATCTATCTGATCGTTTTACTTGGTCTTTGATACTATCTTGTGCTTGGACATAGTATAGATATCCATTCTTTCCTGAGAAGTGAGGTGGTGGTCGAGAGTGTTCATTCTTAAACTCCTCGTCTTCTCTTTGTTTTCTCTCACATCGTTCCCTCTCATCTTGTTTACGGATTTTCTTATGGCTCTTACAGCATTTACGTTTAGGTCGGCTTCGAGGGATCTCTATTTGAACCTCCCTTCCTCTCAAGAGTAGGCATGCCTTTCCTAACTCTTCCTCGGGGATTATCACATCATCTTCAAAATCAGAGTCCCATCTATCTTCCTTATCAGCATCATTGGCAGATTCGAGTGTTAAATCCTCCACTGAGACTTCCTCTACATGCAGTGCTGTTGTGGATGCATCCCCATAGTATAAATCATCTAGAAGGTCACGTGGTTGTACCATTCGTATAGGAATAATGTCATATCCATCTGAGTCACAAAATTGAATTGGCTTAGGTAAAGCACATGTCGATAATGTTGCAAGGATATGACTCCATTCTAGGGGATCAATTAAGTGCTCAGGGAAGGGTTGTGGAATATATGCCTCATCTGATTACCCTTAAGTCTCTCAGTGTTGAAATCCCTACATGAGGCTCCACACATCCACAGATCTTCTCACCCATCTGACAATGTAACTCTTGAGCCCTCAGATGAAGCAGAATCAAACTCATCTATTGGAGACCTTGTTACATCACGATATGAGTGATTCTTTAGGTTGACCCTTGTGATGACAGAATCATGTCGGAGGTACAAATAATTATATCCCCAATCTTGAATCATTTGAAATTGTCGCATGAATGGTCTACCCAATATCACTTCATAGTTTGGATGCTTTCCAAAATCCACTACTGCAAATGTGTGCTCATATTCAATCCCACATGTGGTGACCAATATGTTCTCTAGCAGCCCAATGGGATGTTCTAAGCTTCCATCTGCTAGTTGCAAGCGCATCCTGGTACTCCTAATAGCATCCTGGTACTCCTAATAGGTGGTTTGTCTCACTTTTCCCAAATGGACCTTGTCATAATGCCCACTCCTGCACTACTATCAAGTATTGCAGTTGAAGCTACTTTTCGCACTTCTAATGGGAGGGTAGCATTTCCCTGATCATCCTCACAAAATTTTCCTACTTTGTTGATAGGAACTAGCATAACATGCTTTGTCTCAGTGTGTATAGTACAATGATGGTGACCCTTTTGTAGCAATACCTGCTTTGACAAACATGTGGCAATATCATTCCGCAACTCTGGACGAAGCTTTATCAAATCAAGCAAAGGTATGGTACAAGCCACTGGTGCTGACAAAATAGCTTGCACGATACCCATATCCATCTCCTTTGTCAAACTTCTATGCATGGAGGGTATCCTCAAGGTTTGAGAACAGTTCTCATATTCTCCCAAATAAGATGGTAAGGTTTTCATTGTATGCTTACTTCTAGGAGAAACAATTGTTTGAACTTCCTCCTGGATGCTTGGACGTCTAAAGTTGTTTTCTGTGCACCTGGTAAAATCCACCTCAGAGAATGGAGGTGAGATAATAGAGGACATATTCTCATTAACTTTCTCATGAACTGCTGCTGCCCACATCTCATTTGCCATGTCCTCGTTAGCATCAATAACTTCATCATTGCATGGGAAGGCAAGACTAGGTGGCGGCAGAATGCCTTCTTTCAATGGGGTGTCAATTGGTGCAGACTTTTCGCTCTATGAGCTTGTGAGATCAACTCACTTTTCATTTCCCAACTTGATGACACTTTTGGTATGGTTTCTAATGTTGGCTTAAGAGAGGTTGGGCCCCAAGGGATAGGTGGAGGTGGACCCTCAAGTATTGATTGAGCTTCCCTAATGAGTTGCTGATGTACAGCTAGATTGATCTTCTCCTAAGGAGGGTTTGGGTATTCTTGAAGCTTCTTGGGTAGCTCAGATAGAGCTGCAATGCGACTTCTATGAGCATCAATGATGGCATCTAGAGTCTCATTCACCTTATCCACAAAAACAGAACCCCCAGAACTATCCTCGGTTGTACTAGCCTCATCTTGTTTAGCACTAGGCCCAGGTTGAGGTTGATGCTCCTCATGCACTTCTTGGGATGAAAAAGCTTGATCCCTCATGTTTTGTTTAGAGACTTCTTGAGAACTACTAGATGCACTCTTAGTTTGCTTGTTGCGGTTCTTTTTCCTCCTAGTGGTCCTTTTTCTATTGGAACGTAGGGTCTTGTCCACTAGATTTGCCTTTGCATCCCTAGTTCGAGGTGTCTCATCAGTCTGCATTTCGGCATTTCGTGTCTGTGATCTAGTCATGACTCTAAGTGGCACGACATCCTCATTCTCTGATGAAGGTGGCGATGGAACTGCTTCTACGAAGTTGAGTGAAACCTTTGGTTGAGAGGTGCCTTCCTCATGTGGTTTCAATAAACAATCCTTTGGAAAGTGTTCTACACAACACCCTAGACAATATCTTTCAATTGGTGGAAACTGTGGTACTTTTGTATTGGATCGAGCTGCTTGCCTTGGGCGATGTGGACAATCACGAGCCCAATGGGGTTCTCCGCACTCATAACAGGGGCCCATTAGTTTGGCTTCTACTTTCCTTTGCTGCCATTGACTTGAGGGGCCTGGAGTCCTAGGTTGGTAGCCGCCTAGCAACATCAAAGAATTTTGTTCCGCCAGTGCTTGGCTTGGATATGCGGGACTTTCAAAGAGATTTTCCTTGGATGAATATGATGCATATTCCTCCTCCACATAGCCTGGGTTTACCAAGTCTCTACACATATTTGAATTGTCGTAGTCAACAACCCTCACAGGAGCAGTCCCAGGAGCAGGAGGTTGAGCTCCAAGTACAGGTCGTGCTTGCTCTTGTGCCATCGATGGCTTACGTTCAAAATTAGTATACTGTTGATGCATTTGTGGAGCCACTCCACCCCTTTGTTGCTCACGCTCCTATCTCATTCTTGCAATGCGAATACATTCCTGTGTGGTGTGGGTAAAGTTCCAAGCACAGACCTGGCACCACTTCTTTGTGGGTTGGTTTGTGACTAGAGGAGAAAAGGTATTACATTCTTCGATTTTATGGTTACCGCCACATGCTCCACAAAGATGAGGACCTGTAGGTAGTACACTCCTCATTCGCTGCTGCTGTTGTTGTGGCTGCATGGGTGGGCGATAGGTTTGTCCCAATCTCCTTAGTACTAGGTTAGCTATGTGGTCTGGATTTACTAGTGCGCTAGACCCTGAACTTTGGTCATCACCCCACTGATCCCTCGGTTGCACCTCAGGGCCAGAACCATCTTGGAATTTGAAGTTATCTGTGAAATCCATAGCATCATGGCAACATTCATTGAAATTTGTATGCTTCTTTGCATAGAGATGTGTATGCAGTGTTGAATTTTCGAGTCCTTTTAAGAAGAGAGAAATTAATCGACTCTGGGTGGGCTTCTCATCTTCTGGGCAACGATTAATGTACTGCTTCATACTATTTACACAGTCTCTAACACTCTCAGTCTCGCCTTGCTTGAAAGAGTAGATGTTTGCTACTGTGTCATGCTGAATCCCCATCAAGGAAAAAGCAGCAATGAATCTCTCTTCCAAAACTCGTAAGGAAGATTTGTCTGAAGCCTCTAGTGCCTGAAACCAAGCAAGGGCCTTTCCCTCAAGAGTGAGCCCAAATCCTTCAATTTGCGTATGCTTGTCAGTCACTTTGTCAGCTCAAACTGCTTGCCTAAATGCTGCAACATGGTCATATGGATCTCTCGACCCTTCGTACTTCTTTACCAGTTTTTGAAGAGTTGATGGCCTTACTTGTCTTGAATACTCATCATAAGGCCTACGGCCTCTCACTCTCAGTGGGAACTGTTCCTCTCTTTGGTAAGATGGTCCACATGCATCCCAAATTGGTGTGGGTCTCCTATTACCTGCCTCACCAACCCCCTCCAAAGATCTTGTTACCCGCATTTCAGGAGGTGCATTTATGGGAGGCTGAGTTGGCTCCCCCACCCTCCGATTGTCATAGTGAGAGAAACGTTGTTGTTGTGTGATCTGTGGTCGCACTTTTGGTGTAGGATAATATCTTGGTGCTAGAGTTGGGCTACTTGCAGTGGTCCACTTTGATGTTGAGGGTTCCTCTCTAGTGAACTCTCTTAGGGGAGGAGCAACAGTTTATCCTAGAAAGGCTGTCTCTCCTGGTTTAGCTGTATTAGTTGAGAACACTTCCATGAATAATGATTGTCCTCTCCCTTATCCGGTGTGCGGTGGTGGTCTTTATGGTGCGGTGTGTGGGTCTCTCCACGCGGTGTGCTGTTCACACACAACCGCCTTCTTTTATTATTATTATTTTTTTTGAAGTGCGTGTGCAGTGAACTAAATGTGTGTATAGCTGTGAGATTTGCAGCGAATTCAATGCGTGTGCAGTGAACTAAATGCATGTGCAGCAAATTCGAAATGTTCAATCTTCATGTGTGTGTGCAAATTTCAGTTTTTCTACAAGTGCAGGTTTAACAGAGAACTAAAATGCACAAAATTAATGATGCAGAAAACTAAACTAAGCTAAGAACAGAAAATAAAACGAACATGCAAAAAAATGAAATTGTAAAAATTTTCCTTAAACAGAATGACAGAAATGCAAAAACAGGCCTCTCTTTTTCGCACACAAATTGAAATTTGCGGGTTTAGCGCCTACCTCCAATCCTTCCCATGTGTTGAATCCTTGTCCTAACCTGAGGGAGAAGTTTAGCCAACCAATCGCACTCAAATTGCAAGACAAATAAAGAGAATTTAACAGCAGATTAGTCTTAAATAAGTACCAAAATTAGTCCCAAAGCTTGCTCTCCTATCCAACAGTTTTTCAACCGATTGGAGCTTAATAAGGAGTGGTAGTGTGTGTACGGTGCTCAACTAATGTAGGCACTTGCTCCCCGGCAGCGGTGCCATTGTAGAGCGATTCCCTCTACCGTGCAATATAGTGCTCATAGAGTACTATCGATCAACAAATGTGTTACGAAACACAATGTCAATCCGAGGACTCGACCCGATTAGTGCATGAAGGCTTATCCCATGAGGGAGAGTTCACATACACAAACCACCACTTGACGATTCAACCATTCAACACCTCAATCAATCTCTCAATCCCTTAAATCCACTACACTAATCAAGACAATAAGCAATGCATAGCAATCTCTTAATCCCATTCAAACATTGATTAAATCTTAGCTTTCCCTAATGCCTGCAAATCCATAAGCGTGCATCTACTAACCCACAAGCTTAAGCAAGCAGAGAATGTAACATTCACAAACCCACAAGCTCATAGAGAGAGTCTATCCATGAATAACTCATTGCCAAAGAAGTGGGCAAGAGCTTGCATCAATGGAGACTACACACACACACACACTACAAGCATGCAGCATACACAAGAGAAAGAAAGAAGCATTCAACTAATCATAGATTAATCTACTTCAATGATGCTAAAACAGATTAATCTACTTCAATGATGCTAAAACAGATTAAGAGAATGAAGTGGAGATATACTCATTGGAGCTTCATGCTCATTAGAGTACAATAGAGAGAGAGTTAGAGAGCTGCCATAGCTTGAGAGCTCAAGAGCTTCACTCAATAGCTTATGGGAATGGCAAAAACGTCCACTTTCTTTAGCTAACATCTCTTTTGTAGAGATGCCACTAACCCTAACCCTAGGCCTCTTTCACACATGGGCGGACAACCCCATAAGTGAGCCTTGCTTAATACACTTAGAACTCTCATTTAGAACCCACATTGGCCTAAAACGATTTACATTGCACTTCGGCACAAAAATATGGAAAAATTATGTGCGTCTTTATGTTCCCATGGCTACAATCCCGCTCTCTCGCATTAATTGCTTTCGGCCTCCTTCCATAATCCGTGTTCCCGTGAGTGTTTCTACGGAACAATCTGGCTCTTGGAACTTTTCAGCCTCTTTGAAACAAATAGTAAGGGCCTCTGCAGGATCAAAAGTTGTTTCCAAAGCCAGTAGTGAATGGTCATCCTCTATGCCAACCTCCTTCCATAATCCGTGTTCCCGTGAGTGTTCCTGCGGAACAATCTGGCTCTTGGAACTTTTCAGCCTCTTTGAAACAAATAGTAAGGGCCTCTGCAGGATCAAAAGTTGTTTCCAAAGCCAGTAGTGAATGGTCATCCTCTATGCCAACCTCCTTGTCAAGCCTTAAAGCCTGGGAAATAAGGGAAATGGCATAGTCCTCCCTCAAATTGAACATACACTCTATATCATGGAGGAAAACATAATCTTTACCACCAATCAAGACAACTGGAAGCATGGGCACTGCATAGTTGCTGCTCTGAATATCAAAATCTTCAACTCGCTGTGCTGCCCTAAGAGTTTCAGTCCTCAGTTGAACAAGGTCAAGAGCAGCTACTTGCAGCCCCTCATCCTAGAGGTTGATATCTTCTTCCTGCTCTGCCATTTCTGTTGCCACAGGAACATTCTCTTTTTCCTCTGCTTCAGATGTGTCTTCTTCTTCAGCCTCTTGCCCTTGCTCTTCTAGAGAGTGTTGATGGAAGACAATGTACATAATGAATGCCATGGTTTCCTCAAGCACTCTTGTTACATTCCCGTAACGCCGCTACGGGCGTTACCACAAGAGGGGACGGCCTCTGGCTCACCACCCAGCCATAGAGGAAGAATGAGGATTGCCCCTCATCCCCCATGCTATATAGTGTGTGGCCTGCCGTCCACACTAGCCTGGCCGCCCATGACTCCACATGGGCGTCCTCTCCCACTGAACCCCGGACATGGCCATCCGGTCTGCCATCGGTCACAGGCATTACAGCCTACGTGACATTACCCCCCCCTTAAGAAGAGTTTTCATCCTCGAAAACAAGCTGGGGAAACCTTTTGGAAATTGCACTACGGCGTTCCCAGGTTGCTACTCCTCATCCCTATCTGTCCATTTAACAAGTACCTCCTGGTACACTTTATGTCGGGTTTGTCTGTCACGATACTATAGAATCTTTTCAGATTCATGTGGTATCTTTGGTGGCTCTATCAAGTCCACCAAATCTCTGGAGAAACTGCGTTCTCTAACCCGTGAACTGATTTCTTCAGTTTACTGACATGGAAGACAGGATGGACTTGAGAACTCTCCGGTAACTCAAGTTTATATGCTACGTCCCCAATCTTCTTAAGGATTTTAAAAGGACCACAATATCTCGGAGAAAGTTTATCACACTTTCCCGTTTTCATGGTTTCTGACTGTGCAGGAACCTTGAGGAATACAAAGTCACCTTCTGCAAAGGTCACCTTTCTTCGTCCTTTATCCGCATAAGTTTTAGCGCGATCCTGAGCGCTACGAATGCTCTCTCGTGCGGCTCCGTGCATATCATTCATATCTTCAAGGAAATCCTTGACAGATTGAATCTTCTCCTTTTCTAGGCCTACAGCCATCGGAGATCCCGGCTGGAATCCATACATTAACATGAATGGTGTAAATCCAGTCGTCGCTGAATGCTTGGAGTTGTTATAAGCAAACTCCAATATGGGCAAATATTCTTCCCAATTTGATTGCTTCTTACTTACATAAGAACGCAACATATCCTCGAGTATTTGGTTAACTTTTTCAGTTTGACCATCAAACTCCGGATGATCTACCATACTCATACTCAGAGTAGTATCCAACTTTTTGAAGACTTCCCTCCAAAAATGACTGTTGAACTTTCTATCTCTATCCGACACTATATCGGCGGGCAGGCCATATAGCTTGTAGAGATGTTCAATAAAGAGTTTTGCCAACTCTGGCGTTTTAACAGTTTTCTTCGTGGCAATAAACTTTACCATTTTAGTTAACCTGTCCACTACCACCCACACCGAGTCATTCCCTCGACTCGTCTTGGGTAAACCGGTAATGAAATTTATGGAAATGCTTTCCCATTTCCCTTGAGGAATCTCCAGCGGATGGAGTAGTCCTTCCACCTTAAGACGTTCATGTTTATTGACCTGGCACTTACTGCATTTCAGCACATAAGTCTGGACGTTCTTAAACAAACTAGGCCAATAAAACTGTCTTTTAACTAGTGCATAGGTCTTCTGAATCCCAGGATGACCCGCACTTGGACTATCAAAACTATACCCCGAAGGCTCGGCTAGCCTCTCCGGACTAACTCTCGCTTCGTTACCCGCCGCACCCACGGCCAGTCTCTCCGGCGGACTAGCATTACGTGCCGGTGAGGAAGGTGGGCGAGGCAAGACAGGATCATGCTCACACAAGCCATGATTTGGTATTTCAACCAAAACCCCAAGGCAAATTTCATGCCTTGATTTTGCATCATGTCATTAGCACAGAAGCTAATGTACTGGAGAGCACTCTAGTAGCGCAAGTTCTTAGACTATGCTACTAGATATTTGTAGACTACGCTACCATGTTGCTTCACCAACTTGTTAAAACTTCTCCTTGGAAAGCTCTACGGCCATAGGAGAAATAAACTAGAGCCAATCTAATCATGCATCACAAGAATTAGTTCTAAAGCTGAGAGATACTTTCTCTCTTAGAGTAACATCTTTGCACAAGCATATGCTCTAGAATCTTGTTGAGTTTCTAACTACCATCAATCTACGGATGGTTAAACTCCACTCTAACTCAGAGTAAATGTAACTTTTTGAAGATTTCCCTTCAAATATAATAATCAAACTTCCTATCTCTTATGCCATACTATATATGTGGAGATGTTTGATAAAGATACGGGTGTCTGGAGTTACATCCAATCACTTACAACTCTTTGTTGCTATTACCAGACACATCCCTTCAAGTATTGTCTGGACTCACACAACTATTCGAGTTTATGTGATATTTGAGGATATCCCTCCTTTCCCTCAAGAAAGGTTTTTGTCCTCAAAACTTTACTCTCAAGCAGACTACGCGCTAGTGTCATAGGTCCAAGAACAAATCTAGACCGTGTTTAGTATCATATGTTATATTCTTAAGTCCTTCCAAGAAACTAGACCGTGTTTAGTATCATATGTTATATTCTTGAGTCCTTCCAAGAAACTTTTAAACATCTTGCAACGAAGATGTGGTATAGTGTCTACGCACATATGGTGGTACTATTGATAAACTGCTTTGCAACAGATCAGTGGTTTCACACTTGTAACAAAGTGCTTCATTGTTGCATATTACTACCCTTCATAAGTGGTTACACACTTATGAATCATTTGGGTGGGTTGTACCATCTATCAAGAAAAATTCCAAACTACTAATAACCACATTATCAATCCACAGATAATGACTGAGCTTGCTGCGAAGCCATAGGTTGCTAGATAATTGATGGTAATTACACAAGCCCAATGTCTCATTACATTATACATTCAATATAAATGCAAACATCACAGTACTTCGTGATGATGAACTTAGGAATATCATCCTATCCCTGTTTGGTGTTGGTATGAAGTATAACTATGAGAACATTATTTGCTGCCTCCTCATTATAGCGGCAAAGCTACCTACCCATCACAGGTGGCAATCTCTACCAAGCTATAATCAATGACAAGCAAATAAACGAGTACTCTTGTAAGAACTTCATAACCATATCTCACACCAAACTCATAATCACTACGGATTAAATGCTAGGGCTTGCAAAATTGAATGTTATCTGATAGGTAGAAGGGATCATCAAACTACGGATGACCTCGACAACTCACTAGGACTAGTGATGTGTAACTTTTAAGTTACTCCACTCTCCTTGCTTATTCCATACCATCGAATAAATCGGTCCCTCGATTTGAGCAACGTCAACATATTTATGAGTACCTCGATACTCATGGATTGTGGTTCGGTAATTTAAAATGTTGATCTAGAGTATTTTTCACTCAAGGATCTTAATGTTATTAGCAGTTATGTATTAGCAGTGAGTAACTACGTACCCACTATCATCACACTAGTAGCTCCATACTAGTCTGTGAGTAACTCCGTACCCAATGGCGTACTTCCCCCGAGTGGGAGTACCATATACAACCATCTATAACAAGATGCTTCAGTCACTTGCTGCTAAGAAGTGACTACACAAATTGACATACCAGTCTGTGAGTAACTCCGTACCCAATGGCATACCTCCCCCGAGTGGGAGTACCATATACAGCCATCTATAACAAGATGCTTAAGTCACTTGCTGCTAAGAAGTGACTACACAAATTGACCCCTCCATTGCATATTGCAGTACAATTTCTGGTATTACAACACAAATTTTTGGACGTCCTTAATAGAGGTCAACTTAAAAACTAGTGCATAGGTCTTGTGGAGTCTCGGCCGACCTAACCACACCACTGGTGACTTCCTACAAAAAATGTGGCGCCGAAGTCACCACCTATGTACTTTAACTCTGTAAAGTACATGGTCTCATCTATCATCTATGGAAAGTTGTAAAACATTCCTGCGAGATGGATTTTTATCACCCTAAAATTATTGTGCACTATTTTAGTGTGAAGAGCTTTTTTCCTGGGTACCATGGTTCACCCCAAGCTCATCTATTGTTAAATTCTCCGATTTAACAAAAGATATGTCTGTCTCCGAACACTCCAGTTCAGCCCCAGACTTTGAGTTTACTTCTTAACACTCCGATTAAGTCAAAACTCACCAGATACAGTAGGATTTACCACTAAGCTCTCCGGCTTAGCCTTCTATCCTAACTCAGCCTGAGTTTATGTACACTACATATGTCGGATTCGATACTAACAACAACCAGGCTCATCTGGAGTGAGATACTACTCACTATTGCCATGTAAAACCTTATTAAATCCTAGAAATGCTCCACTCATTTTCCAGGGGTCATACGACTTATAGGGTTTACACGCACATGAACTTTGTAAGCAAAATAGCCTGTCATATGCAATATTACAATTGCTTATGTAGGAAAGTAATATATTTCCCAAATTCATATGGTAGCAACTAAAATGTGCTCACAATCGCACACTTATGTTGAACATAGGCAAGACTACGCTTGCAAAATGCTATAGGGCGTCCCCCATGCATGAAACTGTCCAACCAAACTAGTCTTACTGCTAACCTCTAGATTTAGATCACTCCGGAACTAAATCACTCTGTTAGCACTAGTACACCATCATGGTCTTGCTACCTAGAGCTTCTCCGAACTCTGTAACTGGGTTTTATCCCAACTTAGGGCTATATTTGGTAATTTTCAAAGTTCAAATTTTATCTTGCACACTTTATCACTACAGACAAGTGTACATACAGACCTGCCAAAGAGTCAAGTTACATGCACAAGCCTTGGCGTCCCATTCCACCAAGACTACAATCGATTCCGTGAGAATTTGATGTCCCATACCATCAAATTACCACCAAACCAATTGATGTGACATATAAAAAGGCTCTTTCCCCCCTCGAAAGATCACCACAAACTCTCGAGCAGTGGGATGTCAACGCATGGCAATAAAAAGAAGAGAAAACCATGCTAGTAAGTTTAAGAACAGTTCTCTTCGATCAACTTTTATAAGGGCATCGAGCATTACATCTCAAGACTATACCCCTTCAGATTTACCTTTGATTTCTACAAATCAATCCTAAATCTACTATTATTATCTAGGCATATGTTAATCCCTCAGATTAGTACTCCTAGATAAACCATTCATTTGAGTACTGCTAGCAGCACTACTAGCCCCTTTATCCCAAGTAATACACACCTTAGGGATTACCTTTACCAGGCAATCACGTGACTAAATCAAACTAGTCACTAATCTCTAGTCCCAAGTAGTGACACTATTTTGTTACTTTTAACAAGGGCCAGCTTGCCTCTACGGGCCAAAGCTCTCTTGTTGCTACAAACAGTAAGCAACTTGTTTGGACACAAGGCATAACCACATCAAGACTATGCTTATACATGGTTCTCATTTGCCAAAGTTTATCACAATCTTCTAGCAATTGTTAAAAGATTGTGAAGGGTTATGAGCACTACGGCTCAATTTGGCTTACCTAGATTTCTCGTGATAAGCACTTCGTCTAATTTGGGCACAACTGACGCCATTGCCGGTCCTCTTAGCCCAAGTAAAACACACCTCAGTTTTAGATTTACACTAGCCAAACTACGTGACTTTGATGGTCAATACTAAGTCTATGCTCAGCTTAAATTTAGTTTCTCTGAACCAAATGTGTGATCACCACATGTGCTACCCTCGAGGTGCTACGGTCATAGACGTGTTCACTAGGCACAACGGCCATAGAACGGCTCTCTCTCGAAGAACTCGGCACTACGGCCGTGGGATTTGTCTCTCTCTTAGCACGTGGCGCTACAGCCGTGTGCGATGGTTCTCTTTCGTGGAAAACGGGCACTACGGCCACACGACGCGACGTCCGTGTTGGGTTTGTTTCGTGGGGTGTGTCTACAGAAGAACACATTTGTTTGTCACTATAGAACAAACACAAATTTGTCCGAACAAAAACTTTGACTCTAGCAAGACGACGTTCGCAAAAGTGCAAACTGAAATCTGGTGAGGCTACGCTCCCAGAGTCTTCATAAAAAAAAAATTGTCGAGAGGCTGTGCTTTGCCGGGATTATCCCTTGCGGGGATTAACTTTCCTCCCCTTCCGAGAGAAGATTCATTTGAAATTTTCTCATTTTTAATTTCATAAAAATGAATAATAAAAATATATTTAAAAGAAAAAAAATGGTTTTTAACTCTTTTTTTTTCTTCTTTTTTTGGCCGCCTGCAGCGCTGGCTGGCTGCTGATGGCTGGCCGGCGCCGGCGCCGGCCGTCGCCTGGTTGGCTGGCTGGCCGGCCTGGCTGGCTACGCAGCACAGGCGCCCCCTTATACAGCCATTCTCAGCACGCCAGTCGTGGGTTTCGTCCTGGGCTGTTCTTCGCCTTTACAAGACAAGCCCCCCCCCCCCCGCGGCTCTTCAACGCGGCTCGGGCTGCTCTTCGCCTTGAGTGTTTTCGCTTCAAAGGTCGCACATAATGTGCTTCACACACAGCAGGCTCCGTGGCCCCCCCCCAAGCTCTTCAAAGCGGCCCTGGGCTGCTCTTCGCGTTTTCAAGGCCGCCTGGCAAGCCCAATCTCACAAGGGGAGGCTGCTGTTTGCCTTCCCCCACACAATGCAAGTCGCCCCCCCCAGGCTCTTCCACGCAGCCGTGGGGCTCGTGGGCTAATCTTCGCACAGGCAAAAGGAAGAGACTGGAGCAGAAAGCTGAGTCTTCCCTTTCAAAACAAAAGGAACCAGAAGAGGATAAATCTCCAGATTTGCTCCTATTTGACTTTCTTCACAAATGCAAGGCTCAAAGGAACTTCCACATATACCAGGGAGTTCACTATGAGCTCTAAACTGGAGCATCACAGAGATTTTCTTTCAGACCATTGGGATACTATCAAACAACTGACAGAGGCAAGAAGAATTGTGGAAGGTGAAAAGGTTTTTGTGCATTTAAATCATATTGTCTCCATTGACAGGCTAAGGTACCATGTGAATAGAAGATTTGATAGCCTACCTGAGGAATATAAATTCAACTGTAACTTGCACACCACAAAGTGTAGAGTTGTCACGTAGGCTGTAATGCCTGTGATGACCGACGGCAGACCGGATGGCCATGTCCGGGGTTCAGTGGGAGAGGACGCCCATGCGGAGTCATGGGCGGCCAGGCTAGTGTGGACGGCAGGCCACACACTATATAGCCTGGGGGATGAGGGGCAATCCTCATTCTTCCTCTATGGCTGGGTGGTGAGCCAGAGGCCGTCCCCTCTTGTGGTAACGCCCGTAGCGGCGTTACGGGAATGTAACACTGGTATCAAAGCGTGGTTCGATGGGATTGTCAGAGCCCGCGCGTGACCGAGGGACCGGAGCCCACTCGATGGTTTTCGACCATTCGTCTCCTTATCCTTATCTCGAATGGAGGATGTGGAGGGAGGCGGCCATGGAAGAATGCAAGGGAAGAACGCTCTCTCTCTCTCTCCCCCCGTCACACACAGCAAGCAGCATCGCAGGTAAGCAAAGCGTCTCGTTTTGTTTTGTTTTTTTTTTCTCTCTTTGTTGAATGGCTGCTACGAAGGAATCATTGAATTTGTTAACAGAAAGAAGTCCCCTTTCTCTCGACTGTCTGTGGGGGTGGGGGGCGAAATGCTAAAACAAAAATTTATATATAATGAATTCTATATGCTAACATATGCAATCAGGGAATGTATAGGATATCACCAAACAACTCCCTTCATGAGCACACATGACTCACCTGGTGATTACTGTGGTCTAAGTATAGCAGCAGAAAAGTCCAGCTTCCTCTTGAAAGGAGGGGCCTGAGAATCAACTGTTCCAAAGCAAAAACTTTTCTCATCATCAAGGAAGAAATCCCCAGGGCCAAAGAAAGCAAAACAATGAGGAAGAAGTGAAAACCAAAAGGGACACAGGAATTTGTAAGAAAACGCGATGTAGGGCCATTTGGAAAATGTCAAGTACTCTCCTTGCATTTTGTTGCAAATTTTCCATTTCTATTGATATCCATCTCCAATCAAATGCTAGGATCATCTCATAGATTCCTGGACAATAGATGATACTAGGAAGAATTCCCCAGGGCCAAAGAAAGCAAAACAATGAGGAAGAAATGAAAACCAAAAGGAATATAAGAATTTGTAGGAAAACGCGATATAGGGCCATTTGGAAAATGTTAAGCACTCTCCTCGCATTTTGTTGCAAACTTCTAGGTTCTATTGATATCCATCTCCAATCAAATCCTAGGGTGATGTACCAGATTCCTGGGCAGTAAGATTCAAGAATTCTATGGATGGAAGAAATATATATCAAAAAACATTGAAAAGAATATAGATCTCTGACCTTTCTTTTCCTTTTCCATGCTATTGGAGTTGCATTGGTGAATCTTCTGCTCTCTTCCAACCTTGAGCTGCAGCCTAGGTAACCTGGAGATCTGACAGTGGTAGTAGTCTTGAGGCAGGTTGCAGTCTGGATGGAGTGTGTTGGGTAGGAAGGGATCAGAGGGGGAAGGAAAAGGATGATGGGAGGGTGCTGGCAGGGATGAAAGACGGGGAGGGAAGAGTGGTTATGGATCTGATTATGAAATCATGATTGGCACAAGTTCCAAGGTAAAAAGTGTCCCATTCACACGTGCCAAGTTTCAAACTCCAAGAGATCTGGGTCCCATCCACACGTGTGAAAAAACGACTCCATTCTACACGTGTGGTATTTAGTAGCTGCTTTGTTTGTATTTTGTACTAATCTTTTCCCTCCTGTTTAATCTCTCCTGTCTTGGCCCTCCCCTCTCAGCTCTCTTGCCTCTCTACCTCCCTACTCTGCACCATCAGCATCCTGACCAGCAGCACAGGTTCATCCCCAGCACAGGGTACTCACTAGCACAGCACACCCACAGATAGCTTCCAGGTCAGTAAGACTCTCTATATCCTTATCTTCTTGTTTAATAGTATAACACACATACTTTTGGGATGTGACATAGCTTAGATATTAGGATAAATATTATATGCATTCCTTAGCTTTTTCCACTACACCCACAAGCAGGAAGACTTTTGAATTGGGCTGGTTGAGTGAGAGATTGATCACTTCTTGCCTTCCATAGACTCAATCCATCCTGCACCAAGTTGCAAACACAGTGAAATGACTGAAGGCATGTTCCAGTATACTGCCTCATGAATTTGCAGGAAAACGCGAGGAGAAGGATTTAGGAATTTCAAACAGCCGAAATCAAGTTTTGTTGCAAATATAAAACTGTTGCTTCATCCACCCCTATCATTGTGGTTTTGTGTCTTTCCAAGTTATCCATGGTTGTACACTCCTTGCATAAACTCAATCCATATTGTATTTAGTTGTAAAGACAGAGAAATCACTGTAGGAATGTAATAGCATGTTACTTCAGGTATTTTACTAAAGGAGAGAGATCAGGAAGCAACAGAAAGCTTTAGGCTTTGCAATCCCCAAGGCACCTTTTTAGAGACTAGTGAAAGACATATGTGATAGTTGGCACCTTGGTTTCAGGTGGAACAGGACTGCCATTCTTTCCTTACAAGAAATGGCAGAGGATTACTTGGAGAAATATTTTGAAGATGCAATGCTGGTAGCAGCCCATGCTCACAGGGTAACTTTGATGGCCAAAGACTTTAACACTTTGTCCAGAGTGATATGGAGGTATGACAAGCTGGTCCATCTTGTGGAATGGCAGGACATCAAAATGAGAGACATATTATTAATTCCACCTACAAGAAAGTTGAAGGTAGATGAGGTATAAGTTGTTGTGACTGGCCTTCCTACTCTCTAGTCCAACGCACTAAATACCCACTAAAACAGTGAATGCGTCCTAAATAACAACCACACACAGCCTAAATCCTAGAAACACACACCGAAAAGATATCTTTTTGTATGAAATAATTTACAATGTTTTATTTACACACACCCACACAGACACACAAATGGAAAAGAACAAACTACTACGACCCAATAGATCATCAAGACACAACTTCACCATTCTAAACTGAATAAAGAAATTTAATGTCAAAATGGTTTTGTGTAAATTGTTTCCAAGAATTTAATGAAAAAGAACCAATATTTCCAACACTTCCACGTTTCAGTCAATCTGCAACAGCATCACTGCATTCAACATTTGGCTAATCTTCACTTCACTCCACTCTTCACTCTCTTTCACACTTCAAAACTCTTTCTTTCTTTCTTCTCTCTCTCTACTCACTATTCTCGTGAACTCTCTTCTTCTTCTTCTTTCTTTCTCTTCCTCCTCCTGAAACACAAACACAAGAATAATGCACACAATCTAATACATTCTCTCACACTCATGCTTTTACTTTTAAGTATGTACCATGTCAAAGTGATCAAATCTCTTTCTCTCTCTTTCCTATTTTGCATGTACACACATAGCGCAGCCATATTGCCCTCTCTCTTCTTTCCTTCTTCTTCTACCCACACACAATGTCTCCTCTGCTTGCTATGGTTCCCCACCTTCTCTCTCCTCATTTTAGCTTGAGAGCATGGAGACCTCCCACATGCACACACACGTTTCTTTCTCTCTTTCACAGTCTACCATGGGTGGCCTTCCTAGGTGTGTGCTTGCTCTCTTCATGAGCATCCCCCTTAGTAGTGTGGCCAAGGTCCGCCATTATGGTACCTTGTCCATGTGTATGCTGGTCGGCTCCAAGACACGGCCTCATTGAGCCATGCGGCCTCTCCCTGCTGACACACCATGAGCCTTTGTGACTCGGCCCGATCCATGAATTCCATGCCGGAAGGTCTTGTTTTCTTAACACACCATGTGTGTTAGCATTGTCCAGCAATTGATAAAAATGATCAGTAAAAAATATACCCGATTGAGCTAGCTCTGTTGCACATCGACCTTGGTATTGTTGTTCTCCTATCGATCCATGCAAAACATCTATAAATCCCAGAATACAATCGATGTTTTGCCATGTCTCATACGATGAAGGGTATAAATCTGAAATAAAATAACACAAGAATGTCAATAAGCAAAGAAAGAAAGCTTCATCTTAAAAATCCATACACCTCATAAAGAACAAAACCACAATAGAAAAATATGCAATTAGGCCTGTGTTGCGGAAGATCATTTGGATAGTCTCGCAAGACAAGTTCTTTATGCATGTACACATGCTGAATCAAAACTTCTTTCACCGATATCTTCCCTCTGGTGATTTTAAAATCTCGTACTCTTCCCTTCCATGACGCCAAGAAAATGTTTTTTGTCTGGGGTCTCTTTCTTTTGCTAGGTTGCATGAGCACCCATGCTCCTTTCGAAACACTAAACCTTTCCCAAGTTCCTTCCGTTTTGACTGTACTTGAATTCTCTACACCGAAGAAATAGAAGAAACAGGTCGACGGGGTAAGGATGTGTGGTATAATTCTGCCTTCATAGCATTATCATCCACAGAGCGTCTTCCACAAGAACGGCCATAGTTTTTATTCACCATGGAGACCTTGTGAATCTGTAACAACAGCAAAGTAATGTAAACAAGATAACAAAGTGAAGTTTCAAGAAAGAGAAAGTGGGCAGACAGACAGTTGACAAGAAACATCTTACTCTAAGCCAAACAGGATCAAGGGAGCAGTTTTGGAAAAGAAGAGGCTACTGCACAATGAGGCAGTGGTGTAGAATGGTAGACCTATCGAAGGAAAGGCAGCACAACATTTCAAAGTTCAAAGGAAGGTGGAAGCGGGAAGGCCCTTGTCAGAGAAAATGTCAGACTAGATTCTATCTTCATGTCCAAAGATCTTGTGAGAATAAAAAACCAATCTCCACATTAATGTAGCACGCTTGTACCTACATAAAGTATTGTTTCTTTTATCTGTTTTCTCTTATTTTTGTGAACTTCCAACGTTACGTTGGCCCTCTGTTGATTAGTTGAGAGCTTATTTTTCCAAACCGTAAAAGGTCCCAAAATGAGCTCCCTTTTTTCCTAATGTTTTCTTCCTTGACGCACGCGTGGGTATCTTCGGTGACCCAGAGCCCAAGCACCGTATGGTCATCAGCACCCTATAGGATCCTTCGCAGGTCACCTAGCGCTTCACTCATAGGCTGCTTCCTTGGTCCCTCATCCACCGTACCGGAAGCTCACCATTTAAATCGAACCGAGGCTGGTGAAGAC
Source organism: Cibotium barometz (assembly GCF_041138505.1). Taxonomy (NCBI): domain Eukaryota; kingdom Viridiplantae; phylum Streptophyta; class Polypodiopsida; order Cyatheales; family Cibotiaceae; genus Cibotium; species Cibotium barometz. The sequence goes on from NC_141083.1 coordinate 30,872,225, forward strand.
CTTGGCCGACCTTGCTACGCGAGACGTCCTCCGTTGACTCTCCGCCGTCAGTTATTGCAACTTTATCAATTTGGTTTCCACAAGATGGTCAAAATGTTTTCCTAGCATTCTTGACATAAAACACTCATTTAAAAACAGGTCATAATTCCAATTTCTAACGAACTCTCATCTTTCCACATTGTTCCACATCATTTCTCGTTATTCCACATTCTTCTACATCAATTCACATTGCTTAATCCACATCCAATCATATGTATTCCCATCGTCCATCCATTCTCATCCAATCACATCATATTACATCTCATCACATCTATCCTCATCACATCTCATCCATTCTTATATGCCCATATCTACATCACATCACATCACATCACATCCATTCACATCTCATCTCATCCATTCACATCTACCACGATCCACATCACCTCACATCACATCCATTCTCATCACATCTCATCCATTCACATCTATCCCGATTCACATCACATCCATTCAAATCACATCACATCCATTCAAATCACATCTCATCCATTCACATCTATCCTGATTTACATCACATCACATCCATTCACATCACATCTCATCCATTCACATCTATCCCGATTCACATCACATCTCATTCTCTCTTTCCGTAAGCACTCTCTTTCACACACACACACTTGCTAGTAACTTTAAAAAAATATTTTTTAAAAACTTTCAACATATTTCAAATTACTAAAATACTTCATAATACTTTCACCCACACACACACATAATACTTTTCCTCTCTCTCTCTCTCTCTCACACACACATATGATTCTCTCTCTCTCTCTCTCTCTCTCTCTCTCACACACACACACACACACACACACATACATACACTCTCTCTCTCTCTCTCTCTCTCTCTCTCTCTCTCTCTCTCTCTCTCTCTCTCTCTCTGTCACACACACACTCTCTCTCTCTCTCTCTGTCACACACACTCTCTCTCTCTCTCTCTCCCCCACAGTTGGTCGTATATTCCCTTGTATTGCATTCTACCGACGTTAATACCTCTCTCTCTCTCTCTCTCTCTCTCTCTCTCTCTCTCCCCCCCACAGTTGGTCATATATTCCCTTGTGTTGCATTCTACCGACGTTAATACCTCTCTCTCTCACTCACACACACACACACACACATAATACTTTCTCTCTCTCTCTCTCTCTCTCTCTCTCTCTCTCTCTCTCTCTCTCTCTCTCTCTCTCTCTCTCTCTCTCTCTCTCTCTCTCTCTTCTTAAGCACTTTCACTAAAATATTTCTCTCTCTCTCTCATACACACACACACATGCGCGTACATGCGCAATCAAACCCCAAACACACACACACACACACACACACACACACACGATCTGTACTTTACAACAACGAACAAATAAAAAAAATGTTTGAAATATACATAGACGGGGGTGGAGGTTCCTATTGCATGCGCTCCACACATCTCAGGACACACACACGCATGCGCCTCTCTCACAGACGCTCTGTGCTTCAGAGTGAACCAATACATAGACAGGGCAGAGGCTCGTATTGCATGCGCTCCACACATCTTAGGACACACACATGTATGCGCCTCTCTCACACATGCTATGTGCTTCACAGTGAATCAATGAAAAAAAAGAAAAAAATGCCAGAGTGCAGGGAGCTTACCTGATGAGTGCGGAAAGGATTAGAGCCTAAACATTGCCCACTACTCGCCTGCACAACAACAAAACATAGAGTTAGGGTGGCGAGACTGCAGAGGGCGGTGACTGTAAAATGCTACATGGAATTTACGTGCAGAGGATCGTGGAGTGTAATAACCTGGAGCTTACCTGATGAGTGCAAAGGGCGACGACTACAACACATGGAGATGGAGAAGCTCGGAGGTCTATAGAGGGCGGCGGTGTAGGAGAAGGCGTTTGCAGGGACCCTCCATGCAACCAAAAATGTTGACACGTGGCACATGGAGGGTTCTCCCGCTATATATATATATATAGATGTGTGCTCGTCTCTATTACAATTGGAAGAGGGGAGAGAGAGACTTTACTCTCCTTGCATGGTTATTGCTAGAGTCGTCGTTTCTGTGTGGATGGTTGCGACATTCGTTTCTATTGTTATGGCGCTACATGGTCTACTAACCCCGTCGTTTCTTGTTGATTGGTCGCCTTTAAAAAGGTGCCTGTCTGTTGGCCTTGCTGTGTTGGTCACTGCCGTGGCCATCCGTCAGTGTTGAGGTCGTCCCCGTCGGTGGGCTGCTGTTGTGTAGTTATGGTGCGTGTTGCACCTTGGATGGGCCTGCTTGCTATTACTTATGGCACGTCTATTATTATTGCTCACCCAATTCTATGGTATACGCTGAAAATAGACGGCTTCCACAAATTTCAAGGAAAAGATAGGGAGACCACTAGTTAATAGCTTCTTCTTGAGGGTAAAGGAAGATGACTACTTCATCAATTAACCTCCATGATGAGATGTGGGTGAATGGGCATGAGGAAGCTTTGTATGATGTGACAAGCTAGCCAATAGAATCTTAGCTCTGATACCAATGTTGTTAATTTACCTCCATAGCCATAGCATAAAGCTTTGCAAATAGACAATAAGAATATAAATATAGCAAATTATACACTACAAAGATAGCGGGTTCAATCTCCTCCCATGCATGAGTGAGCATGCTTTCCCATATTAGCAAAAAGCAAGTGCTCAAAAATAGCTTGATACATTCCATATTGGGCCATTAATATCAGAAAGTAACTTGGTCCCCAAGCTTGTCTATTTACATTAAAATTGTAGCAATTTAATTAAATGAAACTATGGCAAGCGACCATCGGCGCACACCAAAACCGGGCCCGGCTAAAATCCATCGCACCCACCCTACTCTGTGCACTGATCTCCTAACCAAAAACACAAGACACATTAAATCTTGCTTATCTGCCCATCACAATGTGACCATTGCTCCACGCTCTCGCGCGTAGCTAGTCACGACCGTGCGGCAAATGAGCGTACCATAAATCACATAAAATATCAAATAATTTCACAATTAATTCCTCAATTCACATTTCCATAACAATTTCATCTTCCATAGCTCCATGGTTGTTCTCTTGTGATTGCCAACATGGTATCAGAGCCATGCTTCTCAGTGTTTATACTTAATCTCTTCTCAACCATCACATATCCTAATCATGATTAGTGAGTAATCACATTTTTCACCATTTTTACTAGTTAGGTCATCTCCCTCTTCTACACCCTGTCACATTGGAGCCTTGATTTCTCCTCATCCACCTCACCAGTGATCAAGCCATCACTTAAGGCCTCTTTCTAGCTTAAGGGTGCACTTGGCAACCACTTCAATCGTTCGTGATAATCACCCTAGTGATCAAGCCATCACTTAAGGCCTCTTTCTAGCTTAAGGGTGCACTTGGCAACCACTTCAATCGTTCGTGATAATCACCCTTTTTATCATTTTTTACCATTTTTGCTAGTTAGGTCATCTCCCTCTTCTACACCCTATCACATTGGAGCCTTGATTTCTCCTCATCCACCTCACCAGTGATCAAGCCATCACTTAAGGCCTCTTTCTAGCTTAAGGGTGCACTTGGCAACCACTTCAATCGTTAGTGAGTAATCACCCTTTTTATCATTTTTTACCATTTTTGCTAGTTAGGTCATCTCCCTCTTCTACACCCTATCACATTGAAGCCTTGATTTCTCCTCATCCACCTCACCAGTGATCAAGCCATCACTTAAGGCCTCTTTCTAGCTTAAGGGTGCACTTGGCAACCACTTCAATCGAACACAATCGTGTGAGAAATCCCCAGCATTAGACGATTAAAAAAATGAAGGTTTATTGGCCAAATATGCAATAATGAGCTGCTCACAAAATTTTCACATGTTTCCACGCTACCCCGAGGGTTTTCAATGATGGCAAATATGGCTCTAGTGTCGGTTCTCAAAAAAATGCGTGTAGAAGCCGCTACTGTCTTGGGCACTCCTCTAATAGTCACTTTGGTACAAAGGTGATTAAGGCAATAATGTTAAGGTTAATCTTGTGGTTACTTGTTCTAAACTCATGCTAACTCATTGCTATAAGTGTCCCTTGAAGCTTTTTTTGAAGAAAGTTTGTGAAAGGACTGCAATTTGACTCCTTTTCTTCTGCACTACAAATAGTCAATTACCTCTACTAATCAAATATTAATCAACACTAATCCTAATATTTTTGGATCATTGAGGGTCAATCCTACCATTGGGGACTTGCTACTATAGCTTGCCGAAGGTTCATATTGAAAAAGGCCCTTGATTTTCCCCTCCAACGGTGATCTCCAAATTAGGGTATTTTCTGTTCAATTAAAAGACAATTGCTTTCACTAGTACCTTGATTAGTGCTAATCATCTAACATTTTTAGGGCCATTAATGGTTCATATCTTACATTAAAGTGTTACTAAGCCTCTATAAAGCATCAAATCAGATTTTCCCTTTCTTTTAATGGTCAATTTGTTAATCCAAATCCGGGTATAAATCTTTATTTACATTGTTTGGGACAATGGGATTTTTGAGCTTATATGCTTCATGTAACTCATCAATCACGCTCATAAATCAGTTGTACAAGGGAAAGACACTGGCTGTAAGGCTAAGACATTATCATCATCTAAAAGGGATATGCATCATCATCATGTTAGGCTTTATGAACACATTAAGAATATGATCCATCTTTGCCTACATGGATTTCATTACACAATGAAATAAAGGATGAAGAAGACCATGGGCTACATCAACATCAACATAAAGAAGATCAAGAGAAACATCAACATTATACGAGCTACATCAAGAAGATCTTCATCAGCATATTGGTCATCGAGGGGGGATTCTCCCTTTATTTCTACATTCTATTTTATGTTGAGTCAAGGGTTCTCGGCCTGGTCATCCCCCAAAATCTAAACCTTTTGGACTTTTTGGATTGTTGAAAAGCCTTGATGTTAAAAAAGGCATAGGTGGCTTCTTAGACTAGCCAAGGCTAGCCCACCTATAGTCACCCCTCTATCCTAAGTGAAATGTAATCATAACTAGATGTGTCATCATTGACTCGCATTGTAATCCAACATGAGTAAGACCTACGAGCACTTGGATGGTCATCATAAACAACATTGTAAATGGTAACTGGAGCTATCATTATCATCATAGGAGCCATGGACATTTTGTTGAGGGAGGGTGTTACAAATACACCAAAATATCATGTGACATTAGGGATATGGACATCCGATCATTAGGTCTATAGCCAACTTAGTGTGAGCACTCTAGGTATGAAGAACCACTTGTTTAGAGTCAAAAGATAGGGTTTGATGGCTATAAAAGGGTCTTGGTGGTTCAATCATCTCATTCATAATACATTCACCTTGTATTTGCCCAACTTGCGCTGTTTTGTGTGCTCAAGCTTCCTCTTCTCTCTCTTAGAGTCACACTCCATCACCTTGGAGAGATTTCATTTTCCATAGCTCCATGGCTGATCTCCTATGATTGCCAACATGGATGGCTAAATTTTCTTCTATTTTATTATTCTGTCAATGCACATAATAGTAAAAAAGACAAGAGTCCACTATATGTAAAAGTACTCAACTAGAATATAATAGGGTTCTATAGTGTAAATCCATCTATATGAGCTGGCACTTAAACATAATAGGGTTCTATAGTTTAAATCTGTCTATATGAGCTAGCGCTATAAATATACCATACTCTAGTAGTAAAAAAGATAAGAGTACACTATATGTAAAATTACTCAACTAGAATATAATAGGGTTCAGTGTAAAGCCGTCTATATGAATTGGCACTTAAACATAATAGGGTTCTATAGTGTAAATCCATCTATATGCACTGGCACTTAAACATAACAGGGTTCTATAGTGTAAATCTGTCTATATGAGCTAGCGCTATAACTATACCATACTCTAGTAGTCTAAATGTGGCTGTCACACAGTCTATCATCTACTAACGTATATCAACCATAATCTTCACCAGCCATACTAGTGGCATGAGTGCAGACCTATCACCCAGGTGGGTCATCAATGTCCAAAGAATTAGTTGAGCTTGATATCTCAACATCCCACCCTAAAAGAATTGATTTGAAGTTCATGTTAATTTGAAGGATCTAATTGTGGTGGCAATTCAAAGATCTCCAAGCCAACAATGCATATCTTGTCAACTTCCAAAACATCTCCCTCTACCCCCACTAGGTGAAGTACTCACATCAGAGTAATGGATGCTTTAAGTGATGCATAATTTCATCGACCAATACACGCAAAAAGAGGACTTCCATGTGCAAATGGCATGTAAAATCTTTCGAACCCTCTGTGTTTGCTTGGAGGGTTGCGAAGATGTCAAGAAGTTCAAATACTGATACATCTACTGTGAAAGCAAACTTTAACAATTAGTCTTCGACTTCAACATTAGCCCAATGTTTTAGATATATGGCTATTATGAAAGGATGAGATTCTCCCCTCACACCATCTCCAAATGTTCAAGGAGTGTTTCTTTACATAGTTTTTCCAATCCAAAGATATTTATGTCATTCTCCATTAATCCGCCCCTTCGCAATTGACGTTATCGGAACTTTTCTCTCCTCCCGCTCATAGTTCCATAATTTTTTCATCACTTTCAAGAACCGAAGTGGCCTAGGCAAGGGAATGTGTTACCTTCGTTCCATACCACCTCATTTTTTCGCCATATGGCTCCATTGTAATTATATATTTATAAAGAAATGTTATTTTCTATCCAAGGAGTAGTGCCACTGCCAATAAGTTGCCCTTTTGAGTCTAGGATACGTAGAATGTTCGTCATACCCTAGCTAGTGAGAAAGGGATACCATGACTAGCTCTTTGGTGGTCGGTCACATATGGGCACGAAACTATGTATATAAGGCAACTCCTTGGATGTGAACTTCAATTTTTCACCTATGCAATAGTGAAACTTGGAACTCTATCTTGTCTTCTTGCTATCTTATCTTCTATGTTGAGCATTTGTGTTGTGATTTCATGGCTAGCTTGCTTGCATGCATGCTTGGAATGAGTGTGGGTGTGTATGCACGAGGTTGGAGCACTTGCTTATTGAGATCTAGTGCTTGTGTGAAGTTAGGGATTAAGAGAGTGAGAAGGAAGATTCAAGAGGGAGCTATCTATAGCTATTCCCTTACTTAAGCTTGGTAGAAACATTCCAAGCATTGGGTTCCCTAGCCTCCCATAAACACATGCTTCCTAGGCCTTAGCCAAGCAATACTTTCCATATTACAACATTGTGGCTAAAATCACTCCCCAAATGCCAAAAACAAGCCAACAGGATGGTTAACATGTAGAATGGTAAATGAAGCATCATAATGCAAGGCATACACATCAACTGAGAGAACATAAGAACCTAAATAAGACAAAGAAAGACAACATCGCACAAACCAAATAAAAAACAAACAATATAGAATCCGAACTTTTACTAGAAGTGGCAAACTATTCAACCAAACCAAATCTATACATACCACTTCATTCCTAGCGACCAAAAAAGTAAGAAAACCAAAGCATTTACAAGTATTCATATGTAGTAGGATCGCCAAAAGTATCAACGAACACTCAGATAATTATTTGGATTAAGAATATTCAATAGTGTTGATCAAAGAATCATAACAGAGACAATGTTCAACATGAAAAACTGACTTGTATTGATTCATCTACTACTTCCAAGACTCCTACAAGCAAATTATATATGAATACAAAATATAACTTCTTGTCACATGAACTATCCGGATACAAGTGGTTGTAATTGCTAGGCTGCCACCTATTGAGCTCAGCATGCATTATACCTTATTAATGCTTACAAAAGAAAAGATACTACTAAGGCCTATTGAGCTCAGCAAGCATCGTACTTTATTAATGCTTACAAAAGAAAAGATACTACTAAGGCTAATATTACCAAGGGTGGTGCCATCCGCTAACAACTTACTCCCAGGCAACCAACTTATGAAGTATATAAGTCAATTTCTCCATTGTGTAACGATACTTCCCATTTGTGCAATAAGACCTACAATACAAGCAGCTGCTTATGACAATGAAGGCAAGAACCATTTGAAGCGCGTGCTTCCCACACAAGGGGGTGAAGCTATGGAGTTTGACTCTAGCTTGGTTTTGAGTTAAGCTCCCTAAAGACCCTTGCATCAACAAGACTAAACATGAATTGGTGCTGGTTTTGGGGAGCACCTTAATGTTTTACAAATCTTTCCATTGTTTGTAAATTCTGGTCTGAGAATTCGAGGGAATTGGATGGTCTGGGAGTATTGAAGAATGTTAAATTCTTAACATTATAAAGCCTATAAAGCAGCACCACATGCTATGGTTGATGTTTGCATGTCCCAGGTACACATACAAGGATTAGAAATAAATTCACATCCAATTTTGTGCCCTAAATTAAAGTACTACCATGCAGGAAGTTGCTGGGTTTGTTTGCATCTCAGTCCCATTTCTCTTGAAATGATTAAGAGTCTCTCAGTTGTAGCAGCTAGTGGGAGTCCTGCCTGCAGTTTAAATGTTACAAGTTCCACGATGTGTCCAATGAAATGAGCATATTGACCAAGTCATGACAAGTGTTGTCGATTGCCATCTTTAGGACTTACAGGATAAAGTCCCATCTCACCCCACCATGTGCTTTACTGCATCTGAATACAGCAGCATGCGAGGAGTGTTCTAAGATAGAGGGAAGTCCACTCTTCTTTTACGATATTCAAAGCCACAGTGTGAACATTGTATCCTACGGAGAAAAGGATATCAAACTGGTTTGAGCTGACCACTCGGAGGGAGGATGTACTTCTACAACATCAATGATTGTGGAAGACTCTTGATTAAAACAACATTTGGAGATCGAATGCTTCACTTCAGCATACTGAAGAGTTCTGTCCTCACCAGTCTGGCAACAACATTTGGAATATTCCTCACAAGTACACTCTCGATCCTCGAAAATGTGAACGCAATTTGCATCTTTGACCTAAATTTTGCGCTACTCTGCTTTTGATATAAGCAATGTAGCAAAATGGCAGTCACCACAAACCTGCATGTTCTTTGTAACAAATATAGGTGTCCCTTGAGGTGTATTGATGAGGGCACATGCAATGGCCAACTTCTCACTATGGCTGCATAGCACGTCTTCCTTTGCATCATCTGAAAAGTCTTGTGACACCCAATGCAAACCTGGGAAATACCCTTCCTGTGATATTTTTTGACCAATGTCTTTTAGCTTCGCATAGATATTTTTGCCTTAGGGATGACTGTCACCCCCGACAATAAACGAATGTACATTTCCACTTGCATCAGTCCACCAACAACATCCTGGCATCTTCCATGCTCCATTTTCCATTCTCATAGCTTCAGCCTTGTCCGCTTCCTCTCGCATGCCAGCAGCTGCATATATATTACTCATGCAGACATATGCTGCAGCATCCTTTTCATCCAATTGTACTGAATGTTCAAAGGCCAATCTTCCAAGCTTCACATTACCCCATTTTCGACAAGCACCCAACAAAGTAGACCAAAGGGGAAGACAATCAGAAAGTGCCATCTTCTCAATCACTCCTATTGCCTTGTCGAAGTGCCCTGCACGGCTGAAAAGATCAACCATGCAAATGTGGTGCTCTAAAGTTGGGATGATGCTATGGACTGTGCTCATAGTCTCAAAGTACATTTGCCCCTCATCCACTAGACCTGTGTGACTGCACGCAGTAAGCAAAACAACAAACGTCACCAGATCTGGCTCTATACCTTCTTCTATCATTTTGTTGAATGAGTTGAAAACAGTTTCAACCTTTCCAAGCTGGGCATATCCTGCGACTAGTGCATTCCAGGAGACTACACCCCGAACTGGAAGCTTGTCAAATACTTCTTGTGCTTTTGCAAGTGCACCACATTTGGCATACATATCCACCAACGCAGTGCCAAGCACAATATCTTTTTCCAATAAGCCCTGCCTGACAACCTCAGCATGTACCTCTTTGCCCTTCTCAGCTGCTCCTATGCTGCCGCAGGCTTTCAACATGCAAGTAAAGGTGACTGCGTCTGGGGACAGCCCTTCCTCTTGCATCCGTCCAAAGCAGTTCAGAGCCTCATCACCATGCCCATGTTGGGCATATCCTGCAATTAGGGCACTCCAAGAGAATACATCCCGAACAGGAAGCTCGTCAAACACTTCTTGCGCTTTTGCCAGTGCACCACATTTGGCATACATATCCACCAACGTAGTGCCAAGCACAATATCTTTTTCCAATAAGCCCTGCTTGACAACCTCAGCATGTACCTCTTTGCCCTTCTCAGCTGCACCTATGCTGCCGCACGCTTTCAACATGCAAATAAAGGTGACTGCGTTTGGGGAGAGACCCTCCTCTTGCATCCGTCCAAAGCAAATCAGAGCCTCTTCACCATGCCCGTGTTGGGCATATCCTGCGATTAGTGCACTCCAGGAGACTACATCCCGAACTGGAAGCTCGTCAAACACTTCTTGCGCTTTTGCAAGTGCACCACATTTGGCATACATATCCACCAACGCATTGCCAAGCACAATATCTTTTTCCAATAAACCCTGCCTGATGATCTCAGAATGTATCTCTTCACCCTTCTCAGCTGCTCCTATGCTGCTGCAGGCTTTCAAGATGCAAGTAAAGGTGACTACGTCTGGGGAGAGGCCCTCCTCTCGCATCCGTCCAAAGCAGTTCAGAGCCTCATGACCATGCCCGTGTTGGGCATATCCTGCGATCAGGGCACTCCAGGAGACTACATCCCGAACTGGAAGCTCATCAAACACTTCTTGCGCTTTTGCAAGTGCACCACATTTGGCATACATATTGAGTAGGGCAGTGCCTACATAAATGTTCTTTTCAAGCAAACCCCTTTTGAGAATATCAGCATGTATTCTGCTGCCTTTGCATAGGTCCTTTTGCTTGGCACAAGCCTTTAGTAAGGCTACAAGAGCAGTATCCTCTTGAAACTCCTGGTGGTTGCTGTTCCTATCTCCTTGTCGTGATCTGTGGTGGATTTCCTTGGCCTTAGTCATCCGATTATCCTTCCGCACACAGAACTCTCGTTGCAGTCCTCTTCTTCTAAGCTCCTCTTGGACCCAAGATGGATTGTACCAGCCATCCATCCACAGCGACTCCTTTGTCATTTTATGTTTGAAGTCTGGGGATCTTGGGCTTCTCTGTGATGCAAAACAATACTCAGGAAAGCCAATAGGTTTTCGTGTACTCTCATGTAATTGTGCTTACCTTGCTAGTTCGATTGTCCCACCATTGGGACGGATCCCTAAAGTACTCCTTCCATAAGAAGTCCAAGTCTCTACACGCCATAGGGAGGGACCGAAGACGAAGTCCTTCTTCTTGGTTGGTAAGTGGTGAGCTTTTCACAGGAGGAGTGGAACGCAAATTTGTAATTGTTTTAAACTAGGATGCTTGGGAAGGCTTATCCGCCTCTACAAAATGCTCTCGTTCGGAAAACATTTTTAGCTATTAGCAGTGACAGTTCACTATGTGTTCGTTTTTTTTTAATACAATGGTTATATATATATATATAATTCTAAAAACAACTTTACATCCACAAACTTTACAGATTCATGTTAAGTAGATGTTAATTATATATATATATATATATGTAATTCTAAAGACAACTTTACATCCACAAACTCTACATATTCATGTTAAGTAGATTACATATTAAATTTTATCTATCTTCTTCCACCACAAAAGATGTATGTCCCCAAGAAATTTGATATCCCAAGTGTATACATGCTTCAATCATAGCTTCAGGTTGTGCAACCTTTGGGAAATTGTCTCTCCAATACATCGTCTTTTTTGGTCTATATTTTTACTACTCGCCTAGTTCCCACAGGGTTCTTAATAAAAGCCACATAGATGTAGACAGTGTGCTTCTCTTTAAGGCACCACCTCTTTGTTTTTGGCCCAAACTTCAAAGGTTTTGATTTCACATCCAAACCTGTATAATCTTAAAACGTAAAAAACATGTTAGGTTTACCTAGTATGTATGAGAGTCTCCCAAGCAGATATAGAGGTCAAGCTATGCCAATTAGAGCCTGCATTAGTTGTGCCATCTCATCTCACCCAAGAAGATATAAAGGTCAAGCTATGTGTCTGTTTCTATCATTAACTGAAATGGGTCATCTTGTACAAACATACAACCATGCAGTTTAGGCTTATTAATATCTTGTACAAACATACAACCATGCAGTTTAGGCTTATTAATATCTTGAATTCATCAAAAGAACATGAATCTATAAACATTCTTGGAAAGAGTGCTAGAGTACGTCCACTTCTATCGGTAAACCTCACACCTACGCTTATGATCGATGGAGATCTTGAAGTGCCTCACAAAAAGGATAATTATAAATTGGTTACCACATTTGAATATGAGTTACACGTCGTCGTTGTTCAAGTTGTACGAATTTTGTGCTTGTTTGTGTGAGTGAAAAAAAAAACCATGCATAAAGTATGGCGGGGAGTTGGCACTCTCCTATTTCCCAAATAACACTCTCGGTATCGAAAGTGGACCAAAAATACACCTTCTCTGTTAAAAGTGACCATTAGTTTGTTTGAATATAAAAGAGAGAAAAATAGGAATACCTTTGTCAGTTTGCCATACTAAAGTCGATGATGCGATGAGTCTTATGTGATATTATTTCACAATCACTGATTAATGTGGAGCTATAATTGTTGTCAGTGCGCAGGAGTTATCTTCGACCTCATAACCAAAGCCACAATCTTTAAAAAAACATCCAAATCAAGAACCGGGATTTTGGTTGTGGTATAGCAATTCTAAAGAAGCTGACTGGGGATTTGTTTTGCTTGAGAGACGACGCATGATTGGTTTGGAAAGGTTTGGGTGTAGCCAGAGCAGAGAGAGCAGGGGTGACAAAGAATCTTGTAGGAAGATGGAGTCCTATGATCTCTGGATTGCGACTCTGTAAGAACTTGGATATCTTCAAAACTTTACCTGATCAGTCCCCTTTGTGTTGAAGTTTTCGACTTGTTGTAAGTGGTAGTTGGTTTGAGTTGGATGTCCCAGGAATGTTGAGATAGTGCTAAGTTTTGTCTATCTGATGAAATCAGGGAGTTTGGTTCATGTCAGTTGTTGTGAAGGGTTGCAAAGTCTTTTGTTTTGATGTTTCTGTAGTGGTGCTTGAGTTGTTTTCATCGAGTTCATGATGATTGAACCCTTGTGTGTATCAGTTTGATGACTGGGAAGCTATTACTGAGTGGTTCAACTGATTCAGTCAAAATCAGTTGAGAGGATATAGAGTTAGCTGAGCATTAGTGTAGTTGAAGGTGTATTATGATTGGCTTGGTTTGCTTGGGTTGAAGGGAGGTGTTTTTGTATTAGGTCTAACAGCCAAAGGATTGCCAGCTGTCAGCAGTCAGCAGTCAGCAATCAGCGCTAGACGGGCCAGCGGTGTCAGCAGCAGTCAGCGCGCCAGACAGGTTTGGGATCTATTTGGAATTTTAGAGTCAGTTAAATGTCAGTTGTTGTTAGTTGAGTGTCCATTGTGATGGATCGTGGTTTAGGTTGAGTGTTATAAGGTTCTAGAAGTGTCAGCTTCTGACACAAAGGAGAAGAAGCCTAAGTCAACTGAGTCAGTTGAGCAAGCTTTGAGAAGATAGTAAGATTAAGGTCAGCTGAGAGTCAGCTGCAATTAGCAGAGAGCTTAAAGTATGATATCTCTTTTAGTTTAGAGCAGCTTTAGGGTCAGAGAGAGTTAGTTAAGGTTGCTGAATCAGCCGGCTCTGTGTCAGACTGTTGAGTCAATTTTTAGACAAGTTCAGTCAAAGAGTTATCAGCAAGCTATCAAATAGAGGGTGAACAAAATGTCCAGAGAGGTCTTGGGGTTGTGGATCTAAAGTTAGCTGATGCTGGAGGATAATACAAGGGTGGAGAGGACTCATTTCAGACTAGAGTCAGCCTTAGCATTCGGAAGTAGCTTTCAAACAGGTTTAATCAACTGTGTGTCAGTTGTTGTTGGGAGCTATTTTGTTCAGCTGACCTCAGCTGGACATCAACTAAGGTCAGCATAACCATATAGGAGGAATTTCAAAAGTGTCAGAGGTTAGTACTGACTTGGGAGGACAATTGGAGTTGTCAGCAAGATCAAATTAGAGAGATTTGAGAGTGTTTTGGTGTCGGATTGAGTCAGCTAAAGGGATGAGGACAGTAGCAGACATGTTTAATGCCCTTAGAGCTGGGATTTTAGTATCCCTCAATTATGATTCTTCTAAATTTTCATCTTGTGTGTCTGCTGGTAGTGTTATAGAGGCCCAGCTACCTCACATGCTTTGGTGCCCCCACTGAGGATAAGAAGGTTTGTGTTTCGGGCTTTGATCAACAAGTTAGAATCCACTTGCGGATCAACTCAGGATCAATGGTTGATTTTGCATATGATGTTTTCAAAGGTGAACGGGGAGAAGATGTCACCCAGTTCTTGAGGAGAGTCAAACTAGCAGCTTTGAAAAACAATAGAGATGATGATGCATATAAATCTTGGATGATAGGACTACTTTTGGAGGGACTTGGAATCTCGATGTGACGGTCCCTTTCTACATGAGCATCGATAGGCAAAGGCTTAATCACATGTCCATAAATACCATGGTCACATCTAGCTGACAAACTTGTCTCCCTTTCTCTCTGAGCCAACTCCTACTTTTGCACCTTTTTCTTCCATTGCTCCGATGCCAGTCTAACTGCCTCAACATAGGTATCAAGGTCTTTGAGTTCCACTTTCTCCTTAATTATCCCATGTAATAACCCTATGAACCTATCTTTCTTCAAGAAATCTAGTGGTGTTTGATTTTCCCCTAATGCCCTCACGATTCTTCTCCAGATGCCTTCAAACCTGTTTACAAAAGCCATAACCTCTTCTTCTTCCCCTTGGTACAATCTGTTTAGTTCCTTCCATACTTTCTTGGCTGCTCCCTATTGAGGAGGACTGATAGTCCAAAGATCCTCTGGACTATCAGTCCTCCCATACTTTCTTCTTAATGCATCTCTCAAGTGCTCCCAATTACCCCTTTTCTCCTATGTCAACACGTCTTCATACCATTCCTTGGCTACTCCCTGTTGAGGCAGAAATAGGTTAGGATGGTTTGCAGAGTAGGAGATTCAGAGACCTGACTGAGCAAATTAGGAATTTAAATCTTTCTGTGCAGGTGCTTTAGAACTAGGTCTGAAAACCATAGGAAGAAAGAGAACAAAGGAACCGGATGGAGCATTTTCACTGCTATAATTGTGGGGAGAGAGGGAATATAGTTCCGCAGTGTCCGCAACCAAGAAGGGAGCCAGGAGGCATGTACTCGATTATTCCAAGACCGGAAGGTAACTGAGGTGTTGGGAATAGAGAGGTGGATAATGGAAACCAAGAACCAGTGCAAGGGCCGATGTTGCAAGGGCGGATGCAACCTCAAGGACCTCTGGGGAATGTACATGTACTGGAAACTATTGAAGAAGAGTAGGATGAAGTTGACGTGTTGGTGGCCAACAAAAGGACAAGGATGCTGAGATCGGAGTCAAAAGGAGTTGATAAAGAAACAAGGGACAAGAAGAGAAGAGAAAAAGGAAAGTCAGCCATGGAGAAGCTAGAGTCAAGCAAGCAAGGAAGAGCTAGAAGAAGGAGAAGGAAAATTGGTATGGAGGACTTTTAGTTGGGAGAAGGAGAATCCCCTTACATTCTTTTGTTAGATGTGAAGTATAAGAAAGTAGAGATTACATATGGTCAAATTTTGCAACTAAACTCTAGCATTAGACGTCAATGGCATAAGCTGGCCAGTGTCCGAAGAGTTAAGGTTAAAACACCTTGGGCTAATGTGGTTCAACTGAATAGAATATCTGACATTCTGCCCATTGTAGATGTTTGGATTCAAGGTGGGAAAGTAAGCAAGGTTTATATAGATGGTGGAGCTCAAGTGTGTGTTATGACTGAGGAAGCTGCATAGGATTCGGGTTTGGAAGTGACAAAAAGATCCATGCTCGGTGTTAAGATGACAAATAGTTCAAGAGTTAAATGCCTTGGTGTGATTGAGGCTATGGAACTAAATGTGCTGGGATGAGGCTCGGATAGAAGGTAGTTATTGATATGCATGTTATGCCAGCAGGGGTTGGGGCATACCTCATTATTTTAGGGAGACCTTGTCTTATTGCCATGAGATCTAGGTAGGACTGGTACAGGGGATGTATTGATTTATTTGTTGATAGGCCCAAAGAAAAAAGGATACGGTATGACTTAAAAATTCGTAGGATTCTGGATATTGGGGAGAAGTTGGGGGCAGAAAGAGGACTAGATTCAGCTTTTGTTGATAGTTTTATGAGTATTATTCTACTGAGTCTTTTGATGAGATTGATGGGGAATCAGGTGTGCATTAGAGTTTATTGGATCTGGAAGCAAATATCTGTGGTGTGCAGATGGCTAGCCATATAATGGAGTCAGATAATGCCCAAGGTGAGAAATCTAATGTCCCAAAGGCTAAGTTGATGGAGATGCTCCCGTAGATGATTTGACCAATGAGGAAAAAAAGAAATATGAGGTGTTGTTTGACAAGTATCCTAAGCTTTTTACTAAGAACTACACTCAGATGAGGGGTACATCCCCAGTGTTGTTCATGAGATCAAATTGAAGGAGGGAGCTAAGCCTGTAGCCCAAAAACTAAGGAGATTAGGGATAATACAAAGGCAAATCCTGGAGGCAAAGGTCACAAAGTTTCTACGACAGGCTGGTTTCATTTATCCAGTTAATGATGCTTGCAGAATGGGTGTCTCCTATAGTTATTGTGCTCCAGAAAGGAAATAAGTGGAGAGTATGTGTAGATTATAAATCATTGAATGCTACTATGATGAAGATACATCACTACCCTCTTCCCTTTCAAGATGAAATTTTGGATCAGGTGGTAGGACATGAGAGGTATTCAGTCTGTGATCGTTTTAGTGGATATTTTCAGATTAGAATAGCCCTTGTGGTTCAGAAAAAGACCAACTTTATTACTCCATGGGGAGTTTTGTGCTACATAATGATGCCTTTTGGATTTCTCAATGCCTATGCAAGTTTTCAGAGTTGGGTGGATAAAATCCTTGCCCCATACCTGGGAACCTTTGTTAGAATATGCATGGATGATTTTTGTGTTTATAGTGACAGCCTGCTGATACATGTAGAGAGACTTGACATTGTCTTGATGATGATGGAGCTCAGCTTAATTCAGCAAAGTGTAAGATAGCAAGAGCTAGAGTGATACTCTAGCTATAGTGACAGGCCTGCTGATACATGTAGAGAGACTTGACACCGTCTTTAAAAGTCTTGATGATGATAAAGCTCAGCTTAATTTAGCAAAGTGTAAGATGGCAAGAGCTAAAGTGAGACTCTTGGGACATGAGGTAAGTGAGAATGTTATATCCCTAGACCCTTCAAAGGTAGAGATTTTGCTCCACATGGAAAGCCCTAGGTCAACCAAGGAGATGATGAGATTTGTTTAAAAGCTCAGGTACTTGTCTAGATCCTTCTGCATGTTTGCTGAGTATGTTTACCCCTTGCAGTAAGCTAGTCAACAAGATCCCTTCAAATGGAGTCAGGTAGAGGAAGATGCTTTTGAGAGGCTCAAAGATATGTTGTCTACCCTGCCAACAGTGATGCCCCCGGATTGGAACCAGCCATTCTATCTAAGCCTTAGTGTGGGAAGATATGTAGTAGGAGCAGTGTTGATGCAGAAGGGAACTAAGCAATCTTATATGAGACATGTGTTTTATATCAACAAGGCGATGGGTGATTTGGAGAAATCTTGGCATGAAGTTGAGTTGTTAGTTTGGACACTTGTATATGCCACAAAGAGATTGAAACCTTATTTGATTTAATGACCTTTTTTTGTTCTCACTTCTTGTAGTCTTCTACCTCATGTGATGAAGTATCTTGGTGACAACCCAAAGGTACAAAATTGGATTATGACATTACAGGAGTTTGACATGAGTTTTATCAAGAAAGATAGTGCGAGGGCTCATATGGCAGACATGCTGACCTATAAAGAGGTTCAGGTTAAACCCATAACCATTAAGGATGTTGAGAAGCAAGTACTTCCAGATTAAAAAATGCATGAAGAACTGCAGTATATAGATGGGCCTTTATTCTTTGATGGAGCTTTTAAAAGGAGCATTGGCAAAGGTGGTGCTAGATTTGTTTTTGTTTGAAAACAAGGTCAATAATTATGGAATGGTAGCCAAGAGATACAGGTTAAGAGCAACAATGAAGTAGAATATTACAGCCTAAGTTTGGATCTTGAGGAGTGTAGACAAAGGAAAGTCAAAAGATTGGTTATAAAGGGTGATTCTTTGCTTGTTGTAAGGCTGGCTTAATCCACGATGAGACTTAAATCGTGAAAGTGTAGGTTCTTAAGCCTTGAGATGGAACTCCTTGAATTAGCAAATTTTGACCTCGATTTTTTTTCTCCACATGAACTACTAAGACGTGAAACACTGAGGCAGGAAAGACCAAACGTGAAAGTCAGGACGTGAGCCATCATGACGTGAATGAGCAGACGTGAAAGTCATGATGTAAAGATCCAAGACGTGAAAGTCATGACGTGAATCTGCAGAAGCAGACGTGAAAGTCACGACGTGAAGATCCAAGACGTGAAAGTCATGACATGAATCTGTAGACATGAAAGTCATGACATGAAGATCAAGACGTGAAAGTCATGACGTGAATCTGTAGACATGAAAGTCATGACGTGAAAGTCATGATGTGAATCTGCAGAGACTGACCAACTGTGTTTGCACATGCTTAGGATGGATCATTTATCATTTCGAGAGGGGTGAAAAGAGCATTGTTATTTTGTTCTTGATGTGCGCTTAACTCCCCGTATATTTGATCTTGATTTTGTTGCTGAAATGATGTTGAGGTAGTAGGGAAGACTGTTGATTGTTTGCTGGAACAGACAAGGCCTTGTGTTGGTGCTGAATGCACGAGAGTGGTTTTGTTTGTCACTTGGGCCTCCATTCTTATCGAACTTTAGGTGAAGTTGTTGGGGTTGAAGTCGGTGGTGAGGTTTTCTTCACATTGTTCAATTTTGGCAACCATATGATGGAAATACCATCATAGTATCCTTGTTGTTGAAGCACAGGCAACAGGTACCCATCTTTGATGAACATTGTAAAGTGGTGGCCGATGATGTGCTTGGTGTTGAGGCTTTATTTTTTGTGCAAGATTAGGGGACTTTGTGATACACTTGGGGACCCAAGCTTTGGTATTTCTTTGGTAGTACCCTTGTGCTTGCAGGAGTGTTTTTGGTAACCCACACTTGTTGCATTGGTGGAGTTCTTTGAGGAACTCGCATAGGCTTTTGTGGACGGTGTTGTGGAGTACTCTTATTCTTCCTTGGATTTAGAGTGCTTCGTTGAGGAATAGGTTTTGACTGTCGAGGCACCCAAATTTGATTGGCACCTTCATAGTAGCCTTGAGCTACAAGTAGTTGCTTCTCCACCCACATTTTGATACTATTAAGATATCGTGATTGTGGTAGTCTTGGTGGAGTATTCTTTAGGGTTGAATGTGGAAGGTTTGGGGCCCTCCTTGACTTTGGTTGGCGCTGAGGTTGCAGGTTTGAGACTCATTGGCATTGTTGATGATGAGATTAGAGTCTCTTGTGGAGTGGCTGTCGATGATGAGATTAGAGTCTCTTGTGGAGTGGCTGTCGATGATGACGAGGCCTTTGAGCATGTGGTTGTTTCCTTTGGTGAAGTTTGTTGATGAAGATGCATAGGCTCCGAGGTCTTTCCTTTGAGTTCCCTGTTAGAGATAGATGGTTGGGCTCTGGGAAATTCTTCAAGAATAGTTGCTGATTGCGAGGCTTTGGTATCGAACTTCGTAGGTGAGGATGGGGTTGAAGGAGTAGAGGCTTTATCGGAGTTTGTTGTTGATGCAGATGGTACGTCCTTGTGTAGAGGGGATTTTGTGGAAGAGGCTTGTATCCTTTTGCATTCAGCATCATAGCTATCCATTAAAGTTGGATCCTCTTCCTCGCAGTATGGTATTGTCAACTTTTTGTCATTGACCCCATCATGATGACTCTATCGTCTCGCTAGCAAAGCATAGTGGTGCCTGGGCAGCAACAATCCATTTATGCCCCAAGATCAAATCTGCTTCCAACACATACTCAACCACAAAAAACTTGCAAATGAGAGAGTTAGTTTCAATATACATTGTATGTTCAAAGTACCCCAAACATGGCATGTTCAAATCTTGTGTAAAGGTAATCCTTTTAGGATGTGCCGTGAGTGTTGGTTGACCTAACAAATCCCATAGCTTGAGAGTCATGAGATTGTGTTCTCGTATTGGATAAAGGTGTGCTTGATCTGTTGGTGATTTTATTTGTAATTTCCAATCCAACCAAAATCCTAGGGGTCTTTTCAGTAATTTATGTTGGAAGTTCTAGCTCCTTGCAAGGCTTCTTCCTCCCATAATAATAGCAATTGTACATTGCATGCAGGAGTGTTTAAGGTGATTGTTTGCATGGATTCATCTAGTGAATACAATGATTCACTTATCCAAGGTCCGCTAAGGATGACATCATACTCAAGGGAATCTAGGGTGACATGAAATGTAAATTCCATATCGTCAGTCGAGTAGTGTATCTAAAGTAGCCTATAACTTCAATGTTTTGTTCATTGGTTCCTTTTGCAAGACTATTACTTGTCGGGGTGAGTTTAGGTTGTCCCAATGACACCCAAGTGTCTATTGTTCATGATGTTATGACTTGCTCGAGGGGGGGCTAATCAGTGCGTGTTTATGCTCAACATCATTTCCTGTAGTGAAATCCAACCATACCATGATAGAATCTTCCAAAGGAACCATGGGTGTTTTGGTTATTGTTTCAGCTTTTCAGATCCTGTGTTTGTTTCATATTCCCATTCACTTTCATCCTTTGTTTGGGTCTCAGCTTTTTCAAGAGTACCCAATGTGTACAATGGCACACTTGGCCCTCTGACAATTCTTAACGAGGTCTATTTGGAAATTTGTGAATCCTCACAGTCTTGGTTTATGTAGTTCGTTATGTCCTTGTATAACTCAAGTTGAGCCATTAAAGGTGCAAGTCTTTATATGATGCTGGCTTTATCGGTCTCGTGAGAGAAGAGCATTCCTCGGAATGAGGTTTTGAGAGACTGTTTTAATCTTGTAAGGGAATTATCAAATTCCTTACGTGATGCAAGTGTTTATATGATGCTGGCTTTATCGGTCTCGTGTGAGAGAAGAGCATTCCTCCGAATGAGGTTTTGAGAGACTGTTTTAATCTTGTAAGGGAATTATCAAATTCCTTACGTGCTTTCTCAAGCCTATAGTTCGTATAATCTGTCTCAAATGACTCTTCTGTAGAGAGTATGTCTTCCTCTTGAAAGGGAAAGCCGTACTCCTCTAGGCTTTGTATCTTGGTTGATGGTGTAGGTTTGGCATTATCAGGCTTAATCACAACCGGCGGTGACCTTGTAAGACATTCAACCATGCTAAGCATGTACTCTTGAGCTCGTTTTTTGCGTTCTGCATATGTCATGTGATCATTATTATCCATTTGGGGTGGTTGGGTGGGTTCTAGTTTCCTGATTGGTCTATGTAGTGCACTGAGCGAAGAGTAAGAACTTGTCTCATCCTCACTTATTAGTGATGTACTAGAACTTGTTTTGTTCTCTGACTTTCTTTGGTTTGTCAAATTTTCACTATGTTTACCCATGCGATGAGATTGAATTTTCTTTTGGATTTTTGTATCCTATGTTGCACATATGGGTGTTGAGGTTTGTGTGGTGGTCTTTGAGGTGGATGCATCTGCATCATGTATAGCTTTTGGCTCTTTTGTGTTTATGTCCACTACACTCCTGTTCCCTGTCTTTTACTTCGACCTTGGTTTCGATAGTTTTTTGTCCCTTGTCTTTCTTGGGTTTTAGAAGGTTTTGTTTTCTCTTTTGGGTTCTGTTTTAAAGCATGTTCTTCTACCCATGTTGAGGTCTTGTCTTTTACATTCTTTTGGACTGTTTATCATGCCTTGGCTTGTAAACATGTAAGCACATTCAATGGCATTGTGGACAATTGCCCATTTTGTACACTTAAGATGTTAAGAGTTGTATTTTGGGAGACAAGTTGCATTGAAGCAACTCGTCTTGGGAAATCTTGGAACATGTGATCAATGCCACATCATTCACACATTGGTCGCAAGGTGTCAGTGACTATGGGCATGGAAGTATTCCAAACTGTGCAGTCTGCTACCTTGTGAGGTCCACAACAATAGAAACACTGAAGTGTCTGATTAACTGCTTCATGAGCAGTTTCTACCCTTTGGACTGTTTCTGTTTTGTGCACGGGAGATGGAGGTTTTGAGTCCATTATAGATGAAACGGGACACTTTTTAGTATCATGGTCAAAGGTTTTACAATACATGCAGCATAGAAAGACAGGGTGCCTTGTATGCACAATGAGGATTGGGATGGTCATAGTGATTGCATTCAAGACAAGGCATTTTGCTTGTCACTTCTATAGGCATTAAGGATGTCTGATTTTTGAAGGTTTTCATCCTCTCTTAGAGATGTTGGTTGTAAGGTTTTAAGGAAGGCTGCATAAAATTCGAGAAATGTTAATTCTAAGATCGATCTTTCTTTTGCCATTGCTTCACTTGGTTTAGATGAGGAAAATCTCGTTGCATGATCATCTTCTAGCATGTTCTCATCTACACGTATTGCTTCTTTGCAACATTGATCGAATGTTTCCGGATTGGATACAATGATCAAGTTGTGTAAGCTGTTATTCTTTAAGCCCATCATGAAACATCTCCTCAATTGAACATCGTTTAATTTTTCCCATGACTCACAACGTGAGTCCAAGAGTTTTATCCGAAAGATAAAATCTCTAGTGGATTCATTTGGTTGACGCTCAATTAAATAGAGTTCTATTGTTGCACTCCAATGATCACCTTGTCTGGGAAAGCTGTGTATATATAAAGACTAATTTCAAGGTTTTGAAGTTGGTCTTGATCGCCATTATGAATGCGATGAACCATCGACTAGCTTTTCCCTCTAAGCATAAGTTCAACGCATGTACCTTAGTGGGATAGTTGGGATTTCCAAAGGCTTCACATCTCTATTCAAACATTTGAATGAATTGAACAGGATCTGTTATTCCGTCATATTTGCCCAAAATCTTGGAAATTTATACGGCCGTATTTCTGTATGAATCATTGAGGCCGTATGTGAGTGCTCTTGTGTTGGAAGAGACTCACTGAGTCCTTGGGCCACCCCCCTTACTAGACTAGTCAGTATGTCCAAGGTGTTAGCATCCAGGAAAGGGTTGGTACTTATAGGACTTGCGGGAATTTAGGCAAGGGGCCAAAGCCTGATGGGATCAAAGTCATAGGGGGTGTAAAACCCAATGACATGCTTGTTATAGGCATGGCCAATGGCATTGGGAGGTGAATTTGTGGCATGGGTCTCAATGGCTCGAAGGTGTCAGCCATTGGGTTTATTCCTTATGTGACCCTTGGTACTCCCTCTATTGTGGCCATGTCAAAGTGCTTAAATGCTCCTTAATGAGCAATTATAGTTTTTTTTAATACTTTTCCATAGCCCGTACAGCCTCAAGAGGCTTGGTGTACTCTTCGTTGGATCCGTTTGTCCTAATTAGCTTAGGCGCTATATGCACGTGAACCTCAGAGATATTTTTCTAGAAAAAGTGTATGCTAGGAACTTCCCAGATGGAAGAGGAGGTCCTAAAATCTATTTTCCATCTCTGTCTCAAAACGGAAAAAAAATTTGAGAATTTTTTTCCTGTTTCGCAGCACATTTTTTAGGTTGATCCAAAAGGAATTTTGAAAAACTCTGCATGAGGGAGTTGTAGTATTTTAAGAGTACTACAACTTTGTTTCCCTGAGTCATCCGTGATTTTGTCGTTTAGACCCTCAAAAAGTAGCCCGAATATGACTCGTCGTTTTTGCACTGTTTTTTGGGCTATTTTTTGCCTTGATTTTTGGATCAATTTTTGAGGCTGCTGGTCGGAGGCCAAAATGATCGATTTTGACTTCGGACGACCATATCCAAAGTCGAAGAGCTCAACGTCATCTTTTTGATGAGCCCTAGAGCGCCTTCATCGGATATACGATTTAGGAGATACGAGCCTCCAAACAGGGGTGGTTTCCACATTCTTTTTTTTTACCGTGAACCGTTTCACGCCGTGAAACACTTTTCACGCATGAATCGAACTTCACGTGGGAAATTAAACTTTGATTTTTATTTATTTATATATTTTTTAATTTACCCCGTGAACTTCTGTTTCATGCCGTGAAACGATTTTTACGCGTGAATCGGACCACGTGGGAATTAATTTTAATTTTTTTTAAACGTCGGATTTTCGTTCACGTGATTTTTTCGTTCACGTGAGATTTTCGTTCACGTGATTTTTCCATTCACGTGATTTTTCCGTTCTCGTCATTTTTTCATTTATGTGGGATTTTATTTTATTTTCGCGTGAACTACTTTTCCATGCTGTGCACTTTTCACGGGTGAACTGGACTTCACGTGGATATTAAATATTAAATATTAAATATTTATTATTTATTTATTTATTTTTTACCGCGTGAACTTATGTTTCACGCTGTTCGTGAAACACTTTTAGAACATGCAAGCAAGAGGCATTGTTAGTGGGCTGCCTAGATTCAAGTATGATTGGAATATGCATGTTTGTGATGCTTGTTAGTTTGGAAAGCAGACGAGGTTGCCATTTCTTAAAGAAGGCAATATGAGTAGCAGGCCACTTGAGATAGTTCATGGCGATGTATGGGGTCCTGCACAAAACCCATCCATTAAAAGGCAGCTTGTATTATGTGACATTCATTGATGATTTCAGCAGAATGACTTGGATTTACTTTCTCAGAGAGAAAAGTGAAGTGTTGGGAAAGTTTATGGACTTCAAAGCTTTTGTAGAGAAGCAATATGTCTCTTGGATAAAATGTTTGAGGACAGATGGAGGTGGTGAATACACCTCACATGCTTTTGAGCATTTCTTGAGAAAGCATGGCATAAGAAGGCAGTTAACTTGTAGGTACACACCTTAGCAAAACACCTCACATGCTTTTGAGCATTTCTTGAGAAAGCATGGCATAAGAAGGCAGTTAACTTGTAGGTACACACCTTAGCAAAACGGTGTTGCTGAGAGGAAGAATAGAGTCATTTGTGATGTGGCCAGGGCGATGCTCAATGAAAAGAGCATGCCAGACTATTATTGGGCAAAAGCATGTGCCACCGCGGTGTATGTACTTAATAAGACACCCACAGCAGCCATACATGGAAGTACGCCAGAGATGCGGCTTACAGGTTTTAGGCCAGACATTGGACACCTCGAAGTGTTTGGTTGCATAGCTTATGTACATGTGCCTAACGAGAGAAGGAGAAAGTTGGATCCTAAGGCAAAAAAGTGTGTGTTTGTTGGATATGCACAGGATCGCAAGGCATATAAATGTTACAATCCACAAACTAGGCAAGTGGTTATCTCACGAGATGTGGTATTTGATGAACTTTCTAGTTGGTACAAAGCAAAGGATGAGGGTGTCATTCCGTCAAACCATGAGGTGAGTGTAGCATTTGCATGTGGATTTGTGCTTAAGCAATGTAAAAGCAGTGGAGAAATCTAAGGACAAGTAGGATTACACAGTGCAGTGGATAGTCTTTGTGGACAATGAAGTTGTCACCATCTTCATGCTTCCTTGTAGACATACGTACCATGCCCTTTTTTTCTGTAAGCTATTAGTCAATAATGAGAAGTGTCTCCTTGATGGCTACACAATCAAGTTATTCTTGATGTTGTAAAGCAAATGGTGTTTGCAAGGGTTTGCCATGGTTTTGTCTCTCAACTTCCACAAAAAGGTGTGCTTGTCTTCTTTCCCCTTTCTCTTTATTCAGTGATACAACATTTACTTATGTAAGGAAATCTAGCACCTTGGTACTTGACACTTGTACATAGAATCAAAGGCAACTAGGGGATCATTGCCTACCAGTAGGTTGTGCTCTATAGCATGAGCCACTACTTCAAAGGAGGTCATATTGCTTTAAAGCATTGCCATCAAAATTTATGCTTGCAGTGCATATATACATGAAAACCAAAAATTTATTATCAAAGGTTTAAAGTAGTTGAAATCTACAATGGGCTTAAAGAAAACTTTAAGCTTCAAAGCAAAGAACCAATTTAAATCGTTTGCATCTTCAAAGCCTTAAAATATTGGCACTTGCTTTATGAGCTTTAAAACAATAACACTTGCTTAAAGCTGTTTAGTTGCATGTGCTTGAAATTATCCTGTAGCTTTAAAGCATGTGGCATGATGCTTTATTAGCTTTGAAGCAGTGGGACTTACTTTAAAGTTGTAAAGTTACACGTGCTTTAAAGTTGTTAGCTTTAAAGCCTGCTCCTTACATCTACTTTATAGCTTAACATTGTGCCAAGTTTTAAAGTTTGCCAGTAGGATATGAGCTATAGATTTTAAGCACTATCAATTTGCTAAACTTGTATCAATTAATCATGTCCCAAACTAGATGTTGTACTAATGTGTGATCATTTGTAGGGAAGCATGGGATTAAACTATAACACAGTTGGAAGAGACCCCATCAACCTTTGACTTGCTTGCTATAGTAAGTTTCTTTTTTGCTAAAAAATATATGTTTTTAAAAAATAGCTATATAGATATTTAAAGAATTTCTTCAAGAACTGAAGACAAATGCATTGGTTTGCAAGATGCCACCATCCAACTTGGTCGATACTTTTTTGAATCTATGCAAAGAAGGCAAGTGACTCCTTTCATTCTTGTCAAAGGTGTTTTGCCTTTCTACATTTGTCAAGTTTTAGCTTTTATGATACTCTTCTCTCAACTTATCCTTGAATTTTTCTCAGGGTTGTCTAGTACTATTGTAGACCAAGAACCATTGCCTCATGACTTGAAGGACTCAGAGTTGGAGCAACAAGAAATCTTTGGCAAAGGAAGTGAAAACAATGTAGAGGGGGCTCCCTTAATGGCAGCAGAGAAGATAGAGGTGTAAGCAGAGAGTGTGAAGGGCACAGATGATGCTTCATATGTTGATGAAATGACATAGAAGTAGTTACTCTGTAGATGTTAGAGCAGCGGGGTGGCTGCGCTGCTATGCTGTGGACTATAGTAGTAAAGTGTATGATAGCCTTGGATGACCTTATTTCTAATGAGAATGGATCTGGTTTTAATTTTCTTAAAAGTAATAATTAGGACACCAAATCTGGTGAGTCCTTGGATAACCTTGCGAACGAAGTTGAGATGAAGTTTGCAAATGCAATGGAGATGGCGCTGCCTCTACAAGCACAACTACAAAGTCCTCGGAGATCACTCTTCTTGAATTACCTAGGTCTTTTGGAATCTCTCAAGAAGGTATGATTTTGTATCTATTTAACTTGGACCATGTTGGTTTTGGTATAGCTCTGAATTTATGTTCTTTGGAGCTCCCTTGCAATGCTTTAAATTTTAAAGAAATGCTTTAAAGCCTTATTGTTGTATAGCTTTAAAGCTATGACATGTTACTTAGAAGTGGTTGTCTAAAGCTCTAGTCTACTACTTTAAACCTCTATAATATTACTTTTAAGCTCTGTTATGCTAATTTAAAGCTCCGATAAGCTACTTAGAACTAATGCATAGAAGTTGCATATACTACACTTTGATAGTTGCTTCTAGAGTGTAGCTATGAAGCTGTACCTTAGGTACTGGACATAGGTTCCTATTGTTCTTCATGTTCACTTTGGTGTTTGTGTGTTTCATTGTAGCTTGGCTAATAAGCTAGTCTAAAACTCATTTTTTTTTCTTATAGGTGCAGGGAAGAGAAAAGGCCTCATGGAGGTGGGAAAGAAGCGGAAGGCCAGCAAACAGGGTGTAGGTGAAATAAGCCCCAAGCCAAAGAAGAGTACATCCGGCTCTCATAGTGCTTCAATGCATCTCAAGCAAAAGATGCCCCGTGCTCGTCTATAAATGTGGTTTTGTGAATCTAGGATGGCAAATCCTAGAAGCATGTTTTCCCTGTGCTACTACTCTTTTGTTCTTTTTGTATTATGCTACTTCTATGCATTGTAATTACAATCCTATGTAATGAGAAGCAAAATGTTTTGTAAATGCAATCTTTAGTTTTGAAGTGTCCATAATTATCTTTTGTGCACGTTCTTTAACTTATGTTTGGTTGAAATATACAAGTGAATAGGGTGTGTGCGGGAACAAGCCCTTGGTTAGAGGCTATAAAAGAGAATGTGTAAATGTGAAAGAACCTGTGAAAAGGTGAGAAGAATCTACTGGGAGAGAATAAAGGGTAGCATGAGAAGATTTAGGAAGTGTGGAGATATTCTAGGAGATATTCTGGGAAAAGTGAAGAGGTGGAGAGAATCAAGCAAAAGAGGTGGAGATATTCTGGGAGAGGTGGAGTGAATCAAGGAGAAATTAGTGGGATTAGATGCTTGGATGTAAACTCTATAAATTGAGACATTGGCCTAATGAGAATTTGCTGGTTTTTGATTATCCATGCCTACATTAAGCTATTTGTTAATTACTCACTAATTACGTCTTCTAATTTCAACATGTTTGACCTTGTAGGCTTGAGTAGTTTGTCAAATTCTATCTTCAATGATTAACGGTGATTCTATGTTTCTTGTGTAGCAGTACGTTATTCTGATGTGCAATGCACAAGTGTAGTTCCTTATGTCATGGGAATTTTCATGAAACCAATGAGTAGGCAGTTGAAAAAGCAGAAATCAAGTTACAACTTCTCTATTTGGCAAAGTTTGTATAGGAGTGCAGATTCTAGGCTTAATAGAGTGTTGCCTTCTAGTCCTACTATTCATCTATGAAAAGATGCAGGGGAGAAGAGAGCTTGAGCTCTTGCAAGCACATACACACTCACACAAACCCTAGAAGAGAACACACAAGGTGAGAGGTTGAAAATTTTTCTTCTTCTTCACACAACAAAAGAGGTCTACCAAGAAGATAAAGTGACCAACACACATAATAGAGTATATACAAGCGGTCCATAATGTAAACATGCTAAGAGGAGTGGGTAGATGTGGACTAGTTAGTGTAGCCAACTGTCGAATCTCTGGCGAAGGTATGTCAGCTAACCAAACCTGCCAGTGATATAAATGTCAAACAATCATGCAGGCACCTTGTAAGTGTCAGCTCATGTTCAGCTCAGCATATCAACACTCCCCCTCAAGCTCAACTCCATCTCATGAACTCCAAGCATATCTCAAAATCTACGGAGCTTCTCAGCTCCGAGGCCTTCGTGAAGATGTCAGCGACTTGATCCTGTGTGCTGACGTAGGCCGTCTATGTCGCGTGCCAGACTCTCTCTCTCATGCAGTGGTAATGCACCTCAATGTGTTTCATCTGTGCATGAAAAACTAGGTTCCTGGCCAACTGTATACTGCTAAGATTGTCACAATATATGACAATCTTTCTCTCCACATGCAACCCCAAATCAGCAAAGTAGCTTGCGTAACCAAGCTACCTCACATGCTGCCACCACAGCTTCTCTGTACTCTGCCTCTGTACTCGATAAGGCAACTTTGGGCTGCTTCTTGCTGCCCCATGTCACAACACTCCCCAATGAAAACATAAATCCACTAGTCGATCTCCTGTCTGATATGCTACCTGCCCAATCTACATCTGTGTACCCATATATCTCCAATGGTACACTTGTTGCATAAAACAATGCATAATCAACAATGGCCCTCAAGTACCAAAGTGTACATCACACACTATCAAGATGTGGTTTGTGCCGCAGAACCTGCATAAACTGGCTCTCTAAGCCAACAGTGTAGCTCAAATCTACCTTGCTAATCATGACATCATAGATCAAACTCCCCACAATCTTCCTGTATACATAGTGGGATCCTCCAACAGATAACCTACATCCGCACTAAGCTTGCCATTTTGATCTAATGGCACCGATATTAGATTACAATCAGCCATCCCATACTTGGACATCATGTCTAATGCATAATATCTCTGTGATAGCCAAATACCCTCAGGTGTGCGAATGACCTCAATTCCCAAAAAATAGTGCAAATCTCCCAAATCCTTCATCTCAAACTTCCTTTTGAGAAGACCTCACATGCTCAATCCCTTCCAAGTTGTCACCCCCCACAATAAGATCATCTACATATATGGTGATGATCACTACCCTTATCACTCTTGCGCACATACAAAGAGTGATCTGTATCTGCCATATGAAAACCAATAGTGACAAGATACTCAGCAATCTTGTCATGCCATGCTTGTGGAGCTTGCTTCAGCCCATACAAGGCCTTATGAAGCTTACATACATACTCTGGGTGACCTGTATCCTCAAAACTTGGCTGATCCATATACACCACTTCTTGCAAGTCACCATGCAAGAACACATTTTTTACATCCATCTGATGTAAAACCCAACCTTTAGCTATAGCCACCACAATCACAACTCTCACAGTTGCCATCTTTGCAACTGGGACAAATGTCTCCTCATAATCAATCCCATGTGTCTGCGCATATCCTTGGCTACCAATCTAGCCTTGTAATACCTGCTTATGCTACCATCACTGTTATGTTTCACCTTATACACCCACTTATAGCCCCAATAGCTTTCTTGCCTTTAGGCAATGGCACCAAATCCCAAGTCTCATTTCCATACAATGCATCCATCTCCTCATCCATAGCTTTCTCCCAACACACATTTCCAATAGCCTCATCAAACCATGTGGGTTCTACAAGTTGCACAACTTTTGCCATATACGCATAGTGATGTGCCACATAACCATCATAAGTCAATCTCTGTATGAGATTTTTGACTCTTCGAGATCTTCGTAACTTTGCATTCATGGCTTCCATAGCCTTCTTCACACCAGGTGTCCTCATTGCTGGAATCCCAAGCTCCTCATCAAGGCTCATCTTTGAGCCACTAGAATCTCCATCAACAAGAGAATTCCTTGCAGAAATATCAGGCATACCAAGGGTCTCAACCACTTTCTCTTTGCCTTTATGTGATGTACCAACTACATTTTCAGGACTAGTATTATGACACAGCCTGCCACTCCATGGTCTATCAGTAGAACCACTGGATGAGGACTCTCCTGGTCCACTCAATGAACTGTGATTGCTAATTTGCATTTTGTGCAACCACATTTCCACTTACATCAGCCCTAACAGCATCATTTTCAACAGCATACTAGCTACTCATCTCATCAAATACAACATCCCTGTGGCATATTCTTCTCTGCCCCCATCAATGCTCGTGCTATCTCTGCAATGTGCCTGTTTTTTGGCTCAGCAATCCCATTTTGCTATGGAGTGTATCTACATGTAAATTGTCTCTGAATGCCATTCTTTCGCAAGAATTCAGAGAGTATTCTCCCCCTCCATCTGACCTTAGGCACTTCACATGTTTTCGTGTCTGTTTTTCAGCCCATAACTCTGAAATTCTAAAAATGAGTGAACACTTCACTCTTCTTGTTCATAAAATACACCCACACTTTCCTTGTGTGGTCATCAATGAATATTACATAGTACCTACAACCACCCATAGACATAGTCTTCACAAGACCCCATACACCTGAATGCACAACATCTAGCACATTCGTGCTCACATTTTTGTCATGTGAAATACATGTTTTCTTTTCTTTCTAAATTAACATGCTTCACAAACTTTCTGCATACCTTTGACTTTAAACTTAGGCAGCCCTGTCACAATTTCTTTAGTCTACATAGACTTCATTCTTTACACATTTACATGCCCAATTCTCTTATGCCAAATGTTTGTATCTGCAACAACTTCTGAACCATTTGCAAACATTGTAGTACTCACTTCAGGCATATTTACATTCAATGTAAACATTATGCCCACTCTGTTGCCTTTTGCAACTAACCTGCACTTATCTTTAAAGTCTTCTACATAGCACATCAAGGTTAAATCAAAACTACAAACCCTACTCAATCATCTAGCCAACTGAAACCAAATTCTTTGTAATGTTGAGAACATGAAGTACATCTGCAAGGTACTTCACTTTACCATCATGCATAGACAATGGCACATCTCCAACATGGGCAATTGGATGAGCAGTGTCATCCCCTGTTTCAACAAAACCTGGTCTTTCAAGACTCTTCATTTCCTTGAACTACTCACCATGATGTGTCATGTGGTTCAAAGCACCTGAATCAACATACCATACGTCATCCTTACATGCTGCTACATCATTTCTAGACGCAGCATTAACCACATGTTGCATAACAAACAACCTTTCATTAACCTCCTTATTTTTGCTAGAGGATGCATAGTTGTTTTGTTGCACTTTTCCATTTCACATGTCACTCTACTTCTTATAGCAATCTGCACGCATGTCGAGGCTTCCCACAATAAAAACAACCTCATGTATCATTATGCTACCTTTGCCAATTACCATGATCTCTTTGGCTCTCCCCCTGTCTCTAAACTGGCCTCTTCAACCTGTATGTTGTTGTTGTGAATCCTGGGACTGTTGTTGCTACTGACCATAATTTTGATTACCTATTCGACCACCACCTTGGCCATGTCCATGACTTCTACCTCTTCCTCTACCTGAACTTGTGAAGAAGGCCCGTTGCTCTGAACTATTTTGTTTTGTGTTGACTTTTGATCTTCACCCAAGTTCTTCTCTTTAATGATCAACATTAACACCAAATCTGCGAAGTTGGGAATGTTCTCTCGAGTCTGAATAGATGTCTTAAATGCCTTGTATTGTGGCTCGAGACCATGCAGACACACTTCCACCTTATCATCTCATCATCATCCACATAAACACCAATTGATTCAAGGGATTCCATAATGCCCTTGATCTTCAAAGCATAATCATTCACAGACATATTCTTCTTCTCCATAGTATGAAACTCATTCTTCAAGTGAATCTTTCGTGCCTTGGTGTTGGTTTCATACAGCTTTACACCAAGGTGTCCCATGTCTCCTTAGGTGACTTGGCATCCTGATATGCCCAATCATAGTGTCATGTATACTAATAGAAAGCCAATATATGACTTTCCTTACTCCTTGATTCCAATCCTTGATGAACTCTTTTATATCTACAGCAGTTAGATTAATCTCCAATATCTCAGGTGCCTCCTCATGTTCACCTTCAATGTAGTCTTAGTAACCTTTTCCCACCAAGACATTTATCAATCTAAACCTCCAAGCATGGAAGTTGTTCTTGTCAATATTCTCTACAATAATCTAGTTTATTCCATCATTCGACATCTTTTGTGCAACACAAATTTACCAACAACAGCACTCTTGCTTGACCTACACAAACTGTTGTATTCTCTGTAGCGGTACTATACTGCACCCAAACTGTCACAACCAATGACCTTACTTTGCATACATACACCCAATGGAAACTTTGACACCTCTTTGCAGCAGCACACACAGTGTTTGCATAACCAATCGCCCTTCCTGCAGTTCCAAAAACAAAGTTCTGCAGAGAATCAAAACCATACCTGACGCAGTGCTTGTGAACGCCTCTGCGAACTGAAAAACGGAGGTCCAAACGCACCCAAAATGTGTTTTCAGCCCAAAAATTTCATCCAATGGATAGTATAGTTTTACTATAGCTCTCCTCTCATTATGAAGAAAGCTCCTCAAATCGGAGTTCGTTTGCTGGTGCCTTCCGAAGAGCTCCTAACAAGGGTGTAGTAGCCAACACAAAGGGGAAAGAGTAAATGAAGCTCTTACCCTCGTACCGCTTCCTGTACTTCTCTTGCTTGCTGCTTAGCCCTTAGCATGAACTAGGATCTGATACCATGAAAAGATGCAGGGGAGAAGAGAGCTTGAGCTCCTGCAAGCACACACACACTCACATAAACCCTAGAAGAGAACACACAAGGTGAGAGGCTAAAAATTCTTCTTCTTCTTCACACAACAAAAGAGGTCTACCAAGAAGATAAAGTGACTAACACACATAAGAGAGTATATACAAGCAGTCCATAATGTGAACATGCTAAGAGGAGTGGGTAGATGTGGAGTAGTCAATGTAGTCAAGCTGTCGAATCTCTGGCAAAGATATGTCGATGCGAGCTACCAAACCCTCAATTGATATAAATGTCAAACCGTCATGCAGGCGCCTCGTGAGCGTCAGCTCATGTTGAGCTTGACATCTCAACAATCTAGATGCAGCATTCAAATTAGGGTTGAGTTGGTTCAAGAGGGTGTTATGGTATACGGCTGACTCTCTTCTGCTCCCAAATCATGTTGAGTGTGCAGAGCCTTGATTCTAAATATGAATGGTGTGCTCATGTTCACCCATAATTGGAGAAACAACAAAGAACTTCCTCGCTAGACAACACATCCCAGGGCAAAACCGGATGGCATTCACACACACAGTATGTGAAAGGATGGAGAAAAGTTTTTGACATGGGCTTCAGATTTCTTTGATGTGTATATATGGAGCTGTGCAATGCTTGAAAATGTAAAGTGGTGTTTTCATGCCGCTCTCTCCCAAGAGATGTTGATTTTAGGTTTTTGTGGCCAAGAGATGTGCAAGAGTGCAGACTTTGATTTTGACGAAAATAAGCCGGTGTTCTTCAAGACTTCAAAGGAATTTTGAAGGGTTTTCCCAATGTGCAAAGAGGCTACGACCATATTGTTAGATGACAGTCCATAGAAGTGCTTGCTTAACAAGAGAGGGACTTAAAGAATACTGTCAAAATTCAAATCAATGTGTGAAAGGAGGTTAGAGCAGTTTCTCATGAGGCAAGTATAAGCGAGTGGCTTTGGGAGTGGTTGCTAAATGACGATCGGTTGTATTATGCTAGTAGGGACATGCATAATATAGAGGAGGGAATCACAAGCAGAGTTAAGCTTCATAACAAGTTGACCAAGGGCACACTCTATGCTCCTATGAGGAAATGATGCAAAGACAGATAGCATAGAATTCAAAGGCACAAAGAAGGGGGAGGAGTACATGGCCGAGAGGGGGTAGTAGGCCAAGGGAACAATATGGAAGGCATTGATGTTTAGCTTCAAAACATGCTGTTACTATAGCTGATACTCATGTATAGCTTTTAACATGCTAATACTTAGGTATAGATTACTACACGTCGATACTCATTCAAATACCTATGTATAGATTCCAACAAATTGTATAGGTTCCAACATCCTTATACTTAGGTATATATACATTCAACCATGTTGATACTTATGTTGATGCTTATGTATAGATTCCAATGGGGTGCAGACACTTATGCTTTTAATATTGAAGAGGTGGAACTTTTAACAATTCTTAGTTTTTTGCATCTTTCTTTTTTCTATACATAAGATTAATGGAAAGTTTTTCAATTTCAATACACTTTAGAGCTTTGATGTGCAATGCTTTACAATTCTACTATAGTGCTTAAAATCTACACAATGCCTAAAAGCTCTAGTAAAGTGCTTAAAAGGTATGTTGGAATTATTTATATCTCTATTGTAGTACTTTAAAGTATTGCTTTATATCTCTAATACAGTACTTTAAAGTACTGCTTTATATTGAAGAGAGAGTAAGCTTCGATGATGAGAGTAGCAAGCAAAGAAAGGTTGAGCATTGACTAAGGGAGCTCAACATGAAAGGTTCAAAGAGATGGAAGCAAAACAAAGTTAGTTATGGCAAGGTATATACATGGCGGACAACATGATAGGGTAGTGTGGAGAAGACAAAGATTGTAGATAAAGAACCGGGACCCAAGCTACATATCAGTAGTGTTCCTCATTTGCATGTAGATAACTTGTAGCTATTGTTGAGAGATGTGGTGCCATTGAGCACAAGGAAGAGGTAGGGAGTGAGTGTGAGTAGCTAATCAAAAGCAAAGGGAATTATCACTAGGTAGTGATTATGATATGTTCACTGGCAGGTTTGGTAACTAGCACCGACATACCCTCGCCCCAGAGATTCGACAACAGCTAGACTACACTGACTAGTCCACATCTACCCACTCCTCTTATCATGTTCACATTATGGACCACTTGTATATACTCTATTATGTGTGTTAGTCACTTTATCTTCTTGGTAGACCTCTTTTGTTATGTGAAGAAGAAGAAGAATTTTCAGCCTCTCACCTTGTGTGTTCTCTTCTAGGGTTTGTGTGAGTGTGTGTGTGCTTGCAAGAGCTCAAGCTCTCTTCTCCCCTGCATCTTTTCATAGATGAATAGTAGGACCAGAAGGCAACACTCTATTAAGCCTAGGATCTGCACTCCTATACAAACTTTACCAAATAGAGAAGTTGTAACTTGATTTTTGCTTTTTCAAATGCCTACTCATTGGTTTCATGCAAATTCCCCTGACATAAGGAACTACACTTGTGCATTGCACATCAGAACAACGTATTGCTACACAAGAAACAAAGAAACATCGTTAATCATTGAAGAAAGAATGTGACAAACTCCTCAATCCTGCAAGGTTAAACAAAAGTTAAAGAATGTGCACAAAAGATAATTATGGACAATTCAAAATTGAAGATTTCACTTACAAAAAATCTTGCTTCTCATTAGATAGGATTGTAATTACAATGCATAGAAGTAGCATAAGACAAAAAGAACAAAAGAGTAGTAGCACAGGGAAAACATGCTTCTAGGATTTGCCATACTAGGTTCACAAAACCACATTTATAGAATTATAGTTTCTTGCAAGCACGGGGCATCTTTTCCTTGAGATGCATTGAAGCACTATGAGAGCTAGACGTACTCTTCTTTAGCTTGGGGCTTATTTCACCTGCACCCTATTTGTTGGCCTTCCACTTCTTTCCCATCTCCATGAGGCCTTTTCTCTTCCCTACACCTATAAGAAAAAATAAAAATTGAATTTTATACTAGCTTATTAGCCAAGCTACAACGAAACACACAAACAAAAATGGACATGAAGAACAATAGGAACCTATGTCCACCAGTACCTAATAAGGTACAACTTCACAACTACACTCTAGAAGCAACTATCAAAGTGTAGTATGCAACTTCTAATGAACATAAATTCAGAGCTATACTAAAACCAAGATGGTCCAAGTTAAATAGATAAAAAATCATACCTTTTTAGAGATTCCAAAAGACCTATGCAATTCAAGAAGAGTGATCTCCGTAGTTGTGTTTTTAGACAGCGCCATCTCCATTGTATTTGCAAACTTCATCTCAACTTCGTTCGCAAGGTCACCCAAGGAATCACCAGATTTGGTGTCCTAATTATTACTTTTAAGAGAATTAGAACCAGATCCATTCTCATTAGAAATCCAAGGCTGTCGTACACTTTACTACTGCATCCCACAACACAATAGCGCAGCTGCAAAGCCACCCCGCTGCTATAACATCTACAAAGTAACTACTTCT
This sequence comes from Cibotium barometz, assembly GCF_041138505.1. NCBI lineage: Eukaryota > Viridiplantae > Streptophyta > Polypodiopsida > Cyatheales > Cibotiaceae > Cibotium > Cibotium barometz. The sequence continues at coordinate 30,909,629 of NC_141083.1, forward strand.
ATGTCATCATCAACATAGGAAGCATCATCTGTGCCCTTCACACTCTGTTCTACTCTTGTTTGAAGCAAGAGTGGCCACCAATTACTTTGGAGAGGATTAAGCCAAAAACAATTGAATTATCAAGAAAATTCAGTGTAATTGGCTTTGGGTAGGAGTAGAGTAACAGTGCATAAACACTATTAACCTTTTACAAAGGGAGATGCTTCTATTTATAGGAAAAGTGAGTCTCTATCCAAGCAAACTGATTCTAGAACTTTCCAGATAAGTTTGGTCAATTTTTGACTATTTTTGGGTCAGTTTAGCTTACTTTTTGGATCTAGTTGAAACAGGAGAGAGGAGAGATGAAAATGTCTCATTATTTTTGAGTTTGAAACTCCTCCACACTTGTGAAATAGGCACCTCCTTCATAAGGGGAGATCCCCACACCGAGGTGTCAAAAATGCATCATTTTCTCTAAATATCTCTTCTTTTTCAACTAATAAACCTTGTCCTTAGTACTTCAACTCTCCATCTTATGTGAGCATTTACTCATTTTTGGGGGATTTTCTTTTATTCTTCAATTTATCTCCTCCCTACATTTGGATTAATCTTATTGGTCCATAGGAACCTTAATTGGAGCATAATTCCAAAATTTTTAAAAATCTGGACTCTTAGGCTAAGGTCCTTTATACCTATTTTTAATTAATTCCAATTGCATATTGAAAAGTTCTTTTTGAATTTTTGTTTTAGGGGAAATCATTTTAGACACTAGGAGGATTTTTATATCCAAAAATATCTCAATTTTGAATTACCTCCCTCTAGACATTTTCTCTCTCCATGCCAAAATAGATAAAAACAAGATCTGTTATTATTCTGAAAAGGGAATTAATTACAGGGGGAGAAACTGGACATCTTGAGGGGCTAGGGAGGAATCTTACAGTAATCCTAGACATGTGCAGGCAGATTGCTGTAAGAAACAGAGTGACATGCAAAATGGAAAAGTGCAGCAAAATAACTATGCGCCCTCTAGCAGAAATAATGAGGATAATGAGAGGTTGTTTGTTATGCAACATGTAGTTAATGTTGTGTCTGGAAATGATGTAACAGCATCGAAGGATGATGTATGGTATGTTGATTCAGGTGCTTCGAGAACCGCATGACAAGTCATGGTGAGTGGTTCAACGAAATGAAGAGTCTAGAAAGACCAAGTTTTGTTGAAACAGGGGATGACACTACTCATCCGATTGCCCATGTTGGAGATGTGCCATTGCCTATGTAGGATGGTAAGGTGAAGTACCTTACAGATGTACTTCATGTTCCAAACATTACAAAGAATCTGGTTTCAGTTGGCCAGATGATTAAGTATGGTTTGCAGGTTCGGTTAAACCCTGATGGTGGCTGTTATGTAGAAGACTTTAAAGAGAAGTGCAGGTTGGTTGCAAAAGGCAACAGAGTGGGAAGAATGTTTACATTGAATGTAAATATGCCTAAAATGAGTGTCATAATGTTTGTAAATGGTTTAGGAGTTGTTGTAGATACAGATATTTGGCATAAGAGAATTCGGCATGTAAATGTGCAAAGAATGAAGTCTATGCAGACTAAAGAAATTATGACAGGTCTGTCTAAGTTTAAAGTTGAAAGTATGTGAAGGATGTCAATTTGGAAAGCAAACAAAGCATGTATTTCCACATGATAGAAATGTGAGGAGGAATGTACTAGATGTTGTGCATTCAAATATATGGGATCCTGCGAAGACTATGTCTATGGGTGGTTGCACGTACTATGTAACATTCATTAATGACCACATGAGGAAAGTGTGGTCCATCAATTTCAGAGTGATGGGCTGAAAAACACATAGGAAAGCATGTGAAGTGCCTAAGGTGGTCAGATGGAGGGGGAGAATACTTCTGCCAATGAGTTCTCTGAATTCTTGCAAAAGAATGGCATTTAGAGACAATTTACATGTAGATACACTCTATAGTAAAATGGAGTTGCTAAGCAAAAAAACAAGCACATTGTAGAGATAGAATGAGCATCGATGGTGGCAGAGAAAAATATGCCGCATAGCTATTGGGCTGAGGCTATGTCTACAACAGTTTATATCATGAACATGACTCCTACTGTAGCCATACATGATGTAACACTAGAGGAGAAGTTTACTGGCAAGAAACCTATTTGGTATACTTGAAAGTTTTTGGATGTATTGCATATGTGCATGTGCCAGATGAGTTGCGTACTAAGTTGGATACAAAGGAAAAAAAATGTGTGTTCATTGGGTATTCCCTTGAGAAAAAGGCATATAGATGCTATAATCCTGCTACACATGAATTGAAGGTAAGCAGGGATGTTGTATTTGATGAGATGAGTAGCTGGCATGCTGCTAAAAAAGATGTTGTTGGGGCAGATGTAAGTGGAAATGTGGTTGCACTGAATGTAAGTCAGCAATCATAGTCATTGAGTGGACCAGGAGAGTTCTCATCTAGCGGTTCTATTGATAGACTAGGAGTGTCGGGCTATGTCATAATACCAGTCTTGGAAATGTAATTGGTTCATCACATAAAGGCAAAGAGAAAGTGGTTGAGCCCCTTGGTATGCTTGATCTTTCTGCATGGCATTCTCTTGTTATGATGGAGAGTCTAGTGGCTCGGAGATGAGCCTTGATGAGGATCTTGGGATTCCAGCATAAGAACACCTGGTGTGAAAAAGGCTATGAAAGCCATGAATGCAAAGTTATAAAGATATGGAAGAGTCAAAAACCCTGTGCAGAGGTTGACTTATGATGGTTACGTGGCACATCAGTATGCTTATATGACAAAAGTTGTGCAAGTTGTAGAACCCACATGTTTTGATGAGGCTATTGATAACATTGATGGTAGCATAAGCAGGTACAAGGCTAAATTGATAGCCAAAAAATATGCTCAAACACATGGGATCGATTATGAGGAGACATTTTCCTTAGTTGCAAAGATGGCAATTGTGAGAGCCGTGATTGCGGTGGCTGCATAAAGGATTTATTTTTATTCCAAAAGTGTTATTCTCATTAAAATTTATTTTATGCATAGAAAGATGCATAAAGGATTTATTTTTATTTCAGAAGTGTTATTCTCATTAAAATTGTTTTTATGCATAGAAAGATGCATAAAGGATTTGTTTTTATTTCAAAAGTGTTATTCTCATTAAAATTGATTTTATGCATAGAAAGATGCATAAAGGATTTATTTTTATTTCAAAAGTGTTATTCTCATTAAAATTGATTTTATGCATAGAAATATGCATAAAGGATTTATTTTTATTTCAAAAGTGTTACTCTCATTAAAGTTGATTTTTATGTATAAATAGATGCATAAAGATTTTTTATATCAAAATTAGAATTCTCTTAAATTCTATGTTTAATATCTATGAAATGATGTGAATCAAATAGATGTGAATGAAGGGATGGATAAATGTGATGTGAATAGAGGTGATGAGATGTGAGGTAAATAGAGGTGATGAGATGTGAGGTAAATAGATGTCATGAGATGTGTGATGTGAATCAGATAGATGTGAATAAAGGGATGGATAGATGTGATGTGAATAGAGGTGATGATATGTGAGGTAAATAGATGTGATGTGAATAGAGGTGGTGATATGTGAGGTAAATACATGTGATGAGATGTGTGATGTGAATCAGATAGATGTGAATGAAGGGATGGATAGATGTGATGTGAATAGAGGTGATGAGATGTGAGGTGAATAGATGTGATGAGATGTGTGATGTGAATCAGATAAATGTGCATGAATGGATGGATGTGATGTGAATAGGGGTGAAGAGATGTGAGGTGAATAGATGTAATGAGATGTGATGTGAATCAGATAAATGTGCATGAATGGATGGATGTGATGTGAATAGGGGTGAAGAGATGTGAGGTGAATAGATGTAATGAGATGTGATGTGAATCAGATAAATGTGAATGAATAGATGAGATGTGATGTCATGTGAATCAGGATGTAAATGAATAATATGGGATGATGTGAGTGGATGTATGTGAAAGAATGGATGTGAATGTATGTGAAAGAATGTGATGTGGATGTGTATGCGAAAGAATGTGATGTGATGAAAAGAGATGTGATGTGACATGAATATATGTGGATGTGAAGTGATAGATATGAATGTATGAATAGATGTGGGTAGTTCCATTTTGATATGTGATCCCTAAATTGAGACTCAATTCTGTTATGGTATGATAGATGAAGTAAATCCCAGACAAAAATTATTTTATGGAAAAGAATCAACGACTGTGCCTCTCAATGAGGAAAAAAGCGTTGGTCTCTATGATCCAAGTGCAATCTTTTCCCTGATCTGACTATGGGACTTACGGGTTTGGTCAGATCAATTCAGTTAGTTAAGGCTTTTGACTACGTTAGAGAAAAATTTATCCTGGAGGAATCGCCCGTGCTTTCCAGGAAAGGGAAGTTTTTTCGGGTTCGGTTTTGGAAGAACTGATGGATTAGTCTCTTGTCCGGATATCCGTTGGGCGAGGCCCCGAGTGAGGGACCCTGCCCCGCGCAAGAAGTGCTACTTCCGCTGCTAGCACCCCTGAATTTGTTGCCTGGTGGAGATAGGGATCTTTCAATTACCATAGTAAAAATAGCCTCATGTATCATTATGTTACCTTTGCCAATTACCATGACCTCATTGACTCCCCCTGCCTTTGCTAATTACCACGAAGTCGTGACTCCCCTTGTGTGTTGTTGTTGCAAATCCTGGGAATATTGCTACTGCTGACCATAATTCTGATTACCTGTCAGCCACCACCTTCACCACATCCACGACCTCTACCTCGTCCTCTACCTGCACTTGTGTAGAAGACCTGTTCCTCTAAACTATTTTTGTTTTGTGAAGACTGTTGATCTTCACATTCTTCTCTTCAATGATGAACATTGACACCAAATCTGTGAAGTTGAGAATGTTTTGAATAGATGTCTTGAACGCATTGTATTGTGGCCCAAGACCACGTAGACAAACTTTCACCTTATCATCATCATCAACAGAAACACCAATTGATGCAAGGGATTCGGCAATGCCCTTGATCTTCAAGGCATAATCATTCACAAACATATTTTTCTTCTCCATAGTATGAAGCTCATTCTTCAACTGAATCTTTTGTGCCTTAGTGTTAGTTTCATATAGCTTCACCAAGATGTCTCATGCTTCCTTAGGTGACTTGGCATCCTGTATATGCCTAATCATGGTGTCTTGTATATTAATAGTAGAAAGCCAATACATGACTTTCCTTGCTCCTTGTTTCCAATCCTTGAATTCTTTTACATCAGCAACAATTGGATTAATCTCTGGTATCTCTAGTGCCTCCTCATGTTCACCTTCAATATAGTCCCAGTAACCTTTTCCCATCAGGAAATTTGTCAATCTAAACCTCCAAGCATGGAAGTTGTTCTTGTCAAGCTTCTCTGCAACAATTTGGTTTATTCCATCATTTGACATCTTGTCTAAACACAAATTTACCAAAAACAATACTTTTATTTGACCTACACAACATGTTGTATTCTCTGTAGTGGTACTATACTGCACCCAAACTGTCACAACCAAGTGACCTTAATTTGCATACATACACCCAATGGTAACTTTAAGACCTCTATGTATTATACATAGTGTCTGCACAACCAATCTCCCTTCTTGCAGTTCCAAAATAGAGTTCAGCAGAGAATCAAAACTTACCCGTAGTGCCCGTGAGATGAATACCTGCGAAACTGAAAAACGGAGGTCCAGACGTGCCCGAAACACGATTTCAGCCTGAAAAGTTTTTTTCAACAAATAATATAGTATCCTTGTAGCTCTGCTCCTGCGAAGAATGTTAGAAAAAGTGATCTATGTCATATCATAGACAAGGTCAAAGGGATGTGGATGAATGTGGTGAAGGCTAGGAGTTATCCCACATGCAAAGGCAAAGCCCATATGGTACTTGGACCTATATAAAGGGTCATTTCAATGTAATGTAACACAACAATTCATTCTCAAGTACACAATCTCTTGGTCAAGTAAGTGCATCTTGTGTTGCTTTGTATTGCTTTTGTCATTTGTTTATAATCATGTTTAGCATTATGTTTGAGCCTCCATAGGCTAGCCTAGTCCTAGATCCATGATTTCCAACATGGTATCAGAGCCTGGCAGGCTATGGCTTAGCTTAGGTTAGTGTTTAGATTAATGGTGGGTCTAGGATTACGAGGTGATTAAGACCTTACTTAGTTTTAGAGCTTTGCATTAGGGTTATTTCTCTTGTGAAGTGATGCCCATAAGTGAAGCGTTACTTAACAAGATTGCATTAGTCTTCATTTAGGGTCTCCATTGTTTTCCTCTTGCATTAGTAGAGAGCATTTTTTCTCTATTCAAGATTAGGTCTCTCCAATAGCTTAGGTCTATCTCTCTTAGATTAGCTTAGCTTAGTATTTTTCACATCATTAGCACCACCATACCCATGGTCCAGAGATAGGCGGGCCGTTATGCAAACACTCGATTGGATGATAGGCAATGGCATCTCAAGAGTCTACGGTGAAGTAAGCTGCAAAAAGTGTGGTGATCACATGGTGGACGTGGATCTTCAATCGGCCTTTTATCGTCTGAGCAGCTATTTTCTGTCTAATAAAGATTCCATGCATGACCGGGCGCCCAGACACTGGACTACACCACAGCTCCTGATTTGCCAAATCTGCCTCCAAAGCGACCATGTCTGGCCCGCTGTGAGCGCCAAGAAACGCAGCATCAACTGGCTCTTTTTGCTCCTCACAGAAACCTTGGGCATATGCACATTAGAGCAGCTGAAATACTTCAGCAAACACACCCGCAAGCACAGAAGTGGTGCCAGCGAGGTAAGTGATGATCAGCACCCAGCAACGAATGCGCCAGAAGTTGCAGATACAATCAGCCGGAAGAGGGAGTGCTTGAAGCGAAGCAAGCGAAGCGCAGTTGACCAGATCCGAAATCAGCGTGGAGCTCCTGACAGATTCGAAATCAACGCGCAGCGCCGGTGAAATAAAAGCTGGCCATTTTTGCATTTGAAATAAAAGATTCTCTTTTATTTTTTTGAGACTAAGGTTTTTTAAAAAAAAAACCTTTAAGAGGTTGTTCCTATGGAAAAAAGGAAGGATGTTCTTTTACCTCTTTTTTGGAAAATTCTCTGCATTATGCCGATGCCTCAAGGATGGGAATGCACGCACAGTCTATGAGCAATGTCAGGACGAAGAAGATGCTATGCAAAAATAAAGATGCAGACAGAGATGCAAAAATGGATGAAGACAAAGACGAAGATGTCAATGAAGATGAACAAGATGCTGTCTATGTTGATTATTATGTCATGTCATAATGACGAATGAATTATGCCCTCTCTTACCCAAATGTATGGACACCTCTAACCACCGATGATGTAGGTTATGTGTTTCTATGATGCTCACAATATCTCTCAATAGGCCATGTAGCCCTCAAGGGGGGATTGATGGGGAGTTGGGTCTCCATGACCAACAAATGATGACAAATGATAATGATGCCCATGGATATGATGATGATGCTATGATGATGATGGGGTATGGGAGAGGAATGTTTTTCATGTCATGTCATTTTCTTTTCGCAATGTAGAAGCTATGCTCCCTATGAGCGATGCTAATTTCTTTTATGTACTGTAGAGCTATACTCCTTATGAGTTAAGCTTTTTCTTTCATGTAATGTTAGAAGCAAGGAAGGGCATTATGATATGCCATGATCAAGGAAGGGTGTTAGAAAAAGTGATCTATGTCATATCATAGACAAGGTCAAAGGGATGTGGATGAATGTGGTGAAGGCTAGGAGTTATCCCACATGCAAAGGCAAAGCCCATATGGTACTTGGACCTATATAAAGGGTCATTTCAATGTAATGTAACACAACAATTCATTCTCAAGTACACAATCTCTTGGTCAAGTAAGTGCATCTTGTGTTGCTTTGTATTGCTTTTGTCATTTGTTTATAATCATGTTTAGCATTATGTTTGAGCCTCCATAGGCTAGCCTAGTCCTAGATCCATGATTTCCAACAAAGAAAGCTCCTCAATCAGAGTTCGTTTTCTAGTACCTCCCAAAGAGCTCTCGACAAGGGTGTAGTAGCCAACACAAAGGAGGAAGAGTAGACGAAGCTCTTACCCATCGCTTTGTGTGCTTCTCTTACTTGCTGCTCAGCCCTTAGCATGAACTAGGCTCTGATACCATGAAAAGATGCAGGGCAAAAGAGAGCTTGAGCTCTTGCAAGCACACACACACACTCACACAAACCCTAGAAGAAAACACACAAGGTAAGAGGCTGAAAATTCTTCTTCTTCACACAACAAAAGAGGTCTACAAAGAAGATAACTTGACTAACACACATAATAGAGTATATACAAGTGGTCCATAATGTGAACACGATGCTAAGTGGAGTGGGTAGGTGTGGACTACTTGGTGTAGTCCAACTATAGAATCTCTGGTGATGAAGATATGTTGGTGCCAGCTACCAAACCGCCAGTGATGTAAATGTTGAACGGTCATGTAGGCACCTCGTGAGTGTTAGCTCATGTTGAGCTTGACATCTCAACACTAATATCTATTCATTAAGGTGAGAAATCACCTAGCTGATGGCTTTGAAGCATGTTGACCTTTTCGGATTGTAAGTCTTGTAGGGATTCCTTCATATCTTTGACTTGTATTTTGTTATTTTCACAACTTATCTTATATATTTCCTTTTTTTATGTCACTTAGCCTTCCAAAGTTTCCATCTATGCCCTCAATCTTGTCTCTATGTCTTGCAACTCTTTTTATGCATTCTTGAGCTTGTCCTTCACTTCTAATAGCAGTGAGTGTAAGCTTGTCCTTCACTTCTAATAGCAGTGAGTGTGGGCCTTGGCTTATCTCCTACTTCGACCATATGTTATTCTTTGAGGCCTTCCACCTGGTAATTTTATATCATTCTTGAGCTTGTTCTTCACTTCTAGCAATTGAGTGTGTGCCTTACCTTTCATATCAGCTACTTTAACCTTATGTTGTTCTTTGAGGAGGCCGTCCGCCTAGATTTGTAATTGTGTATTTTGGTCTCTTTCTTGCATCACCTCCTTCTTGTTATGATACTCCAATTACTCGAGGCGTTCTTGTACTTTTGTGTTGAGGTCTTGGTTGGTGTCTTCTAACTCCTTATAAATACTCGTAGCCTAGTCCACCTGTGCCATTGCTTGTTCTTTCGTTCACCTTTTCCAAGCTACAAGCATACCTCTTCAGTATTCTATTGGTAAAGGCCTGCATATGGAAATTCTACTCCATAATTTGGGATAATAAAATGCTAAGAAGCTTCCATCTCATAATTCTACCTTTTTCCCCATTTACCTGTTGTACTTTTGGTAAGGTAGTGAAGGATTCCTTTTCAAGCTAATGTATAGTGACTACCCAAGATGAATTATCCATTTCTTGTATAGATGGAGTAGAAGTGGCTTGAATGAATCTTTTTTTTTTCTCCTCTTCCCTCATTTGATGCTTTTTTGCTACTTTGTCTTATCTCCAAAGCTCACTTGACTGCTCTCTATAGGTCCGCCCATTAGCTACTCAGGGCCTGACTCTAGCAATCAATTCCTTAAGTTTTAAAGGGTCCTCTAAAACATGAGAAGGTGTTGCTTGGCCTTGTTCCTGAGGCATAAGTGGGCTTTCCTTATTTTGGCTCTGGAAATTTCTCAACACATTGTTAACCCATTTTGAGGTTAACTTAGCATCTCTCTGTTAGCACAATAAGTGTCATGAAGTGGCACTATCATTGCTATAATTATTAAAGTGGCTAGAAATGCCCAGAACCTATGTATCTTGTAATCATTTAGCTCATCTTTTTTGAAGTTTTGGGTGCCCAAGTGTGATTAATAAGGACTAGTTGTATAAATAACAAATTCTCATAATGCAAGACACAATCCCGCTTTGTGGCCAATTGAGTTTAGTCTTATCTCCTTGCTCTCTTGTGTCTTCTATGGTGTGAGAGAGAGTTTGAGAGGAGAAAGAGTTTCATTCTTGGTGCATGTTTCTATGATTCTTATGTTCATGATTATGAGAGCAGAGAGGAATGAGTGTCCTTGTATGAGGAGAGACATCCTCATGGTTGACAGCTTGAGGAAGTAGGCAAAGGAGTGGAGCTAGCTACCATTAGCAAAACTTGGAGTCTTCAGAGATACGAGCTTGGATGTAGCAATTTTCCCAAAACAACATATTAAGGTAAGCATTATATGTTACATTTGGAGAAGAGTAGTGTAGACTGTAACATTTTTGGCACCTACTACTATAGGGGGACCCATCGGCCTGTTTCTACTATATTTACATTCCCTATCATCTTCCTATTTACACTCCCTGTCATCCATTTACGCTCCCTATCATCTTCCTATTTACACTCCCTATCATCTTCTTATTTACAACTCCCTTTTTCATTTTTAATATGGCTTCTTGAAGCTGTGTGATTGGTTGAGAAGAGGGTAAGTTGGATAAGGTTGTGACAAGGGAGAGAAAAGAGAAAAAGAAGGGCTATTTTTATTGTTTTGGCATCTAGAATGGTTGTTTGCATTGTTTAAGAGTTAGAAAAGCAACAAAATAAACATTTTCATTTTTACTTGCATGGTAGGAACTCAATAATGATGTTGCGATTATGTAGGGAACACCCTTTTTTGATTTTTTTTTTAAATCTTAATTTTTTTTAAAAACTAAATAGCCATTGATCCTATTTCTTGCTATCACTTAAACATTCATGTTGCAAAGGAACAAAATATGCAAATTTTGAATTGGAGAAATTAAGATTTTCACCCCCCCCCAAACCATTGAATTTTTGTCGAAAACTATAGAATCACATTACCGTGATTCTACAATCTACAAAATTACACCGGTGATTTTTTATCACACCATGATGATTCTCTGATAATTCAATATATACCACTGACCCCAATATTATGCATTAATTTACCTTATCTCTAATAGATTTCATCTTATCCAATCATGATCACGGATCACAGTTCTCCCATGACTTCTTCATCATTAAGCACGCCTTTGAATCAAGCCCGTTATTGGTAATCATGTAGTGTTTATCACATCATAAACCTCACGGATGATCCCACTTAAATATTTGATAAGATTAGCATGTGAAATAGCTATTAGGGGCCTTAAGGAAGTTATATATACATTTATTGAACTTGTTTAGGTGAAGGTCATCAGATTCTGTAGAGAACCATGGCCATGATTCTTGAATCTACAAGATCATGTCAATAACTAAGACCTTGAGAGTCATCAAAATAAGTTCTCAAGGTATTTCTAAGGTCACTCTGACACTAGAGGTAGGTAAACAATTGAGAATAAATAGAAATTTCATCATGAATTCTATCATGATCACGCCTGTGATTTCGGATCACCACATCTATCGTGATTCTGTAAAAATATGGTAATTATAGACCTAAGTAATTCCAATTATGTGCAAATCAACATTTTTGCCAATTAAAACTATTTCATGCACTTAAGGTCGAGAAGGCTTAACATTGCCCTGTTGATGATAGTGTATTGAACCAACTGGGATCCTCCTACCACGAGAGAAGCTTAGGTTAGCTTGTATGACTAATAAATAGAGGAGTATATTTTCTCTATAAATAATGAATTCTTTTGAATCAAGTAGTGAGGAAACCATGGAGAACCCTCTTAAAATAAGGAATTGGTAGGGGAGAAGGGTTACTTCTTCCCAACACTATCTCGTGGGTTCATAGGCTTAGCCTAAGGAGTTCTAGGTACAATTATGAGCATGAAAGAGAATATCCATAGGCTACCAAAAGGGAAAACCATCAAGCTTAGACAAGGAAGTAAGTACTAAAAGACCTGGGAGTACATGGCAACAAAGGGGAGGCAATCCTCAACCCTAGTGATAGCTTGAGGGAGGTAAAGTGGTGGAGCTAGCTACCACTAGCATAGCTTGGAATCCTTAAAGATATGAGCTTAGATGCCAGCAAGTTTCCCACGATGTGTTACATTTGAAGAGGAGTAGTGTAGCCTTTGTAACATTTTTGGCACTACTGGCGAGGGAGCCATCGGTCTCTTTCTACTCTATTTACATCCCCTATCATATTCTTATTACAATTCCCTTAATATAACTTCTTAAAGTTGTGTGATTGGTTGAGAAGAGGATAAATTTATGGATAAGGTTGTGTTGACCAAAGAGAAGAAAGAGAAAAGGACTTAGGGTTATTTTTTATGGATAAGGTTGTGTTAACCAAAGAGAAGAAAGAGAAAAAGAAGGGCTGTTTTTTATCGTTTTAGCATCTGAAATGGTTATTTGCATTGTTTAAAAGTTAATAAAGTATTTTCATTTGTATTTGCATGGTGGGAACTCAATAATCACATCGTGATTATGCAAGGAACACCCAATTTTGTTTTTTCTTTAATTTTAATTTTTTTAAAAAATAAAGAGCCATTGATCCTATTACTTGCTATCACTTAAACCTTCATGTTTCAAAGGAAAAATATAGAAATTTTGAATTAGAGAATTAAGACTTGCACCCCCAAACCATTGATTTTTTATCAAAACCTATAGAATCATCATGTCATTGTGATTCTGTAGTCTACAAAATCATGTCCATGATTTTTTAACATAGCCATGATTCTCTAACAATTCCAGTTGTCCTACCAACCCCGAGATTGTGCATTAAATGTGCCTTATTTCTAATTATCTTACCTTATCTAATCATGATCACGGATCATGATTCAATATCATAGCCTATGATTGTTTATCATGCCCATGACTTCCACATTAGCACAATCATGCCTTCGAATCATGCACATGATTGGTAATCATGTCAAGATTGTCATGTCACTAATCACGAGTGACCCCACTTGAATATTTAATAATATTGGTATATGAAACACTTATTAGGGGCCTCAAGGAAGTCATATATACATTTATTGAACTTTTTTGGGTGAGGATCATCACAATGTGATTCTGTAGAGGATCATAACTCCTTGATTCTTGACCCTACAAGATCACATCCATAACCGAGACCTTGAGTGTCATCAAAATAAGTTCTCAAGGAGGTATTTCTAAGTTGCTCTGCCCCACTAGGGGTAGCTAAAAACAATTGATAATAAACAAAAAAATTTGCCATCATTTCTATCATGATCATGCTCGTGATTTTTAATCACATCCATGATTCTATAGAAATATAGTAATTATAGACCTAAGTGATTCTAATTATGTGCAAATCAACATTTTTTCTAGTTAAAACTATTTAAATACACTTAAGGTCAGGAAGGCTTATTGGGGTGATGGAAATACCCCTGACGATAGTGCATGTAACCAACTAGGATACTCCGATCATAGAAGCTTAGGATTAGCTCGCACGACTAGCACACACAAAGAAGTGTATTTACAAAGACTCAATTCTTTTGAATCATCAAGTAGTGATGAGGAAACCATGGATAACCCTCTTAATGAGGAATTGGCAGGGGAGAAGAGTGTCTTTCAAAATAACCTCAACTTGACATCACGGGGTCGCTCACAATTTGTTGTGGCACCCCATGCAACTTCAACACATGGTCAACAAACTATTTTATAACCATACATGTTGAAAATTTAACCCTTCAAGGAATGAATTAGTGTGCCACTTTTATCATGCGGTCCACAACCACATAAATAATATCCCATCCTCTCCTTGTGTAAGGTAGCCCTGTGATGAAGTCCATCAAAATGTGAGTCCATTTGCCCTTATTTTATAACCATACATGTTGAAAATTAAACCCTTGAAGGAATGAATTAGTGTGCCACTTTTATCATGCAGTCCACAACCACATAAATACTATCCCATCCTCTCCTTGCGTAAGGTAGCCTCGTGATGAAGTCCATCGAAATGTGAGTCCATTTGCCCTTGGGAATAGGAAAAGGAAGGCTGAACAAAACCACTAGGCTTATGTGTGGGATCCTTATTTTGTTGGTATGGTAGACTAGTCATAAAATCATGCACATCCTTCCACATCCCCTTCCAATAAAAACTTTTTGCATTTTGTATTAAACAACTTGATGTGCTTCTATAATGGAGAAGAGTGCATTTCTTCCAACACCCTTTTCCTATAGAGCTTGATGTAGGCACAAGGTAGACCATATCCTTATAGAAATTGAGACCATTATAAAGCTTGTAATGTGAAAATTCTTCATGGGAACCATGCTGTAATTTATGTCACAATGATGCCCCTTCCTCATCCAAAAGCTACTCTTCTTGTATCTCCATGATCCAATATTTATTGACCATTGAGATTGCCATTAATAAACATGCCACATGCATGATAATATATCCTCCACACCACAACATTCTCCTTCCCCTTCATGTAAGATTTATTAAAGTCATAGTTTTGTATAGCGGCCACCACCTACTTTCTTTTCTTTTAGGAGAAAGATTTGGTTGAGACAAGAATTATTGGAGTACTCTATTTCACTCTTGTAGAGTGGTCACCACCCACCTTCTTTGCTTTAGGAGAAAGATTTGGTTGAGACAAGAAGTACTCTATTTTCACTTTTGCCAAAGAAATGTCTCCCATACAAATAGTGATACCACTTCTTGATGGCATGAAGTATTTTTAACATTTCTTGATCATAGACATGCATAGCCATTTCCTTACATTTAGCTTTTGTCTCTCAAGTGCAATCACTCCATGTTCGTGGAACAAAACAACCCCAACACCTCTTCCACATACATCGGCTTGTACCATGAATGGCTTTGTGAAGTCCTAGTATACAAGAATAGGGGCTAATGTGAGCATTTGGTAATAGTGTTCCAAAAGAAAACCTCTTTATTAAGCTTATTCATAAGAGTAACAACAATATGTGCATATCTCTTTATAAACCTCCTATATAATGAAGATAATTTCAAGCCTCTTAATTGAGTAGTAATTTTAGGTGTACGCCAATTCTTGTTGCACTCCACCTTCTTAGGATCAATCCTAATGTCATCCTTGCTCATAATATGTCCATGATATTCAATTTATTTTGACATGAATGAAAATTTACTCTCTTTTGCATACAATTTATTGTCCCATAGAGTATCTAAAACATCCCTTACATGTCTCAAGTGTTCTTGCTCACTCTTGCTATAGATCAAGATGTCATTAAAGATCACAGCTACCCACTTATGAAGGAAGGGATGAAGAAATTTATTCATTAATGCTTTGAAATAATGTGGCCAATGCATTACACAATCCAAATGGCGTGACCAAGTAATGATAAAAGCCTCTTTTGATATAGAAAGCCATTTTGTGCTCATCATCCTCAATTGATGATACCTTGACCTCAAGTCAATCTTAAGTAGCATACACCTTCAACTCATCACAAGTAAGTCAACAATACATGGTATAGGGAATCTATTCTTGATTGTTGACTTGTTTAGATCCCTATAATCCACAAACATCTGAGGGTGCCATCTTTCTTCTTGACTAAAGTATGGGAGATGCAAAGGGTGATAGGAGTAAACCATCTCCCATATCAATGAGCTCTTGTACTTGCTTTTCCATTTCATCTTTTTCAACCTTTGACAACCTATATGGTGGTTTGTTAATGGTCTTGGTATGTGGCTCAATCGGTATCCCATGATCCACCTCTCTCTTTGGCAGGCAAGCACTTAGGCCTTTGGAATACATCTTCGTACTCCTTGAGTAACCTATTCATGCCTTCATGCATTACTTTTCCCTTGCCACCATTGTCTTCTTCCTTATAAAGCTATAACATGTATATGCATCCCATACTCAAGCTCCCTCTTGAGTTGTGCGGCATTAATCAAATTCATCCTCCTTATTAGCATATGAGTTTCGATCAATGTAATCTGTTGATTACTATACATAAGTCTCAATATCCAAGCTGTAAATTCATTGTGAAAGACCCACAAGTAGCCAACCAATCACATCCTAATACAATGTTAATGTTACCCTTGTCCAATATATCTAAATCATTTGTGATTATCAAACCCACATCTTTGCATATCAATGTGCAATCCATATTTTTTCCATTAGCCACTTGAACTTAATGCCATGAGAATAAAGCTATGGGTTATAATTTGAGACTCCACATAGATTTTGTGTTGATGAAGCTATGTGTGCCTTATCAACCAAAACATGTGATTCATGTATGCCTTAAGCCTTAATTTACTTGCACCCTTGCAACTAGCATAGGCATCACTAGCATAGGCATCACTAGAGACATTACATAAAGTTGCCATATTATCCGTGTCATTCATGAACATCACTAGAGATATTACACAAAGTGGCCGTATTATCCTTGGCATCATTAGAGATATTACAAAAAATGGCCATATTGTCCTTGTCATTACACGAACACACATAGGTAATGGTAATCCATCATCATAGTTAACTTCCCTCCTCTTTGACCCAAGCAAATCAAAAGTAAATTCACCCTCATTCTCTACATCTTCTACTTCATTGGCATCTTCAAAAAGTGTATTAATGAGGGCACATGCAATGGCCAACTTCTCACTATGCCTACATAACATATCTTCCTTTGCATCATCTGAAATTTCTTGTGGCACCCAATGCAAACGGGGAATACCCTTCCTGCGATATTTTTGCCAATGTCTTTTAGCCTCACATAGGTAATGGTAATCCATCATCATAGTTAACTTCCCTCCTCTTTGACCCAAGCAAATCAAAAGTAAATTCACCCTCATTCTCTACATCTTCTACTTCATTGGCATCTTCAAAAAGTGTATTAATGAGGGCACATGCGATGGCCAACTTCTCACTATGCCTACATAACATATCTTCCTTTGCATCATCTGAAATTTCTTGTGGCACCCAATGCAAACTTGGGGAATACCCTTCCTGCGACATTTTTTCCAATGTCTTTTAGCCTCGCTAAATATTTCTGCCTTAGGGATGACTATCATCCCCATCGACAATAAAAAAAATATACATTTCCATTTGCATCAGTCCACCAAAAATGTCCTGGCATCTTTTCCATGCCCCTTTTTCCATTCTCATAGCCTCAACCTTGTCTGCTTCCTCTTGCATGCCAACAATTGCATATATATTACTCATGTAGACATATGCTACAACATCCTTTTCATCCAATTGTGCTACATGTTCAAAGGTCAATCTTCCAAGCTTCACATTTTCCCATTTGTGATGATAAGCACCCAATAGAGCAGACCAAAGCAGAAGACAATCATAAGGGTGGCATCTTCTCAATCACTCCTATTGCCTTGACAAAGTGCCTTGCATATTTGAAAAGATCAGCCATGCAAGTGTGGAGCTTTAAAGTTGGGTTAATGCTATGTATTATTCTCATAGTCTCAAAGTACATTTTCCCCTCACTAGACCTATGTGACTGCACAAAGTAAGCAAAATAATGAATGTGATCAGATCTAGCTCTATACTTTCTTCTATTAATTCTTGAATGAGTAAAAAAGAGTTTCAACCTTTCCAAGCTGGGCATATCCTGTGCATTCCAAGATTCTACATCCTCACCTGGAAGCTCATCAAATACTTTTTTAACTTTTGCAAAAACTACACCAGATTTGGCATACATATCCACTAAGCATAATATCTTTTTCCAATAAGCCCTGCCTGCTAACAGTCTTAGCATATATCTCTTTTTCGTTCTTAGCTACTCCTATGCTATTGCTATAGACTTCTTGCTCTATAGGCTTTCAATATGCAAGTAAAGGTAACTATGTCTAAGGAGAGACCCTCCCCTCACATTTAGTCCATAGCCTCATCACCATGCCCCTGTTGGGCATATCCTGCAATTAGCGCATTCTAGGAGAATACATCTTGAACTAGACACTTATTGTGGTTTTGCAAGTGCACCACAATTGCTATAGACTTCTTGCTCTATAGGCTTTCAATATGCAAGTAAAGGTAACTATGTCTAAGGAGAGACCCTCCCATCACATTTAGTCCATAGCCTCATCACCATGCCCCTGTTGGGCATATCTTGCAATTAGCGCATTCTAGGAGATTACATCTTGAACTAGACACTTATTGTGCTTTTGCAAGTGCACCACAATTGGCAACATATCCACCAATGCATTGATAAGAACATCTTTTTCCAATAAGCCTTGCCTAACGAGCTCATTGTTAACCCTCATTGGACACCTCTCTAGCGTCAATGTCATCCGTCACTTTATTTGGCTGTGTTGACATTGAAAATTCTAACATTTTATATTTTACATGTACGATCACCACTTGTCTATGAAAGGCATGCACCGGGATTAACTATGGAGATTGTATTCTTAGATTAAGTGTTTGCATAAGCCTAGGCGGCCCTTGATAGCCATGGACCTATATTTTTAAGTATGGACACCCAAGGTGTGAAGGCGGGGAGCAAAGATAAGCATCGTTTTATACTCTCACCATTCATTGTCTTATGCAACTAATAGAGTACTCTTCTTCTCTACTCTCGTTCTCTCTTGTGTGTCTTGCTTGCTTGCCTAATTCAATTAGAGCTACTAGATGCTCATTGTGTATGTGTGAGTGCATGTGAGAGAAGGAGATTGAGTGAGAGGAGGGTTGAGGTTCCCTTGGAGTGCGACGGCAGCGTTGGAATGGATCCTTGGAGTGTGGCTATGCGGCAACATTGTCTCCTACGAGAATTTGAGCACAAGCATTCATGAGATGAGTGGCACACCTTGCCCATGCAATTGTGAGCTAGGTTAAGGAAGATTATCTTCTCGGTTTGAGCTATTTTAGGCTCTCGAGTGTAGTTGGGCAAAAAGGCCCGACAACCTTGGTTAGTTCTTGCACTCTTTCTATGGTGCAAGGGCTTCTCATAAATGGCACCGCTATTGGGGAATAGTCCTACTGCATAGCCACAATGCATTTTGAATGTGTGTTTGTGTATGAATGAATTATGTTATAATTTTGTTTTCTGTTTTTTCAAGAATGGTAGAAATGAATTGCTAAAAATCTACTCATTTTGTGGCATTGTTGGCATCATTGGCATTGTTATTAAAATATGTAATTTCTATAATTTCTACATGTTCAATTTTTGTAATTTATACATATTCTTGCAATTTCTACATGCTCCTCATTTTCTATATGTTTTGCATTTTCTGAGTGCTGAAATTTGTGCATTTGGGTTAATTCTTCTTCCATATATCATTTACAAGTACAATTTATGATCTCTGCATGTTCTATTTTTTGTATTTTTTTAATTTAAAAATAAAAAAAGCAATGAATTGAACATGGATGCAAAAGAATTGGGTTAAATAGACCACATGTAAGATTCCTCCCCAGCCTCACAAAATGAGGACATCTCGCGTTTTTCAAGTGGGAGAGAATGTAAGATTCCTCCCCAGCCTCACAAAATGTCCAGCATATTCCCATGTAATCAATCCCTCTTCAGAAATATAAAGACCTTGTTTCTAACTGTTTTAACCTAGAGAGAGAAAATATTCTAGAGAGAGAATATTCAGATTTTGAATATTTTTAGATAGAAAAATATCTCATATAATTAAGAGGAATTCCCCTGAAACAGAAATTCAAAAAGAATTTTCAAATGTGCAATTGAAATTAATTGGAAATAGGTATAAAGAACCTTAGTCTAAGGGTCTAGATTTTCAGAAATCTTTAGACTATGGTCCAATTAAGATTTCTATGGGCCAATAGCATCAATCCATGTGTAGGGAGGAGATAAATCCAATTTGTAAAAAGAAGATACCCAAAAATGAGTAAATGCTCACATAAGGTGAAGAGTTGAAAATGTACAAGGTTTATTAGTAAAAAACTATGAGCAATATTAAAAATATGAGATATTTTGGGTATAATGATTCCATTTTGACACATATGTAAGGAAGGGGAGTTCTTTAAAGGAGGTGCATATTTCACATAAGATGAAGAGTTGAAAATGTACAAGGTTTATTAGTAAAAAACTATGAGCAATATTAAAAATATGAGATATTTTGGGTATAATGATTTCATTTTGACACATATGTAAGGAAGGGGAGTCCCTTAAATGCTCACATAAGATGAAGAGTTGAAAATGTACAAGGTTTAATAGTAAAAAAACTATGAGTAATATAAAAATATGAGATATTTTGAGTGTAAGGATTTCTTTTTTTGACACTTCAGTAAGGAAAAGGAGGGCCTTCAATGAGGCGCCTAAAACACATGCTTAAATGAGTTTTAAAACCATAAAAGTTGAGATATTTCATCTCTCCTCTCTCCTCATTCAAGTCTAGTTCCAAAAAGTTAGCTTAACTGAGAAGCTTAATTGGTATGGTTTTTGAATGCTATTGAAGTTAATTGATTAATAATAGTAAAGAATTTTATAAATTTTTATTTATGTTTAATTCTAATGATTTTTCCCTCTCTCACTTATGAAATGGTCATATTCATGACCCATCCTCAATCCAAATGAAGCTTTTCATAAAGCTTTTCCTTAATCCAAGATTAATCTATGCTTGAGAATCAATTAATAGTTTTTTTATCTATGCTTTTAGTTTATGATTATTTTTTATTTAATCCATTAAGGGTTAATGATCCAATTAGGGATCATTCTAATCATTCCCTTAAAGATAAGCCTTATCTTTTTTAAATAATTGAGATTTATCAGTTATAGTAGCGAAGCTATGGCAAAATTTTATAAAATTTTACACATAAAATAATTTCATTCAAAGCATGAAAAGAGGATTTTCTACCCTATTCTAGGAATTATCATCCTAGATTAATTGAAAGAAATTCATTAGAATCATGAGAAAATTAAATTTTTATATTATGCATAAAGAATAAATTTTTATATTAAAAGTATTACTTTTATCATTTTTATTTTATGCATAGAAGTATGCATAATGGATAAATTTTTATATCAAAAGTGTTACTTTTATCATTTTTATTTTCATGCATAGAAGTATGCATAATGGATAAAATTTTATATCAAAAGTGTTATTTTTAGCATAATTAAATTTCATGCGTAGAGGTATGCATAAAAGATAAATATTTTATTATAAAAGTGTTACTTTTAACATAATTGAATTTCATGCATAGAGGTATGCATAAAAGATAAATATTTTATTCTAAAAGTGTTACTTTTAACATAATTGAATTTCATGCATAGAGGTATGCATAGAAGATAAATATTTTATTATAAAAGTGTTACTTTTAACATAATTGAATTTCATGCATAGAAGTATGCATAAAAGATAAATATTTTATTATAAAAGTGTTACTTTTAACATAATTGAATTTGATGCATAGAGGTATGCATAAAAGATAAATATTTTATTATAAAAGTGTTACTTTTAACCTAATTGAATTTCATGCATAGAGGTATGCATAAAAGATGAATATTTTATTATTTTATTATAAAACTTTAAAGAAAAAAAATGATTATTTTATTATAAAAAGTTATTTTCATCATATTGAATTTCGTGCATAGAAATGAAAAAAATAAATAAATTATTATTTTATTATAAAAATATTACCAAAAAAATGATTATTTTATTGTAAAATTGTTACTTTTATCACAATTGAAATTCTTGCATAGAGGTATGCATAAAGGATGAGTTAGGATCTGATAAGATAGTTAAGATGAGTTAAGATGTCATAAGAGGTGTATGAGATGTGATAAGATGAGTTAAGATGTGATAAGAGGTGTATGAGATGTGATAAGATGAGATAAGATGTATATGAGATGAGTTAGGATGTGATAAGAGGAGTTAAGATGTGATAAGAGGTGTATGAGATGTGATAAGAGGTGTATGAGATGTGACAAGATGAGATAAGATGCATATGAGATGAGTTAGGATGTGATAAGATGAGTTAAGATGTGATAAGAGGTGTATGAGATGTGATAAGATGAGATAAGATGTATATGAGATGAGTTAGGATGTGATAAGATGAGTTAAGAGGTGATAAGATGTGTATGGAATGAGATAAGAAGTGTATGTGATGAGATAAAATGTATATGGGTTGTCATAAGGTGAAAATGGATGTGATGTAAAAGAATAGATGTGAAAGCGTATGGGGCTATATGAATGGGAAGGAAAAAATTAGATGTATGTATGGATGTGAATGTGCATGTAAATGAGGATGTATGGATGAAGATGCATGAATGTGCATGTAGATGTAGATGTACGAATGAGGATGTGGATGTATGCATATGGATGTGTATATATGGATGTATGCATGTAGATGTGGATGTATGCATGTAGATGTGTATGTATGGATGTATGTATGTGGATGTGGATGGATGAGTAAGAATGTGAAAATGGATGTATGCATGGATGGGTATCCACCTAAGCCAAGAACTGTGAATTCTTTAATAATTCACTAGTTTTTGACACTTCCCTCTTTCTTTAATCCCCATTGGTGGCTCCATCATCATACTAAACCAATTGATTGGTTGGGGGCCTCTACCGGTGAACAAAGAATCAAGCAAATTGTAAGGTAAGTATGGTGAATTTTGATTTTTCTATAATTTCTCAATGTTTCTCTCTTCTCAACCCCTCTCAAGCTTGAGAAGCTTAATTGGTATGGTTTTTGAATGCTATTGAAGTTAATTGATTAATGATAGTAAAGAATTTCATAAATTTCCATTTATGTTTAATTCTAATGATTTTTCTCTCTCTCACTTATGAAATGGTCATATTCATGACCCATTCTCAATCCAAATGAAGCTTTTTATAAAGCTTTTCCTTAATCCAAGATTAATCTATGCTTGAGAATAAATTAATAGTTTTTTTATCTATGCTTTTAGTTTATGATTATTTTTGATTTAATCCATTAAGGGTTAATGATCCAATTAGGGATCATTCTAATCATTCCCTTAAAGATAAGCCTTATCTTTTTTAAATAATTGAGATTTATCAGTTATATAGTAGCGGAGCTATGGTAAAATTTTATAAAATTTTACACATAAAATAATTTCATTCAAAGCATGAAAAGAGGATTTCCTACCATATTCTAGGAATTATCATCCTAGATTAATTGAAAGAAATTCATTAGAATCATGAGAAAATTGAATTTTTATATTATGCATAAAGAATAAATTTTTATATCAAAAGTATTACTTTTATCATTTTTATTGTATGCATAAAAGTATGCATAATGCATAAATTTTTATATCAAAAGTGTTACTTTTATCATTTTTATTTTCATGCATAGAAGTATGCATAATGGATAAAATTTTATATCAAAAGTGTTATTTTTAGCATAATTAAATTTCATGCGTAGAGTTATGCATAAAAGATAAATATTTTATTATAAAAGTGTTACTTTTAACATAATTGAATTTCATGCATAGAGGTATGCATAAAAGATAAATATTTTATTATAAAAGTGTTACTTTTAACATAATTGAATTTCATGCATAGAGGTATGCATAGAAGATAAATATTTTATTATAAAAGTGTTACTTTTAACATAATTGAATTTCATGCATAGAAGTATGCATAAAAGATAAATATTTTATTATAAAAGTGTTACTTTTAACATAATTGAATTTGATGCATAGAGGTATGCATAAAAGATAAATATTTTATTATAAAAGTGTTACTTTTAACCTAATTGAATTTCATGCATAGAGGTATGCATAAAAGATGAATATTTTATTATTTTATTATAAAATTATAAAGAAAAAAAATGATTATTTTATTATAAAAAGTTATTTTCATCATATTGAATTTCGTGCATAGAAATGAAAAAAATAAATAAATTATTATTTTATTATAAAAATATTACAGAAAAAAAATGATTATTTTATTGTAAAAGTGTTACTTTTATCACAATTGAAATTCTTGCATAGAGGTATGCATAAAGGATGAGTTAGGATGTGATAAGATAGTTAAGATGAGTTAAGATGTGATAAGAGGTGTATGAGATGTGATAAGATGAGTTAAGATGTGATAAGAGGTGTATGAGATGTGATAAGATGAGATAAGATGTATATGAGATGTGATAAGATGAGATAAGATGTATATGAGATGAGTTAGGATGTGATAAGAGGAGTTAGGATGTGATAAGAGGTGTATGAGATGTGATAAGAGGTGTATGAGATGTGATAAGATGAGATAAGATGCATATGAGATGAGTTAGGATGTGATAAGATGAGTTAAGATGTGATAAGAGGTATATGAGATGTGATAAGATGAGATAAGATGTATATGAGATGAGTTAGGATGTGATAAGATGAGTTAAGAGATGATAAGATGTGTATGGAATGAGATAAGAAGTGTATGTGATGAGATAAGATGTATATGGGTTGTCATAAGGTGAAAATGGATGTGATGTAAAAGAATAGATGTGAAAGCGTATGGGGCTATATGAATGGGAAGGAAAAAAATAGATGTATGTATGGATGTGAATGTGCATGTAAATGAGGATGTATGGATGAAGATGCATGAATGTGCATGTAGATGTAGATGTACGAATGAGGATGTGGATGTATGCATATGGATGTGTATATATGGATGTATGCATGTAGATGTGGATGTATGCATGTAGATGTGTATGTATGGATGTATGTATGTGGATGTGGATGTATGAGTAAGAATGTGAAAATGGATGAAGAATAATGAAGGTGAATGTGTATGGGAAATAATGTGTCGTTGATATGAATGAATGGATGAGAATGAGTACATATAAAGGGAATGTGGAATAAGTAATGTGGATTGAGAAGGGATAATGTGGAAAGATGGAGTTCGATATAGAATCTGTATTTTGTGACTGTTTGTAAATGACTGTTTTATGTCAAGAATGCTGGGAAAGCATTTTGACCGTCTTGTGATCAAGGTCGTGGAGACCTAATTGATAAAGTTGCAACTGCTGTGTGACGGAGAGTCAATGGAGGACGTCTCGCGCAGCAAGGTCGGCCGAGGTCTTGACCAGCCTCGGTGCGATTAAAATGGTGAGCTTCCGGTACGGTGGATGAGGGGCCAAGGAAGCGGCCTATGAGTGAAGCGCTAGGTCGCCTGCGAAGGATCCTAGAGGGTGCTGACCATACGGTGCTCGGGCTCTGGGTCGCCCAGGATACCCACGCGTGCGTTGAGGAAGATATTGGAACAAGGAGTAAGAGTTGTTTTCTGAAACCGGGCATGGATCTGGTTGATTGACCTTGCTGGTCCTCAACGGATGAGTCCATGGCTCTTTTATATGGATCTGTTGGTTGATCTTGCTGATCTTCAACGAGAGTCCATCTTGATAAGTGATTATATTGCCGAGTATTATGGGCTAGGAACTATTGAAAAGGCTCCTGTGTGGACAGGTGGTGAGTGTTCTAGTTGCCAATGATGCCATAGATACTCTGATGAAGGAATGATGGGAAATTGAATCAACCGGATAAATTGGAAGATTGTGATCAGTGATACTATGGTTTTATTAAAGGATTGTTTTTGGTTGAATCTGTAAAAAGGTAATTTCATATTGGGTGTGTAAGTGGTGTGACTAGTTTTATAATTGCATGAACTTCCCGCTAGGGGGCCTTGGAACTCTTTTCCTTGGTACCCGGGACAAAACCTAACCAAATTCTTAATTGGATCCCATCACTACAGTGGTTGGGCGGTTGGCTAACCCATGGGACTGGATGGGGTTAGGCTGGATTGATGGATCCGTAAATCGAGACTCAACTTTTGTTATTACGATAGATAAAGTAAATCCCGGACAATAATTGTTCTATGGATAGGAATCAACGGCTGTGCCTCTTGAATGGGAAAAAAAGCGTTGATCCCAATGATCCAAGTATAAGTTTCTTCCTTGATCTGACCGAGTATCTTTATAGATGCAGTCGGATCAGCTTGATCAGTAATGGTCTTGACTACGTTAGAGTAAAAAGTTATCCTAGTGGAATCGCCCGTGCTTTCCGGGTAAAGGAAGTTTTTTCGGATTCGGTTTTGGAACAACTGACGGATTAGTCTCTTGTCCGGATATCCGTGGGTGAGGCCCCGAGTGTGGGACCCCTGTCCCGCGCGAGAAGTGCTACTTTCGCTGCTAGTACCCCGAATCCATTGCTCGGTGGGAACTGGGATCTCACACCACAAAATCAATTTTCTAGCATAGTGTTTATCCCAAAGTTTTCACTCCTTACGTGGAAGAATTGGGATAACAACAAAAATTAGGGAAGGATTTGACACACAAGAAAATTTCTGTGTTTTTTGCATTTTTTGTATTTTTGCATTAGTGTAATTAATGCAAGTTAATTATGCTTAATCTTCTCCTAATTTGGGATATTTTTATTGGCTAGACGCATTTAATGCGTGCAAGCTTTTAGGCCACTAGCCCAAAAACTCCAAAAGTCAATTTTCAAGCTAGATGCATTTAATGCGTGTAGGCCCCAAGTCAAAGATTCTAGGAAAACCCCTTTTCGACAAAATTGAATATTAAAACCATAAACAATAAATAAAAAATGTAAACAAAAAAAGTAAAAAGTTAAAATTAAAATTAAAAAGTAAAAAGCGAAAAGGTAAAATGAAAAAGGGGAAAGGAAAAAGGTTCAGGGGTATTTTTTTAAAAACATAGAAATTTTTCAAAAAGCATGCACAAACTTGCCTAATATATGTTTTAGGCTCTTGCGATCATGTTGACGTAACTTGTGTGACACCTAAAACATTTTTACATAGTTAAGGAGCTTAACTATGTAAAACATTTTTACATAGTTAAGGAGCTTAACTATGGGAGCCAGTCTGTAGCACTTGACTAACCCAGAAAAAATACACTATTTTTGGTGCTAGACAGGTTAAGAAACACAAAAGACGTGTTTCGGAAAAACTTTTGCCAATCCAAAAAAGTATTAAAAAAATTTTTTGGTCAAAATTTTTAGAACTTCTCCGGGCATCTGTAGGACCTAACACCCCATATTCACATGCACCTACGTATGGGTGTGTATTAGAGGCCAATATAGATGATAGTGCATCTATTGAGCTAGGTGCGTACCAGCCTACACTGGGGCTCAAGGCCTTTGGTCAGAACCCAGTTTAGCATTGTACAAGGATCTATACTAGGGACTAGTGATACATCATTAGATTTTGAGTCAATGGAAGGATCCCTAGTCCCCCAAGAAGTGAGAACCCTAACCAAATCTCACGAGTCAAGCTACTAATCCTTTTAACCACATAGCTAGCTACCTCTGAGGTTCAGCCTCAATCAGCGCTACCTCTGAACCGAATCTTATGTCTTACAGACCATACGATGAAGGAGTTGAGGTAAACTCTAGAGAGACACCTCGTGTACTCTCATCGTTAAGCAGGGAGCATTCATGTTGATATCCCTATCCATACAGCCCTTGTTGCACCTACTACAAATATGACCATCAAACCACCCCCAGCACAAGTGCTTATGCCTGATGGTAGGACATCAGAAGAAGTACAAGCGATAGAGGTACTGATCCAAGCTACTAAAGCAAAGGAAAAATAAACTTTATAATTGGCACAACAACAATTTAGTAACCCAAACAGTCCAATACACCCAAAACAAGTCCCAAGCTAGGACTGTGAAGGTAGTGCCCGATAGTCTCAACACAAGCAATAACATTGCATCTACCTTGGGTAAAGAGATAGGCTTACAAATCATGGATCAACTTCTTCTCACAAATGATTGGGAGTATGACGCATCAATAGAGACTCTTGTTGATTTTGACATAGGCCAAGCTTATAGTGTTAGTTGGGAAGGGATTGTCCAATCCATATCTAGGGCCACAATAGAGGAGGAACAATTGCAAGGTATCTGCAATTACATATATATGGTCATTGAAAATGAAAGGATCCAGAGACCTATGGCACAAGTTGGGACATTCAAAGCAAGAATGCCCATAATGAATGAAATGGTAACACCTCCTATGAACCCACCAGTGGGGCAGATCCTAATTTTCTAGTATCACTTAGCTATACCATAGACCAACCCATCTAGTGGCAAAAGCACCACACCACCAACTATGGCACCTATGAAACTAACAGAGAATTACCTTTGAGCCACATGCCCATGGTGGTTACCACCACAATAGCCAACACTACTTCACACATGGAGCCTGGCATATCTAATATTACCATTCCTAGAGGGGTTACATCTCATTCTAGTGCACCCATGAAACATCCCTTCCCTAGAGTGAGTATGCTACCAACTCTTACTAAGACCGGCTACACCTAATGCCCATATGACTAAAGCACCTATTGGGGCACTAATAGGACACATACCTTATGTAGCACATCTACCCCCAGCAGGGTTTAGACCAATCCACCCTCATGCATTGCAAGTGTTGCACCTCCATCTACTCCTATCATTCCTCTTGTTATGCACTAGCTCTACCCCCACAAATCTAATTACTTCAATCACATGGTCTACTTCCCGGATTGGAGGCATTTCAGTTAGCTCTACTGGGAATAGATCATCAAATTCACTTAACCATTCTGGTTCTTTAGCCTTAAGCTTTGAGTCTACTGGGTTCATTTTGACAACATAAATTTGCTGCTTCTTCCTAAGTCCTTTCAGCAACCTAGAAGCTTTTACTAATTGAAGGTCTGGGGATCCGAAAACTTCAGTTCCTTGAACTTTGTTCCCGTGAAGGTCATGGAAGGAAATGGTTCCATTGTGACATTGTATGTCAGCTTGATTTTTGTGGAGCCAATCCATTCCAAGGATCCCGTCAAAAACTCCCAAAGGTAAGACTTTAAACTGGCAGTCGGTTACATTACCATCTAGATTGAACTGGATAAGATCTGTCTCATGGTGAGTGAAAAGAGTCTTCCCACTGGCCAATTCAACTTGCATAGGTTTCCCTGATTTCTGTTCTAAGACTAGCTTACGCAAGCATCCAGGGGAAATGAATGAATGAGAACTGCCTGAATCAATCAAAAGTTTAAAAGGCTTACCTTGATACTCTGCTGGTGTATGGATGACGGAGAACTGCTGTTAGGCCCTTGATTTTCAATTGCAGCATAGATCCAAAAAAATCCACAAGAAGATAACCATTCGCCATGTGCGATCTAGGCAGGACTTTTGGCTCTTAGTGATGGAGCCTTGGGACCATAGCCTTGATCTCCATGGGATGGGACCTTGATCTCCATGGGATGGGACCTTGTGGCTAAAACCCTATCTATAAAGGGCTTTAAAAAAACCCCATTGCTGTGGAGGTACTTAAAGCGGTTCGTAGATACTCTTGTATGAGGTCTTTGGACCATTGCTTGGGTCTCTGCGCGGTGTTGCCTTGCTTTTATATTTTTAGAATCAAAACGAATGCTTATAATAATCTCTTAGTAGTTTCATTGATGATGAGGCTAGATAATAGCTAGAGATGGTTTCACCAAAGTGATAGTGTGTCGAGACTAAGGTTATAACCCGAGGCACGCTTTTTGCTCCATCTTAGTTAAGATTAAAGTTATACTAGCCTTAATATTACCCTTGTCTTAACTAGAAAATTTTATTAATTGCAAAATGTAAGATCCCTATTCCCACCGAGCAACAGATTCGGGATACTAGCAACGGAAGTAGCACTTCTCGCGCGGGACAGGGGTCCCACATTCGGGGCCTCACCCACGGATATCCGGATAAGAGACTAATCCGTCGATTGTTCCAAAACCAAACCCGGAAAAACTTCCTTTACCGGAAAGCACGGGCGATTTCACCAGGATAACTTTTTACTCTAACGTAGTCAAGATCATTTCTGATCGAGCTGATCCAATTGCATCTATAAGATACTTGGTCAGATCAAGGGCGAAACTTGCACTTGGATCATTGGGATCAACGCTTTTTTCCCCATTCAAGAGGCACAGCCGTTGATTCCTATCCATAGAACAGTTACTGTCCGGGATTTATTTTATCTATCGTAAAAACAAAAGTTTGAGTCTCGATTTACGGATCCATCAGTCCAACCTAACCCCATCCGATCCCATGGGTTAGCCAACCGCCCAACCACTGTAGTGATGGGATCCAATTAAGAATTTGGTTAGGTTTTGTCCCGGGTACCAAGGAAAAGAGTTCCAAGGTCCCCTAGCCGGATGTTCATGCAAAATAAAACCAGTCACACCACTCACACACCCAATATGAAATTGCCTTTTTCACAGATTCAACCAGTTTAAAACAATCCTTTAATAAAACCATAGTATCACTGATCACAATCTTCCAATTTATCCAATTGATTCTTAATTTCCCATCATTCCTTCATCAGAGTATCTATGGCATCATTGGCAACTAGAACACTCAGGGGCCGTTTCGATAGTTCCTAGCCCTTAATACTCGGCAATATAATCACTTATCAAGATGGACTCTCGTTGAAGATCGGCAAGATCAACCAACAGATCCATATAAAGAGCCATGGACTCATCCATTGAAGACCAGCAAGGTCAATCAACCAGATCCATGCCCGATTTCAGAAAACAACTCCTACTCTTGTTCCAATATCTTCCTCGACGCACGCGTGGGTATCCTAGGCGACCCAGAGCCCGAGCACCGTATGGTCAGCACCCTCTAGGATCCTTCGTCGCAGGTGACCTAGCACTTCACTCATAGGCCGCTTCCTTGGCCCCTCATCCACCGTACCGGAAGCTCACCATTTTAATCGCACCGAGGCTGGTCAAGACCTCGGCCGACCTTGCTACGCGAGACGTCCTTCATTGACTCTCCGTCAGTAGTTGCAAATTTATCAGTTAGGTCCACGACCTTAATCACAAGACGGTCAAAATGCTCCCCCAGCATTCTTGACATA
Organism: Cibotium barometz; assembly: GCF_041138505.1. Taxonomy (NCBI): domain Eukaryota; kingdom Viridiplantae; phylum Streptophyta; class Polypodiopsida; order Cyatheales; family Cibotiaceae; genus Cibotium; species Cibotium barometz. Next base: position 30,940,284 of record NC_141083.1, read on the forward strand.
AAACAGTCATTTACAAACAGCATTTACAAACAGTTTTTACAAACAGTTTACAATACAATTTCTATTTTAACTTTCATTTTTCCACATTATCCCTCATCAATCTACATTACTTATTCCATATTCCATTTATATGTATACTCATCCCATCACATCATTTCCATCTCATCACTTCAGATTCCCTCACATCACATATCGTATATTCACATCCATACATCCACATCTATATGCGTACATTCACATCTACATGCATACATCTACATCTCTATGCATACATCCACATCCACATTCACATTCACCTCCATACATCTACATCTATATGCATACATCCACCTCCACATTCACATCCACATCTATACATCTACATCTACATGCATACATCCACCTCTACATCCACATCTATATCTATACACCTACATCTACACCTACATTTACATGCATACATCTACACCTACATCTACATGCATACATCCACATCTCCATTCACATCTACATCTATACATCTACATCTACATGCATCCATCCACCTCCACATCCACATCTACATCTATACATCTACATCTACATGCATACATCCATATCTCCATTCCCATCTACATCTATACATCTACATCTACATGCATCCATCCACCTCCACATCCACATCTACATCTATACATCTACATCTACATCTACATGTATACATCCACATCTCCATTCACATCTACATCTATACATCTACATCTACATGCATACATCCATATCTCCATTCCCATCTACATCTATACATCTACATCTACATGCATCCATCCACCTCCACATCCACATCTACATCTATACATCTACATCTACATGTATACATCCACATCTCCATTCACATCTACATCTATACATCTACATCTACATACATCCATCCACATCTCCATTTACATCCTCATCTACACATCTATTTCTACATGCATACATCCGCATCTCCATGCATACATCCACCTCCACATTCACATTCACACTCACATCCATACCTCTACATCTACATGCAAACATCCATATCTCCATGCATAATAATATTCTTTTAATTAATCTAGGATGATAGTTCCTAGAATATGGTAGGAAGTCCTCTTTTTATGCTTTGAATGAAATTATTTTAGGCGTAATTTCTATAAAATTTTGCCATAGCTCCGCTACTATGACTGATAAGTCTCAATTTTTTCTAAGGGATAAGGTTTATCATTAAGGAAATAATTAGAATGGTCTCTAATTGGATCATCAATCCATAATGGATTAAATCGTTGATAAACATAAACTAAAAGTATAGAAAAAAGCCATTAATTTGGCCTCAAGCATAGCTTAATCTTGGATTAAGGAAAAGCCTTATGAAAAGCTTCATTTGGATTGAAAAGGGTCATGAGTATAAGTGAGAGAGAGAAAACCATTAGAATTAAATATAAATAGAATCTTATGTAATTCTTTACTATCATTAATTAATTAACTTCAATAGCATTTCAAAAACCATATCAATTAAGCTTCTCAAGCTTGAGAGGGGTTGAGAAGAGAGAATCATTGAGAAATTATAGAAAAGATCAAAATTCACTATACTTATCTTATAATTTGCTTGATTCTTTGATCACGGTAGAGGCCCCCAACCAATCAATTGGTTTAGTATGTTGATGGAGCCACCAATGGGGATTTAAGAAAGAGAGAAGTGTCAAAAACTAGTGAATTATTAAAGAATTCATAGTTCTTGGCTTAGGTGGAGTAGAGTAACAATGCATAAGACATTATATCTTTTTCAACAAGGGAAGGCTTCTATTTATAGGAAAAATTGAGCTCCTAACCAAACAAACTGATTCTAGAATTTTCCAAGTCAGTTTGGTTGAATTTGGACTAGATTTGGACCTAGTTTGGTTACTTTTTGATTCGATTTGGTTCCATTTTGATTTGGTTTGGTTCAAGAGATATGAGAGATAAAAATATCACATTATTTTTGAGTTTAAAACTCATTCAAGCATGTGAAATATGCACCTCCTTTAAAGAACTCCCCTTCCTTACATATGTGTCAAAATTCTATTGCTCATAGTTTTTTTACTAATAAACCTTGTACATTTTCAACTCTTCATCTTATGTGAAATATGCACCTTCTTTAAAGAACTCCCCTTCCTTACATATGTGTCAAAATTTTATTGCTCATAGTTTTTTTTACTAATAAACCTTGTACATTTTCAACTCTTCATCTTATGTGAAATATGCACCTTCTTTAAAGAACTCCCCTTCCTTACATATGCGTCAAAATTTTATTGCTCATAGTTTTTTACTAATAAACCTTGTACATTTTCAACTCTTTATCTTATGTGAAATATGCAGCTTCTTTAAAGAACTCCCCTTCCTTACATATGTGTCAAAATTTTATTGCTCATAGTTTTTTACTAATAAACCTTGTACATTTTCAACTCTTCATCTTATGTGAAATATGCACCTTCTTTAAAGAACTCCCCTTCCTTACATATGTGTCAAAATTTTATTGCTCATAGTTTTTTACTAATAAACCTTGTACATTTTCAACTCTTCATCTTATGTGAAATATGCACCTTCTTTAAAGAACTCCCCTTCCTTACATATGTGTCAAAATTTTATTGCTCATAGTTTTTTACTAATAAACCTTGTACATTTTCAACTCTTCATCTTATGTGAGCATTTACTCATTTTTGGGTATCTTCTTTTACAATTTGGATTTATCTCCTCCCTACACATGGATTGATGCTATTGGCCCATAGGAACCTTAATTGGACCATAATCCAAAAATTTCTGAAAATCTAGACCCTTAGACTAAGGTTCTTTATACCTACTTCCAATTAATTCCAATTGCACAGTGGAAAATCCTTTTTGAATTTCTGTTTCAGGGGAACTTATTTTAATAAGATGAGTTATTTTTCTATCCAAAAATATTCATAATCTGAATATTCTCTCTCTAGGCTAAAACAGTTAGAAACAAGGTCTTTATATTTCTGAAGAGAGATTGATTACAAGGGAAGATACTAGACATCAAAAAAGGGTTGGGGGAGGAATCTTACATTCTACCCCACTTAAAAAATGCGAGATGTCCTCATCTCGCAAACTGGGATAATTTCGCAAGATGCACGAATATGAGACTTAGAGAAAAATTTTAATCAAGATTAACCACCAAGAAAAGTCTTAAAGAAAGCAAGATAAGAACAAGATTTAAACTTTATTCATTCTCGGAACTTATACAGTAAAGATAGAAGAACTCTTTACACTTCCATAAGCCCGCCGTCCATCATATGGTCACAAAAGCAGCACTCACAAGCTGCACAAGTATAGGGTAACTCATCTATGGGAATGATTCTGCTGGTTATTGCCGCACCTATCTCAGTGGTATGAGGTGATCTAACAAAAGGACCTCTGAGAGGCAAGCCAAAAACGGGATAAAGGCATATCTTCTCATGAGGAAGAAAACACGCCAGTAAGAAGACCCGCTCAGAAAACCCAAGATGTCTTGATCTCATGACGCAGTAGTATCGGGGACCCAAACCCAAAGCTTCAATAACCATGGCCAAGCGGACATTGTTACGAAAGTGCTGCTGACCCCAGGGTGTTACCCTAGTTATGTTTTGATAGGTCCGCCATTTGGTCTGCGCTACAGAAGTTCCTAGGTGAGGAAAAAGTGAGCGCTCATACTGTTCTATAAAGTCTTTCTTCACAGACTCTCTTGCGTCTTGAAGGTGAGAAATCATCATGGATAAAACTAGTTCTTGTTGCCAAGCCTTAAGAAAGCAAGGAGATTGATGGGAGTAAGATTACTGTGAGCGACAAGTAAAAGTTACGACTTATATAAAGGAAGGAGCTAGCGTAACCTAGAAGCCAACGGTAACTTGCCACTGAAGTTTTACCGTCTTTCCATGATTTGTGTTTGACACATTTTTCTATAGAAGGCATTAAGAATTTTGAGATGAGGAGATAAAAGAAGCTTGTAGGCTAAGTCACCTACTTTCATTGAATTCAGATATAAGGGTCACAATATCTGGGGGATAACTTCTTATACTCCCCAAGAGATAAAGAATTTCTTTTGGGCCGTACTCGAATGAAAGCCAAAACCTTGGTATCCAAAACACCGATTCTCACTTCTGAACTCATTGTTTTAAATCCTTAAAACAGGTGGGACTCCTGAGAAGTATTCTAGGAAAAAGGTCTTCCTTTTTTTTAAACAGAAACTTTCTTTTATTTTAGAGAGGGAATAATTATGAGATCAGAAGGGAGATTCTTACTCCTGTATACCTCGAAGGCTGGGGAGGAATCTTACATTCTACCCCACTTAAAAAGTGCGAGATGTCCTCATCTCACAAGGTAGAGGATAGCTCTTTTTCTTAAGATCCAATTTTATTCTGGGATTCCTTATATTCTGGTCAACCCAACAGAACACTGGGATAAATATCCCTTATATAGAACTCATCATTAAATAACAATTCATTCAGATCATGTCATTCATATCTTTAACATGATAATGGTCCATTAGACCAAAAAGTTTCCTTCGGAACATTCCTCCACGGAAATTTCAGTCAAGCAAGTTCTCAATTTGACATCCCTTAACTTGATCTACCGGTCAAGTATTAACAGTAGCAATCTAACAGCACAACCCACTAACCTCATAGTGATTTGCTGAATTCATTATCATCATTCTAGTTATGAATATCATCACAGGGACTCGTCCCATTCCCCCTCATTGAGGTTTCATTATATTTCAACTAATTTTTAGAAATCAACATTTTCCAATCAGCATTTTCAATCAGAATCCAAATCAATTCATCAATTCTCAAACAGAATTAAAATCATATCAATCACATTCGAAATCATCATCTAGATAGCATTAACGCTTATAATTTCAAGTCTTAGATTTACTCGTATATACTGTCAGTAAAGAGCTACAGTATACTCTCGGTATATACGGGTAGTCACGGCCCTTGGAATTATAAGGTAAATACTATCATGTCTAGGCCTCAAGCAAGTCAGGGATTCTATATAATTGCGGCACTTCCATCTGAAGACCCAATTACCAATTTACGAGTTTCAGTTTGAATATCAAATTGTATGAATTATCTCACACAATTATAACCTTTTTGTGTTTCTTGATAAATTTTTGATATATTTGTCTTCTCAGTTGATCTTTATTAACCAAATGCTCTGATACCAACTGTAAGATCCCTATTCCCACCGAGCAACAGATTCGGGATACTAGCAGCGGAAGTAGCACTTCTCGCGCGGGACAAGGGTCCCACATTCGGGGCCTCACCCACGGATATCCGAATAAGAGACTAATCCGTCGATTGTTCCAAAACCGAACCCGAAAAAACTTCCTTTACCGGAAAGCACAGGCGATTCCACCAGGATAACTTTTTACTCTAACGTAGTCAAGATCATTTCTGATCGAGCTGATCCAATTGCATCTATAAGATACTTGGTCAGATCAAGGGTGAAACTTGCACTTGGATCATTGGGATCAACGCTTTTTTTCCCATTCAAGAGGCACAGCCGTTGATTCCTATCCATAGAACAGTTACTGTCCGGGATTTATTTTATCTATCATAAAAACAAAAGTTTGAGTCTCGATTTACGGATCCATCAGTCCAGCCTAACCCCATCCGATCCCATGGGTTAGCCAACCGCCCAACCACTGTAGTGATGGGATCCAATTAAGAATTTGGTTAGGTTTTGTCCCGGGTACCAAGGAAAAGAGTTCCAAGGCCCCCTAGCCGGATGTTCATGCAAAATAAAACCAGTCACACCACTCACACACCCAATATGAAATTGCCTTTTTCACAGATTCAACCAGTTTAAAACAATCCTTTAATAAAACCATAGTATCACTGATCACAATCTTCCAATTTATCCAATTGATTCTTAATTTCCCATCATTCCTTCATCAGAGTATCTATGGCATCATTGGCAACTAGAACGCTCAGGGGCCGTTTCGATAGTTCCTAGCCCTTAATACTCGGCAATATAATCACTTATCAAGATGGACTCTCGTTGAAGATCAGCAAGATCAACCAACAGATCCATATAAAGAGCCATGGACTCATCCATTGAAGACCAGCAAGGTCAATCAACCAGATCCATGCCCGATTTCAGAAAACAACTCCTACTCTTGTTCCAATATCTTCCTCGACGCACGCGTGGGTATCCTAGGCGACCCAGAGCCCGAGCACCGTATGGTCAGCACCCTCTAGGATCCTTCGCAGGTGACCTAGCGCTTCACTCATAGGCCGCTTCCTTGTCCCCTCATCCACTATACCGGAAGCTCACCATTTTAATCGCACCGAGGCTGGTCAAGACCTCGGCCGACCTTGCTACGCGAGACGTCCTTCATTGACTCTCCGTCAGCAGTTGCAACTTTATCAGTTAGGTCCACGACCTTAATCACAAGACGGTCAAAATGCTCCCCCAGCATTCTTGACATAAAACAGTCATTTACAAACAGCATTTACAAACAGTTTACAATACAATTTCTATTTTAACTTTCATTTTTCCACATTATCCCTCATCAATCTACATTACTTATTCCATATTCCATTTATATGTATACTCATCCCATCACATCATTTCCATCTCATCACTTCAGATTCCCTCACATCACATATCATATATTCACATCCATACATCCACATCTATATGCGTACATTCACATCTACATGCATACATCTACATCTCTATGCATACATCCACATCCACATTCACATTCACATTCACCTCCATACATCTACATCTATATGCATACATCCACCTCCACATTCACATCCACATCTATACATCTACATCTACATGCATACATCCACCTCTACATCCAAATCTACATCTATACACCTACATCTACACCTACATCTACATCTACACCTACATCTACATGCATACATCCACATCTCCATTCACATCTACATCTATACATCTACATCTACATGCATCCATCCACCTCCACCTCCACCTCCACATCTACATCTATACATCTACATCTACATGCATACATCCATATCTCCATTCCCATCTACATCTATACATCTACATCTACATGCATCCATCCACCTCCACATCCACATCTACATCTATACATCTACATCTACATGTATACATCCACATCTCCATTCACATCTACATTTATACATCTCCATCTACATGCATACATCCATATCTCCATTCCCATCTACATCTATACATCTACATCTACATGCATCCATCCACCTCCACATCCACATCTACATCTATACATCTACATCTACATGTATACATCCACATCTCCATTCACATCTACATCTATACATCTACATCTACATACATCCATCCACATCTCCATTTACATCCTCATCTACACATCTATTTCTACATGCATACATCCACATCTCCATGCATACATCCACCTCCACATACACACTCACATCCATACCTCTACATCTACATGCAAACATCCATATCTCCATGCATAATAATATTCTTTTAATTAATCTAGGATGATAGTTCCTAGAATATGGTAGGAAGTCCTCTTTTTATGCTTTGAATGAAATTATTTTATGCGTAATTTCTATAAAAATTTTGCCATAGCTCCGCTACTATGACTGATAAGTCTCAATTTTTTCTAAGGGATAAGGTTTATCATTAAGGAAATAATTAGAATGGTCTCTAATTGGATCATCAATCCATAATGGATTGAATCGTCGATAAACATAAACTAAAAGTATAGAAAAAAGCCATTAATTTGGCCTCAAGCATAGCTTAATCTTGGATTAAGGAAAAGCCTTATGAAAAGCTTCATTTGGATTGAAAAGGGTCATGAGTATAAGTGAGAGAGAGAAAACCATTAGAATTAAATATAAATAGAATCTTATGTAATTCTTTACTATCATTAATTAATTAACTTCAATAGCATTTCAAAAACCATATCAATTAAGCTTCTCAAGCTTGAGAGGGGTTGAGAAGAGAGAATCATTGAGAAATTATAGAAAAGATCAAAATTCACTATACTTATCTTATAATTTACTTGATTCTTTGATCACGGTAGAGGCCCCCAACCAATCAATTGGTTTAGTATGTTGATGGAGCCACCAATGGGGATTTAAGAAAGAGAGAAGTGTCAAAAACTAGTGAATTATTAAAGAATTCATAGTTCTTGGCTTAGGTGGAGTAGAGTAACAATGCATAAGACATTATATCTTTTTCAACAAGGGAAGGCTTCTATTTATAGGAAAAATTGAGCTCCTAACCAAACAAACTGATTCTAGAATTTTCCAAGTCAGTTTGGTTGAATTTGGACTAGATTTGGACCTAGTTTGGTTACTTTTTGATTCGATTTGGTTCCATTTTGATTTGGTTTGGTTCAAGAGATATGAGAGATAAAAATATCACATTATTTTTGAGTTTAAAACTCATTCAAGCATGTGAAATATGCACCTCCTTTAAAGAACTCCCCTTCCTTACATATGTGTCAAAATCTATTTCTCATAGTTTTTTTACTAATAAACCTTGTACATTTTCAACTCTTCATCTTATGTGAAATATGCACCTTCTTTAAAGAACTCCCCTTCCTTACATATGTGTCAAAATTTTATTGCTCATAGTTTTTTTAGTGAAATATGCACCTTCTTTAAAGAACTCCCCTTCCTTACATATGTGTCAAAATTTTATTGTTTTTTACTAATAAACCTTGTACATTTTCAACTCTTCATCTTATGTGAAATATGCACCTTCTTTAAAGAACTCCCCTTCCTTACATATGTGTCAAAATTTTATTGCTCATAGTTTTATACTAATAAACCTTGTACATTTTCAACTCTTCATCTTATGTGAAATATGCACCTTCTTTAAAGAACTCCCCTTCCTTACATATGTGTCAAAATTTTATTGCTCATAGTTTTTTACTAATAAACCTTGTACATTTTCAACTCTTCATCTTATGTGAGCATTTACTCATTTTTGGGTATCTTCTTTTACAATTTGGATTTATCTCCTCCCTACACATGGATTGATGCTATTGGCCCATAGGAACCTTAATTGGACCATAATCCAAATTTTTTTGAAAATCTAGACCCTTAGACTAAGGTTCTTTATACCTATTTCCAATTAATTCCAATTGCACAGTGGAAAATCCTTTTTGAATTTCTGTTTCAGGGGAACTTATTTTAATAAGATGAGTTATTTTTCTATCCAAAAATATTCATAATCTGAATATTCTCTCTCTAGAATAATTTTCTCTCTCTAGGCTAAAACAGTTAGAAACAAGGTCTTTATATTTCTGAAGAGAGATTGATTACAGGGGAAGATACTAGACATCAAAAAAGGGTTGGGGGAGGAATCTTACACAAAAATCTTTGCTCACTACTTGATTGGTGTTTACATTATGCTTAAATTAAATTATTTTCCACAAGAGCACCTTACGCATGGTACCATGTTTCCTCACAGACCTTTGACATTTCCAACACCAACATGCATACAGCAAACAGCCTTGGCGAACCTTCATCGACATATTCCGAGGGGATGGAATCTGCATCATGAAGGGGGGCATGTAAACCCTCATTGGACACCTACCTCTCTAGCATCGACAATCATCGATTCATTTGGCCGTTAACATTGAAAATCCTAACATTGTATATTTTACATATGTGATCACCGCACACCATGGGATTAATTATGGAGATTTCATTCCTAGATTAAGTGCTTGCACAAGCCTAGGCAGCCCTGGATAGCCATGGACCTATATTTTAAGTATGGCTGCCCAAGATGTAAAGGTAGGGGGGCAAGATAAGGGTCATTTTGTATTCTCACCATGCATTCTCTTATGCAACTAATAGAGTGCTCTTCTTCTCTACTCTCTTGCTCTCTTGTGTGTCTTGCTTGCTTGCCTACTTCAATTAGAGTTACTATATACTCATTGTGTATGTGAGAGTGCATGTGAGAGAGAGAGATTTAGTGAGAGGAGGGTCAAGATTCCATTGGAGTGTGGTGGCGGCGTTGGAGTGGAGCCTTGGAGTCTGGCTACGCGGCAACATTGTCTCCTACAAGAATCCAAGCACAAAGCGTTCATGAGGTAAGTGACACGCCTTGCCCATGCAATAGTGAGCTAGGTTATGGAAGATTAGCTTCTCGATTTGAGTTATTTTAGGCTCCCGAGTGTGTTTGGGAAAAGCCCTATGGCCTTGGTTAGTTCCTGCACTCTTTCTATGGTGCAAGGGCTTCCCACTCATCACGTGTCTCTTCGCCCTTCTCAGTTTCTCCTATGCTACCACCATAGGCTTTCAAGATGCAAATAAAGGTGACTATACTCCTCTTGCATTCATCCAAAGTAGTTTAGAGCCTCATCACCAAGCCCGTGTTTGGCATATCCTTCAGCTAGCACATTCCAAGAGACTACATCCTGCACTAGATGCTCTTCAAAAATTTCTTGCCCCTCTTCGCCCTTCTCAGTTTCTCCTATGCTACCACCATAGGCTTTCAAGATGCAAATAAAGGTGACTACATTTGAGGAGAGATACTCCTCTTGCATTCATCCAAAGTAGTTTAGAGCCTCATCACCAAGCCCGTGTTTGGCATATCCTTCAGCTACATTCCAAGAGACTACATCCTGCACTAGATGCTCTTCAAAAATTCCTTGCACTTTTGCAAATACACCCACATATGGCATACATATCCACCACCAACATAGTTCCAAGCACAATATATTTTTCCAATAAATCCTATCTGACAACCTCAACATGTACCTCTTTGTCCTTCTCAAAGATGTGATGCGACATATTTTCAAGATACAAATAAAGGTGGCTGCATTTGGAAAGAGACCCTCCTCTCAGATTTGTCCAAAGCAGTTCAAAGCCATCACCATGCCCATGTTTTTTGGCTTATCCTGCAACTAGTGCATTCTAGGAGACTACATCCTAAATTGAAAGCTCATCATATACTTCTTTGCAATTTTTCAAGTGCACCATATTTGGCATACATATCCACCAACATAGCGCAAAGCACAATATCTTTTTCCAATAAGCCCTACCTAACAACCTTAGCATGTACCTCTATGCCCTATATTGCTTTGCAGGCTTTCAAGGTGCAAATAAAGGTGATTGCATTTGGGGAGAGACCCTCCTCTCGTTTATGCATCCATCCCAAAGCAATTTAAAGCCCCATCACTATGCCCATGTTTGACATATACTATGATTAGGGAACTCCAAGAGATTGCACCCCGAACTAAAAGCTCATCAACAAACACTTCATACACTTTTTTGCAAGTGCACCACAATTGTAAAGAGAATGCAGGAAGAGGGAGAGCTTGAGTTCCTTACAAACAAACACACACACAAGAGAGATATGGATGGCTGAATTTTCTTCTATCTTCTTTTCTCTACAACCATACAACCTCGAGGGGTGCACTACTAAGAAACCCTATGTATCACATGCGTTCAAGGGGTATTTTAAAAACCCCTTACCTGTGAATTTTTTATGTATAAAATGACTCATTGGGTTTTTTTCAAAATCGATCTAAAAAACTCCTCCTGTAAATGTATTTTTGTAAATTTATCTTAAAATTTTGAATGAAAAAACCCCTTCATTTGAACTCACGTGCTATACTTATATATTTTAAGGTGAGCCCCACAAGCATACAACTAAAAATATAAGAGTACATACTATAAGGGAAATTACTCTCCTACATTACCATACAATGGTCAGTCCATAGTGTGAACTCACGTGCTATACTTATATATTTTTAGGTGAACCCCCCGAGCATACAACTAAAAAGATAAGAGTACATACCATAAGGGAAATTACTATCCTACAATACCACACAATGGTCAGTCCACATAGTGTGAACTCTAGTATATGATTTGGTGCTATAACTATGCCATAACTCTAGTATTCCAAAGAGGCTATCACATAGCCTGTCATCCACTGGCAGCATATCAACCATAATCTCATCAACGCTACCAGTGGCATAAGTGCAGAAGCTATCACCTAGGCGGGTCACCTATATTCGTAGCACTAGTTGAGCTTGATATCGCAACACTCTCCCTTGAGCTCCACTCTACGCATTGCACTCCAAGTAAGATCCTACACCTATGGAGCTTCTCTATGCCCAAGATGTCAGCCACCTGATCCTCTGTGATGACATATACCAGATCTACATCAGCTACTAGAACCTTCTCCCTCACAGAGTGATAATGTACCTCAATGTGCTTCATTCTAGCATGGTATACGAGGTTATTGGGTAACTGCATGCTACTCATATTGTCACAATAAATAAAAATTTTCCTATCCATGGGCTCACTTGTATCACCAATAAGTAGCTTCTGAAACCAAGCTACCTCACAAGCTGTCATAGCCGCACCCCTGTACCCTACCTCTATACTCGACAAGGCAACTATCAGTTGTTTCTTACTACTCTAACTCACAACAGCACTTCCAAATGAAAACATAAAGCCATTGATAGACCTCCTGTCTACGATACTACCAGCCCAAACAACATCTATGTACCCATGTAGCTGTATCTTTGTACCAGCCTCATAGAAAGTTGACTCATAAGTCCAACATCATAACTCAAGTCTGGCCTAGTATCAAGCTTCCCACTATGCGCGTGTACATAGTGGGGTCCTCCAAAATCTCACCTGTATCTGTGGAATGCTTTATGTTCTACTCCAATGGCACTGAAATAGACTCACAGCCTGTCATACCATATTTGGATAATATGTCCTAGCCATATTGCCTAAGTAATAACAAAATGCCATGAGGTGATCTCACCACCTCTATGCCCAAGAAATACCACAACTCACCCAAATCCTTCATCTCAAACTTCTTCAAAATCCTCGTGGCATCATGTATGTCATTTTCACTATCACCGGTTATAATCAAGTCATCCACATAGATGACTAATAGCATGATCCCTCTATCTATATTTCTCACATAAAGTGAAAAATCTACATTGGATATCCGAAATATAATGGTAACAAGATACTCCCCGATCTTGTTTGACTATCCTTTGGGTGCCTTCTTCAAGCCATATAGGGCTTTGCATAACCTGTATACAAAATCTAGGTGTGTATCATTCTCATAACTAGGTGGATTCATCATGTATAATTATTCTTGCAAATCACCATGCAAGAAGGCATTCTATACATCCATCTGATGTAAAGACCAACCCTTTATTATAACTATAGCAATGACAGATCTCACATTTTCCATTCTTGCAATCAGACTGAACGTCTCCTCATAGTCAATGGCATAGGTCTGCGTGCATAGCCCTTAGCAACTAATCTTGACTTATACTTGCTCACATTATGCTTAACCTTATACACCCACCTACATCCAATTGCCTTCTCTTCCTTAAGCAAAGGCACTAACTCCCATGTTGCATTTTCATCAATGCTGCTTATGCTTGACCTTATTGACCTTATAAACCTACTTACATCCAATTTCCTTCTTCTCCTTAGGCAAAGGAACTAAGTCCCATGTTGCATTTGAATCCAATGCTACGTACCATCTACTCATTCATGGCATCTTCCCATTTTTTATTTCTGAGTGCCTACTCAAAACAAGTGGGCTGCAACTCCTGTATTTCTTTAAACATGTAAGCATAATGATGGGCTGTATATCCATTATATCTTAACTTGTCAATAGGATACCTGACCCGTGTAGACCTGCATACACCTGGATCACTACCAATTGTCCTCAAAATAGCCCTGGTTTTTGGAGTAACCACAGAAGAAATGCTAAGCTCCTCATCAAGGCTCTTTTTAGAGTCACTCGAGTCATCATCCACTTATGAGTGACCTGTTGAGACAAATCATCCACTTATGAGTGACCTGTTGAGACAAATCAGGCACAAAAGGTTGATCTATCTTTTCCTTCACTTTGTGTGATACATCTATATCTACATCTATCCTCAACCTACCTAACCATGAACTAACACTGGATCCACTATTAGAGAACTCTCCAGGTCCATTAAGGACTTGTGATTGATGCTCTCATGTGGTGCATTTTCATCTTCTAATGTCTTCACTGGTGCATACCAGCTACTCATCTCATCAAAGACAACATATCTACCTACTCAGATCTCATGAGTATTAGGGCACTCTGGGAGGCTACATCCCAAACTTGAAGCTTGTCTTGCACTTTTGCAAGTGCACCACATTTGGCATACATATTGGGTAGGGCAATGCCTACATAAATGTTGTTTTTAAGCAACACCCTTTTGAGAATATCAACATGTATTTTGCTACCTTTGCACACGTCCTTTTGCTTGGCATAAGCCTTTAGTAAGGCTACAAGTGTAGTATCCTCTTAAAACTCATGGTGGCTGTTGTTGCTATCTCCTTATCGTGCTTTGTGATGGATTTCCTTGGACTTCATCATCCCCTTATCCTTCCACAAATAGAACTCTTGTTTTTGCATTCCTCTTCTTCTATGCTCCTCTTAGACCCAAGATGGATTGTATCAGCCATCCATCCACATTGACTCCTTTGTCATTTTATGTTTAGAGTTTAGGGATCTTGGGCTTCTGTGATGTAAAGCAATAACAAGAAAGCCAACAGGTTTTGGTCTCGTTTTGGTGTACTCTCAAAAAATTGTAAGACAATGCAGACCTTGCTGGTTTGATTCTCCCACCATTAGGAGTGATCCTTAAAGTACTCCCAAATGAAGTACTTCTTTTTGGTTGTTAAGTGGTGAGCTCTGTGAAGGTGTGGAATGCCAAGAAAATGCAAATTTGTATTATATGTAATTGTTTTTAAAAAACTTACTTTTTGAGGTCTTATTTTAGCACTAGGTTTATTTTAATTAATTTGCACCCCTATGTGGCAAGTGTGGGGAAACTTGTACCTAGATTGCCTATTAAGAGCCACAAAAAACTCCACATGATGAAACCTTGCATTATTTGGGACTCGTACTCCTAACTAAGTATGCAACGTTGCCTGATCATGATGATTCACAATTCTATGCTAATCACCATTTTTAGAAATCCTATTCTCTTAGTTTAGTGCATAGTTTCTTGATTAGTGACTTTTGTGATCAATTCTTTTCATAAACCCTAGTTTTCTTCAACATTTTCCTAGTTTTCTTTTCTTTTGAAAATTTACAAGACAATTTGCAAGATACTAGTGATTACTGTGCAAATCTTGGTGTAGTGTTTATCAAGAAAGCGTGAAGATTACAGTTCTAATGATAGATTTGAGTAGATTTGTGTTGAGATTACATTTCTATTGGCAGGTTTGAGTAGATTCATGTTAAGATTACAGTTTTCTAGCAAATTTGAGCAGATTTATGTGAAGATTGTAATTTTTTGAGCAGATTTATGTGCAGTTTATAGTTTTATTACAGGTTTAGATAAAGTTTACTATGCAGAGTAAAGTTTACAAGAATCCTAGTGCACAATTATAAAGTTTACAAAGACAAGGGTGAAAAAGGTTCTTGATCAAATCTTTCATATCTTGATCATACTTTGCAAGAATTGTGTTTGTGTAAGCACTAGTGCATAATCCGGTGATTAGGGTTCTTAACCAACATGGAAGTGTCACTATGAGTTTAAAGAAGAAAAGTAAATCAAGTTCTTGATCATCTCCCTTGCAAAGAAAGCTTATTGTGCAAGAAAATTTTGCAAAGAAAGGTTGAGAAAGAAGTAAACAAGTGGATAACAAGCCTATTTAGTGTGATTGTGCAAGGTCAAGATGATCTTTGGCTTAATCATGGTGATTAGAAATAATATGACATGAAGACAATGGTTAAGGATTAAAGCTTGCAAAGTATTGTATCACTCACTGATTCAGAGCAGTTTGGAAAGTTTCTTGATCAAGAAAGTCATTAGCAATTGCCAATCTTGTCCAAATTTACTCAATATCCAGAAGACCAACACCAACAATAAGGTAAGTAGATGGACCTTCTTGAGGTTATGTTTTAGCTTAGCAAGAAGTTTGGGGAAGTAAAAACCGAGGATATTTCCCTTGAGGTTATGTTGCATAGGTGTTGTAGCTAAGCAAGAAGTCTGGGGAAGTAAAAATTAACCCTTCCAAAGGCTTGTGTTGAGAAATTGCATAGGATTTCAAGATTGATATGCGCTTTCAAAGTCATGCTACCTTGGCTCTTCAAGGAAGTTGTAGAAGCCTACCTAGTTGGCTTGTTTTAGGGGATATCGAATTGTGTGAATCATATGTTACATGCCCTCAACACCATTTATGAAAGGAAAGAAGGTGAAGAGAGAAGATGGAAGAGTTTGCCATGGAAGCTATGCTCTAAAGCTTTAGCCGCCCAAGTAAGGATCTAGGCAAAGAGTAGTCTTCCCCATTCTATTGTGGACAAAAACATCTATCAATATGCTAGAACTATTGTTGAGGTAACATGGCTAGTGATAGCTACCTAAGAAGAGTTGTTTATGGGAGTTACAATGGGAGGTGCGCTTCAGCCTAAAAAAAGGAAAACACCATTTTACTGCCATGTTAGCCTCCATGACTAGAAACGAAAGAAAACACGAGCTTGCTTGGGTTTATGATCAGCATAAGCAACTATAGGACGAGGCGGACCTAATGAAGAGAACTTTATTTGCTCATGTGTTTGGTTCTCACAAGGAGCCGCTTAGCTTCACTACCACATGGATAGCTTCCTTCACGGCATTTGCACCCCCGACAATATGTCAAATGGTAGCGAACATAGTGCTAGCTGATCTTGAGGTAGAATGCGAACACATGCCTTGGTTTCAAAAATAATCTTTTACAAAGAGTCTTATGACCTCAAGGGTTTTGAGACCCTTAGGCCTTTCACATCTTTGCTTCCACACCTTGCCTTTTCACACTTACTCTACGTACACACACTTTCATTTTTCCTATGCACCACGCTGCCCACTATTTGTTCCCATTTACACTAGAGCTTGTCTTGCATGGGTGGTGAGTTTGTATATGCTTGCGTGTCTGACCTTGTTCATATGCAATTGGGAATTGGGTGTGGTGTCTGACCTTGTTCATATGCAATTGGGAATTGGGTGTGGTGTCTTACACATTGGCACATTTCTAGTCTTCATTCATACACATTGTGATTTGGGTGTAGGTTTGGGGCTTATTCGAGTGATTCCATTTTGTGATGTGTTGGGCTCGTTTTGAGGGTGTTCACATGATTGGGATTCTTCCACGCGTGTCTTTTTGGGAATTTTTGGAGCTCGTTCATGTGCATTGGAGCATTGTGGATCCATTCACATGCCTTGGGCTTTGTTGGTGACTATTCACATGCACGATGTGAGTTTTTATGCATTGCTAGCCTTGTTCACATGCTTAGTGCATTGTGGACACACTGGGATTTTGTAGACCTTGTTCACATATGCATTAGTGCATTTGGATTTATTTGGGCTTGTTCACATGCATTAGTGCATTGTGGATGTGTTTACACATCTTGTGTGCTTTGGGGAGTGTTTGCACACCTAGGGGTACTTTGTGGAGGTTATTCGCACACACGACCATGATATATTCGTCATTTAGCATGCCTTTACACATGGCACCCTTGCATGCATACATGGAGGCATCTTGGAGTTACCTTATGACATCCATGGCTTCCATGCATGTGGACATGGAAGTCTCTTGGAGTTTCTTTAGGATGTGGATGACATTGCCATACACCTCACCATACACATTCACCATGGGCATGAGCTATGATGAGTTTTGAGATGGTTGGACAATGCATGGTCATGATTTTGGTGTTGGTGATACACATGGCTACATGGTAGATGATGATCATGATGGTCTTTCATGGGAGGCATTTCACGAGTCATGGGGCAAGATGATTGGATCCTTTGAGGACACATGCCAAGCATGGTTACACATATACCGCTCTCTTAGTGGAGTTTTCATGGGCCTCAATAGCTTCTACAATTCGTCTACAACATTTAGTAGCCATCGTCCCATCGTTCTCCTAGACTGAGCCATTCACTGCACCATGATGTAGATGATGATGATGATGATCACACACACACACACACACACACACACACACACACATGATGATATTGATACATGTGTACATGGTGATACTCATACACATGATGATATTGATACACATGCACATGGTGATATACACACACATGATGATATTGTGACACATACACATGGTGATATACGCACACATGATGATATTGTCACACATACACATGGTGATGATGTTGACACATATGCACATGATGCACATGGTGATGATGTTGACACATGTGCACATGATGCACATGATGATGATGCATGTGGTATTGATATGTGTGCGCTAGATCATGTGGACATGATCTTGAGGGCAGGTATGGCATCAAGTACATCAAGCATCATATAGGTGATGATATGCCTAATATGTCTATCTACTTCCCTAGAAATCATAGTGATGCATTAGATAATCGAGGCCAATTAGAGGATATTGAGTATTAGATCAATGACGCATCCACCATTGCACACAAGGTTAGAGATACTCCACAAGATACTGCTTATGTTAGATTTGTTGGGCTATTCCTCTATTGTTTTTCTCATGTGGAGGTATCTATGGTTCAACCACTACTCCTAGCTCTCATACTGCATTTGGAAGTGTTTGTTTGGATGTAGTTCATGTGTTTGAACAATTAGGCAATAAGGATAGTGGATGACTTCATTGAGGTGAGGCCTCATAGGAGACACATGATTATATACATAGATCACATGGATCTTGATAGCTTTGCATTTGACTTCGACGTTCTCATAGATCTAGTGATTATGGAGGCACTATTAATGGAGACATACCATACTTATGATGCTATATTAGTTTTTGATCCAAGAATTGACTTGGATTACGAGGCATTCTTTTGTGATACTCAATGCATACGCATTGATATGGATACCATTTTTGGGGCATTTACTTTTGACATATTGGAGATCATCTTGTGAGCATTGTGCTTATTGGCACGGCACTACGACATATTCGTCTTTAACCCTGGCGGATATTTAGGCCTTGATCATATCATGTGGATTTCCATTTGATGTGTTGGCATCCTTGGTGACCACTTTTCGACAATGGGGCGGCATTATTTCACATTTGATCTAGGTGGCCTTCGGGTTGTCAGGAAAGCATGGAGTAAAGGTCCAATGAGGCCAACGCTCTGCATAAGGATATTCCTTTGTATGGTCTATGGGACCCCGGATACAACTTACCTTTTTGATCCACGTGGCACGAGATCTATGGTTATGATTAAGTGACTCCTAGGTTTCACAATCAATCTGGAAGGATGCATTTTTATCCTTGTCATCAGTGTTGCTCTACATTCCTTTCCATTTGATCCAGGAGGGATTATACACCTTGGTGACAACATCGACATTTAATTATGGATGTGTTTTTTGGCTTTTGTATATAGCCTTTGTATATGTCTTTTTTTTTGTGCACAACCACCCTTTGATTTTGAGGATGAAATCATTATAGGAGGGGATGGTTTGCCTACTCCATGCTTTGAGTAGCTCCCTTTCTTGCACCTAATCACGATGGTTCCCTCAAACATGCTCACATGCTTGTAAGCTTAAGTGAAAATAGTTGCAAAAAAAGGTTGCACAAGCTTCGACCTCGTAGTTGGTTGAAAGAACATGCGTTGGGATCAAAGGAGGCTAAAGCTTAGTAGCCTCCAGCCTCCAGTGGCCAAGGGACCAAAGGGCAAACAACTTTTGCTAATGCCACAAAAAATGATGGATGTAAACAAATTGACAAAGTTCTAATTCGAAATAAGTTGGAAGCTATAAAACATGCTGAAGCATTAAACATCCAAGGTTGCTATAGGGAAACAAGTACAAACAAACAAAAACTTGCTATTACTGGCAAAAACAAAAACTTGCTATTACTGGCAAAAAGAAAGTCTTCTCTCACCGCACTGGCGAGGGCGATGACAAAGTGTGGATCCGACACTGATATGGCCTCATTAAAAAAAGAGAACCTTACGCCTAATGCACTTGCCCCCCCAAAAGCTCAAGGGGCACCAGAAAAACACATGAATTATCCTAACCTTGTGCTACAAAAGCTCAAATGGAGAATGCACAAGACAACTAGAACCTGTGCTAAGATAAATGCAAGAATATGAACTGTCCTCTTCAACTACTAATCCTTGAGCTCTTACCCAAACCAACTTTGAAACCAACACAAATGCTCGAGGAAACTAATAAAGACCTTGTAGGGGAGACAATCTATTTGATAGATTGTTTAGGGACCACACCCAAGGATTCTCCACAATTGTTGTGGAGTCCCAAAGCCAAACAAGAAACAAAGGTGTGGAGGCCCAGAGCCAACAAAGAAACAACACAAGTTCTAGTTGTGTGTGAACACTTTGAATTCATTCTTGTGCATGCTCCATTTGAGCTTTTCTAGGACAAGGTTAGGATAATTTGTGTGTTTTTCAAGTGCCCATTGAGCTTTTGGTGGGACAGGTGCATTAGGCGTAATGTCCTCTTTTTTTAATAAAGTCGTATCAATGTCGGTTTGGGGATTGTCACTTTGTCATCGCCCTTGCCAATGCTGTGAGCGGAATTTTTTTTTGCCAGTAATAGCAGGTTATTTTGTTTGTTTGCACTTGTTTCCTTGTGACAACCTTGGATGTTAATGCTTTAGCATCTTTTGTAGCTTCCAACTTCTTTGGAATTGGAGCCTTGGCAATTTTTTCATGTCCATCATTTTTTTGGCATCAATAGGTTGTTTGTCCTTTGGTCTCTTGGCCACTGGACTCTACTGAGCTTTCACCTCCTTTGATCCTCCCAATGTATATTCTTTTACCCAACTGTGAGGCCGAAGCCTGTACAACCTTTCTTTGCAGCAGTTTTCATTTTAGCTTCTTACAAGCATGTGAGTATGTTCCAGGGAAACGTTCGTGATTAGGCAACATTGCATACTTAGGAGGTCGAGTCCCAACAAGTAATGCAAGGTTTAGTCATGTGTGAAGTTCTTTGCAGCTCTTAATGGGCAATCTAGGTACAAGTGTGCCCACACTTTTCACATAAGGGTAGCAAAACTTCATGGTGCAAATGAAATAAAATGAACCTAGTGAGAAGTAAGACCTCACAAAAGTAAGTTTTTTAAAAAACAATTACATATAATGGTAATACAAATTTGCATTTTCCTGGCAGGACTTCGTCTTGGGTAACCTCCCTATGGCGTGTAAAGACGTGGACTTCTTATGGAAGGAGTACTTCAGGGATCCCTCCCAATGGTGGGACAATCGAACCAGCAAGGTAAGCACTGTTTTACAATTACATGAGAGTACACGAAAACCTATTGGCTTTCCTGAGTATTGTTTTGCATCACAGAGAAGCCCAAGATCCCCAGACTTCAAACATAAAATGACAAAGGAGTTGCTGTGGATGGATGGCTGGTACAATCCATCTTGGGTCCAAGAGGAGCTCAGAAGAAGAGGACTGCAACGAGAGTTCTGTGTGCGGAAGGATAAGAGGACAACGAGGGCCAAGGAAATCCACCACAAAGCACGACAAGGACATAGCAACAGCAACTACCAGGAGTTTCAAGAGGATACTGCTCTTGTAGCCTTACTAAAGGCTTGTGCCAAGCAAAAGGACCTGTGCAAAGGCAGCATAATACATGCTGATATTCTCAAAAGGGGGCTGCTTGAAAAGAACATTTATGTAGGCACTGCCCTACTCAATATGTATGCCAAATGTGGTGCACTTGCAAAAGCGCAAGAAGTGTTTGACGCGCTTCCAGTTCGGGATGTAGTCTCCTGGAGTGCCCTGATCGCAGGATATGCCCAACACGGACGTGGTCATGAGGCTCTGAACTGCTTTGGACGGATGCGAGAGGAGGGCCTCTTCCCAGATGCAGTCACCTTTATTTGCATCTTGAAAGCCTGCGGTAGCATAGGAGCAGCTGAGAAGGGCGAAGAGATACATGCTGAGGTTGTCAGGCAGGGCTTATTGGAAAAAGATATCGTGCTTGGCAATGCGTTGGTGGATATGTATGCCAAATGTGGTGCACTTGCAAAAGCACAAAAAGTGTTTGACGAGCTTCAAGTTCGGGATGTAGTCTCCTGGAATGCGTTAATCACAGGATATGTCCAACACGGGCATGGTGATGAGGCTCTGAACTGCTTTGGATGGATGCGAGAGGAGGGTCTCTCCCCAGACGCAATCACCTTTAGTTGCATCTTGAAAGCCTGCGGCAGCATAGGAGCAGCTGAGAAGGGCAAAGAGGTACATGCTGAGATTGTCAGGCAGGGCTTATTGGAAAAAGATATTGTGCTTGGCAATGCATTGATGGATATGTATGCCAATTTTGGTGCACTTGCAAAAGTGCAAGAAGTGTTTGATGAGCTTCCAGTTCGGGATCTATTCTCCTGGAATGCCCTAATCGCAGGATATACCCAACACGGGCATGGTGATGAGGCTCTGAACTGCTTTGGACGGATGCGAGAGGAGGGTCTCTCCCCAGACGCAGTCACCTTTACTTGCATGTTGAAAGCCTGTGGTAGCATAGGAGCAGCTGAGAAGGGCAAAGAGGTACATGCTGAGATTGTCAGGCAGGGTTTATTGGAAAAAGATATTGTGCTTGGCACTGCGTTGGTGGATATGTATGCCAAGTGTGGTGCACTTGCAAAAGCGCATGAAGTGTTTGACGAGCTTCCAGTTCGGGATCTAGTCTCCTGGAGTGCCCTAATTGCAGGATATGCCCAGCTTGGAAAGGTTGAAACTGTTTTTGACTCATTCAACAAAATGATAGAAGAAGGTATAGAGCCAGATATGGTCACATTCGTTGTTTTGCTTACTGCGTGCAGTCACACAGGTCTAGTGGATGAGGGGCAAATGTACTTTGAGACTATGAGCACAGTCCATAGCATCATCCCAACTTTAGAGCACCACACTTGCATGGTTGATCTTTTCAGCCGTGCAGGGCACTTCGACAAGGCACTAGGAGTGATTGAGAAGATGCCACCTTCTGATTGTCTTCCGCTTTGGTCTGCTCTGTTGGGTGCTTGTCGAAAGTGGGGAAATGTGAAGCTTGGAAGATTGGCCTTTGAACATGCAGTACAATTGGATGAAAAGGATGCTGTAGCATATGTCTGCATGAGAAATATATATGCAGCTGCTGGCATGCAAGATGAAGCGGACAAGGTTGAAGCTATGAGAATGGAAAATGGAGCATGGCAGATGCCAGGACGTTGTTGGTGGACTGATGCAAGTGGAAATGTACATACGTTTATTGTCGGGGATGACAGTCATCCCCAAGGCAAAAATATCTATGCGAAGCTAAAAGACATTGGTCAAAAAATATCGCAGGAAGGGTATTCCCAAGGTTTGCATTGGGTGTCACAAGACATTTCAGATGATGCAAAGGAAGATGCGCTATGCAGGCATAGTGAGACGTTGGCCATCACATGTGCCCTTATCAATACACCTGAAGGGACACCTATATGTGTTACGAAGAACATGCGGGTTTGTGGTGACTGCCATTTTGCTACATTGCTTATATCAAAAGTGGAGCAGCGCAAAATTCAGGTCAAAGATGCAAACCGCATTCACATTTTTGAGGATGGAAAGTGTACTTGTGAGGAATACTGGTGATGGTAGTGCAACTACCTAGACTTCTCTTTATTTCACTCCAAATGTTGTTGCTAGACTGCTGAGGACAGAACTCTTCAATATGCTGAAGTGAAGCATTTGTTCAATTTTAGCCTTTTTTCTGTTTCGTACAGTTGTTTGAATCAAGAGTCTTCCACAATCATTGATGTTGTATCCTTTTCTCCATAGGATACAATGTTCACACTGTGGTTTTGAATATCATTAGAAGAGTGGACTTCCCTCTTTCTTAGAACATTCCTTTCATGCAGCTGTATTCAGATGGGGTAAAGCATATATGATGGGGTGAGATGTGACTTTATCCTGGAAGTCCTAAAGGAGACGGCATGCCATGACTTGGTCAAAACACTCATTTCATTGGACACATTGTGTAACTTGTAACGTTTAAACTGCAGGCAGGGATCCCACTAGCTGCTACAACTGAGCGACTCTTAACCATTTCAAGAGAAATGGGATTGATATGACAAAACCAACAACTTATTGCATTGTAGTACTTTTAATTTAGGGCACAAAATTGAATGTGAATTTATTTCTAATCCTGGTATGTGTACTTGGGACATGTGAACATCAGCAAGCCATAATATGTGGTGGCACTTTATTCAGAAGGCATTAAATTATACACAAAAATTATCATGAATGCTAGGTGTGTCTCAACACCTCTACCACGAGCCACGAGCATCCTATACTCTTGAGGTCACAAAGTTGCACTTTTTACTTTCACATCTTTTTTTAAAATGGAATGTGTAAAATGTATTAAATAGAAAATGGCTTTGTAATGCCAAGAATTTAACATCCTCCAATACTCCCAGACCATCCAAATCCCTCAAATTCAGACTCTGGAAAGATTTGTAAAGCAATAAGGTGCTCCCAAAACCTACGCCAATTTATGTGTATTCTTGTTGATGCAAGGGTTGTTAGGGAGCTTTCCTCAAAGAGTCAAACTCCATAGCTTCACCTCCACGTGTGTCAAATGGTTCTCACCTTCGTTGTCACACTGAAGTGGCTCTTATATTGTAGGTGTTGCAAATCAATGAAGCCAATGCTTGTGTGGTCACCTTAAGCTCCAATATACTTGGTTGCAATGCCTAGTCCCACAAGGAAAGAGAAGAGAACAGGACGAAGAATTCTCGAGGGCTAAGAGAGGGCATTGCCTTCCCAAACCCTAAGTATTAGCATGCCGACACACACAAGTGGATTACAAGGGAGAATGAGAGTAGAGAAAACACTCAATCTATTGCACAAATGGAAAGTATGGTTACACAATGGAGAAATTGACATAAGTAATTTCTCACTAGGTCACATGGGAGTAAGTTTTTAATGGATAGAACCACCCTAAGTAGTAATATTAGCCTTAGTAGTATCTTTTCTTTTGTAAGCATCAATAAAGTACGATGCTAGATAAGCTCAATAAGAGACATCCTAGCAATTGACCACTTGTATTCGGATAGTTCATGTTACAAGTAGTTATATTTTATATCCGTATATAATCCGCATGTAAGAGTCTTCCACATTGTCTCTGTTCTTTGATCAACACTATTAAGTATTGTTAATCCAAATTATTTAAGTGTTGGCTACTCTGTTAATACTTTTGGCTATCCTATTAATCTGAATACTTGGAAATGCTCTGGTTTTCTTACTTTTTTTGGGCACTAAAACGTAGTGGTATACATAGATTTGGTTTGGGTGAATAGTTTGCCACTTCTAGTAAAATTTTGGATGCTATATTGTTTGTTTTTTATTTGGTCTGTCCGTTGTTGTCTTTCTTTGTCTTGTTTGGGTTCTTCTGTTCTCTCTATTGATATGTATGCCTTGCATTATGATGTTTCATTTACGATTCCACATGTTACCATCCTATTGGCTTGTTTTTGGCATTTGGAGAGTGGTTTTAGCCACAATGTCGTAATCCGAAAAGTAATGCTTGGCTAAGGCCTAGGAGGCATGTGTTTATGGGTGGCTAGGAAACCTCAAGGTTATCAATCCTTGAGTTCCAACATGGTCAATTCTTGGACTTCTACCAAGCTCAAGCAAGGGGGTAGCTATAGCTCTTGAATCTTCTTTCTCACTAGCTTCACACAAGCACTAGTAGATCTCAAGCAAACAAGTACTCTAACCTCATACATATACACTCACACCAAATATGCATGCAAGCAAGCTAGCTATGAAATCACAACATAAATGTTCAACATAGAAGGCAATAGAGCTCCAAGTTTCACTATTCTATAAGTAAAAAAGTGAAGTTCACATCCAAGGAGTTACTTTATATACATAGTGTAGTTGTTGAGAAAAGTGGTGCCAAGCATAGCACTAGGATATTTCCACAAAATGGATAGACAAGAGGTCCTCCATCATCTTAAGGTGTTGGGATCTAGATGGCCAGACCAATTTGTGGGAACCTCCATTTAAGTGCGTATTGGCGTGAATATACCTGGGATTGGTGACCTCCTGAGACTTGGCCCCCTTCCCAATTTCCAACATAGTATCAGAGCCATGGGTTGAAGTGTAACCTTTGAGCCATGAGAGAAGCCAAGTTGAGCCTTTCAGCTAAGAAAACATGGATACTCTAAATAAGAAAAAGTGGACAAGTTGGCACCAAAGAGGGTGTTGAGAAAAGTGGTCTCAAGCGTAACACTAGGAGGTTTCCACAAAATGGACAGATAGGAGGTCCTCCATCATGTTAAGGTTTTGGAGTCTAGATGGCTAGACCAATTTGTGGAAACCTCTAGTTAAGCGCACATTAGTATGAACATAACTGGGATGGGTGACCTTTAGGGACTTGGCCCCCCACCCAATTTCCAACAGTAGTGCCCACATGTGGCCAGCTACCCAAGAGCTAATCTTGGTGTCCCCTTCTCACTAGCTAACATTCGACATGTCCTAGAATCAAAAGGGAAACATATTGGCAATGCTACTACTCCTTCGATGGAAAATTACATTTCTTTATAAATGTATGATTAGAATGAAACCATATGGGAGAAAAATGAGGTGGTACAGAATGGAGTTAACACTCCCCATGCCTACGCCACTTCTGTTCTCAGAAGTGATGAAAAAATTATGGAACATTGAGCAAGTGGAGGGAGAAGTTCCTAATAACGTTATGTTGGAGAAGCGGATTAATCAAGAATGATAGAAATACCTTTGGATTAGAAATTTATGTAAGGAAACACTCCTCGAGCGTCTAGAGATGGTGTGAGGGGAGAAATCTCATCCTTTCATAATAGCCATATATTTGCCAAAACGTCGGGCCGATGTCAAAGTTGAAAGCTAATTGTTGAAGTGTGCTTTCATAGTAGATGTGCCAATGTCTTCAAAATCTTCCAATCACACACAGAGGTTCGAAAGGTTTTACACATTTACACATGGAAGTCCTTTATCTATGTGTATCTACGTGTATTGGTGACGGATGAAATTATGCATCAACTAGAGCATCCATTGCTCTATGAGTACTTCACCTGGTGGGGGTAGTGGAGTTGTGGTGGGAAGTTGACAAGATATGTGTTCTTGGCTTGGAGATCTTTGAATTTTCACCACAAGAAGATCCTTCGGATTAGAGATCACATCTTTGAGTGGTGGAGTGTTGAGATATCGAGCTTAAGGAATGCTTCAGACATTAATGATCCACCTGGGTGATAGCTCTACATTTATGCCATTGGCATAATTGATGGAGATTATGGTTGATATGCGCCAGTGGATGATAGGCTATGTAATAGTAGCCACATTTAGACTACTAGAGTATGGCATAGTTATAGTGCCAACTTATATAAACGGATTCACACTATATAATCCTATTATGTTTTAGTTGAGTACTTTTACACATAGTGTACTCTTATCTTTTATGTATTATGTATGCTAAGAGAATAATAAAATAGAAGAAAATTCAGCCATCCATTACATATTGAAGAACTATACACAATAGGATGAGAAGCTATAGAGCTAGAGTGGATCGAATAAATCTATGGTGTGTGTGGTGTAGTAGAGACAGAGTACTAGAGAGAACAAAGCTCAAGAGGAGAGGAAGTAAATTGCATGAACTCATTGATGTTGATTATTTTTTATGTATTAAAGAAGTACATCAAGCACATGATTTAAAGAAGTGCACCAAGTACATGCTTTTATAGGTTACAAACCTTATTTTTTGACTTAATTAAACACACAAGGTGAGTGAGACCACATGGCATGACTCATTGGGATGTTGATTATTTTTATGTATTAAAGAAGTTCACCAAGTACATAGGTTACAAACTTTACCTTTTGACTCAATCAAACATACTAGGTAAGTGACACATGGCATGGCATCATTGCTTGCTTCACACACACATAATATCTTATCCTCCTAAGGGCAAGTTCACACACATAAGCACACTTACACATAAGTGAGCATTCACACCTCTTTAGGGGATATTCACACACACACACACACACACACACACACACACACACACACTAGTACACCCATAAGGAGTGTTCACATATAGTTAACACTTCAGCTATATGCTTACCTTTTGACCTTGGAACCTATACAATGAAAAATGACAGGAAAACATATGTTATGTCCAACAAACCTCCCTACAAATGAGGTCTTTGGTAGCAAGAGTAGCCTAAAAAAGAATCTCACACATTAGGGGTGCAACGGGATATTGGAACATAATTATTATCACACAGGAAAACTTACACAGGGTTATTACATCTCATTTTTTGGGGGACTTCCTAGGTAGAGGTCCCTATACTCTCACACACATAAAACAAAAAAATAAAGTTTTATTTTGGAAGTTTAATAACTTCCCATTGATCATGTGTCAATGAAGAACACTCTCCTCCAATGACGCATCCAAGGCATTGTGTGTTGGGGCCTGACCACCACTGATGATAACATAGAAGCTTGTATTGGTGTAGAAGCATGTGCTGATGTTACATAGGCATTTGGTAAAGTCTAAAATAAATGCATGAAGCTAAAAAAATGGCTACCTTTCTTCCCCATGTGAACACCTCTTTTAGAGGCCCTTTTTACACCATAGACAATTAAGGTTTTCAAAAAACCTCGAGGAGCAACTCATGTCCAGGTTTGCAGTTCTTGCCAGGACGGAGCGGCATGGGATGTGGTGCAGCAGATGCGTGAAAGACAGCACCAAAGGTTGGTGATGATTGTAAACGATGTCAACGTGGGTGTGACGTAGACAGACGACAACTGTGTGAGGAGCCTCATGGGCTGGTACATTAGTTGAAGAAGGCACTGATCGGGTTGACATTTAGGATACATTTCAGTGGGGTAATTTTGTCATATTTCCATCTGTAGGGGTGAGTTTTAGAAGTCATCTCCTGTCTTTCTGTAGACACCAGGGCCTTTGTTGTGGGTGTGCTCGCCCTAGTAGGTGTTTTCTCATTTTTTCTCACTCCCCGTATTTTTTCCCCATTTTTTCCTTTTTTTTTGTGGCATGGGAGGTAGTCTTTAGTGGCAGGAGGACCTTGAACTTGGCCGACTGCATCTGTGGAGACATTGGAGGAGGCCGATTGCTCTGCACAGGTCGTGGACCTTCTTGATGCTGGTCGACCCCCTTGCTGCTGGCCGACTGTGCATTTCAGCAGTCGTGGGGTTTTGTGGTCTTGTCGGTTGCCCTACAGCAGGCCGACTGCTGTTGGGGGGCCATATAAAATGGCCCCTAGCCCCCTTGTCACATTTGTATCATTCCGGGATTCTTTTGTGTATATAGAGCAGAGTTACACGCCTCTCTCTCTCTCTCTCTCTCTCTTGTGCTGTTATTTTCCGCATTGTGTTTTGCTCTTGTGTTCCCAAATCTGGTCATCATCTCTGCTTCGTATTCTGACATGGTATCAGAGCCTAGGCTCTAGATAGTTCTTGGGATTTGTGTGAGCAAGAGGGGGAGTGTTGTGTTGCTGATTGGTGGACTGTTCGGGAGGACTATTTGGGAAGAGGAGAAGCAAGAGGATGGCGGGCTGATTTGCTGGACAGCCACTTGCAGGTGTAAGTTCTTCTTTGTTTCCACCCACCCATTCTTTTTTTCAGAGTACATCCCCGCAATGGCAGATCTGTTAGAGATGGTCGAGAGACATGTGAAGATCCCGACACTCCCCACGTTCCCGGTGGACCGTCAGTTGATGGGAACAACTACGGCATATGGAAGGTTATGATGGAATCTGTTATGGAGTCTTACAACCTCACTGATTTTGTCGTTGTTGGGGTTCCACGGTAAGAAGTAGAGGAAGGGGAGTTACCATCAATCGAAGGGACCGGGAGGCACAAGCACAGATGTGGGATTGTGTCAACGCCAGGGTCCGTTCGTTTATCTTTCTCAACTACACATCTCAACTGCACACCGCAGGTAATCAATCATGTAAAGCATATGACGCTTGGCGAGAGGTATATGGCAGCATTTGGCTTCTCTTTACAACCGGGTATCGCCCATGAAGAGGATTTCCTTGGAAGTATAGATGCGGGTTATGAGCCCTGCAAAGTCATTGACGATGCGGGAGCATATTAACAGGAAGTTCTTTAGGCTGGGAAGGAGATATCGTCAGAGGACATGGTCATACATGGACTCTTGTACATAGGAGGGGGATTGATTGATGGAGTCTGACTCCACGGTTGGAGTGACTCAGTTTGGGGAGGAGATCCGGACACGAGGAGATCTACTTCAGGCCCAGGAGCAGTTTTATGGAGCAGTAAGAGGCTGTCATCTTTTTCCTTGTCGACGACAGAGGCAGAGTATCGGGCTGCTTGTGATGCTGCTTGTGAGGTGGTGCGACTGCAGAGATTGCATTGTAGGATTAGGAACCCATGGTCATCCAGAGGCACTTTGTTCATGAACAGATCATTTGCTGATGACATCTTTCTAGAATTCTGTTCGACGGAGGACAGTACGGGTAGACCTCTTCACAAAGTCGCTATCTCAGGATTTTCTCAAGCAGCACCCCAGCTCCCTGTGGTTGGTTTCACAGCCCACAGGAGCTGAGAGGGGGTATTAGAAGTCATCTCTTGTCTTTCTGTAGACACCAGGGCCTTTGTTGTGGGTCTGCCTGCCGCCCTAGTAGGTGTTTTCTCATTTTTCCTCACTCCCCATATTTTTCCCATTTTTTCCTATTTTTCTATGGCATGGGAGGCAGTTTTGTAGTGGGGCAGGAGGACCTTGAACTTGGCCGACTGCATATGTGGAGACATTGGAGGTGGCCGACTGCTCTCTGCAAGGTCGTGGACCTTCTTGATGCTGGTCGACCCCCCTGCTGGCGGACTGTGCATTTCAGGAGTCGTGGGGTTTTGTGGTCCTATCGTCAGCTGCCCTACATCGCAGGCCGACTATTGGGGGGCCATATAAAATGGCCCCCAGCCTCCTTGTCACATTTGTATCATTCCGGGATTCTTTTGTGTATATAGAGCAGAGTTACATGCCTCTATCTCTCTCTCTCTTGTGCTGTTATTTTCTGCATTGCATTTTGCTCTTGTGTTCCCAGATCTGGTCATCATCTCCGCTGCGTATTTTGACAGTGAGATCACTTTAAAAAATGCCTCCTATAGGTGGCTTGGTCTCACCCCTACATTTGTCAAAAAGACAAATATGGCCGACTAGGGACAGAGCGATGTGGGCTCCTGTGCACGGGCTGACAAACATAGAAGATAGTCTACGAGTTGATGCACACTGGAGATGTTGAGTTTGGCGCAATTGTTAGTGGCACGGCCAAAGTGTGCGGGCGTGCTAGGTGTAGAAGGCAGTGGAAGCAGTGGTTGTTGGTGGCTAGTGTCGCGACGGTAGCATCAAAAGATGGATCAAAGGCGACACTTGACAATTATGAAGGGGCGCACAATACAAAGCAGCAAGATGGATGGCTCTGATAATATCAATTGTAGATTGGATGAGAAGTTATGGAGCTAGGTTGGATGATTAATAATTTACAATTATTTCAGTGGGTCCTTTTCTCGGTGTCCAATAGTGGTATTAGAGCCAAGATTGATTGCAAAGTTTGAAAGCCGTGAAGAACGAGAAGACAAAGAAGCTTTGGAATTTAAGAGAAGGTAATTTTCCATTTACAAATTGCAAGGGAATTCAAGGGTTCCAAAGAAAGCTTGCTATTACCCACTAGACAACCAAAACCCATATTTTTTACCCCCCCCAAGTCGATCAAAGGTGGAAAACCACCCTTCAAAAAACACCTAAATCCAAAAGCGATTTTCTTGTTTTCTTTCCCTTTTCTAGATTCACCACCACACAGATGAAATTCTCCCAATCCATAGGCTTCAAAGCCATCCTTTTTTTAGTTTTTTTGTTGAAGATCATCTCCCTCTCTCCTTTCAACGGCACATGGCGAGTTTCCTTCCTAAGTTACTTTTTTTTTTCTTACACGCTACCACCATTACCTTCTCCATGATATAAGCTTTACTTATTAAAAGCTTTAAAACATTAAAGCTTTATAAAGCTTAAAGCTTTATAAAGCTTAAAACTTTATAATCTTTACAAAGCTTTTCTTAAAGCTTCTAAAAGCTATCAAGCCTCAATTGTTTTTAAAATTCATGGCCCATAACCTAACCACAACTCTGCAAATTATTTTCTCCCTCGCTCAAAATTTCCAAAAAATTTCCATAGAGCCTTCTGCTTTACAAAATCATTATTTTTACCCAAAATTGCTTCTTTTGGCCTATAATTTTCCTAAAAATTACAAGTTTTTTTTTGAAAATTTTCTTGAGCTTTTGCAAGAAATTGGGCACGTTTTTGACCACTTTTACGTGCTGATTTCAATCAAGTCACCAATAAGTAAATTATATATTGTTTCTTTCTAAAACTAACACACTTGAGAGAACTTTCTTTTTGTCAGAATATTTTCTACACATCCATAATGACTTGCTTATCTCCTCATATTTCTTATCAACCATCCAAAATTCTATGATATGGTGGAATATCTCCGACTCCCTTATATATCCGAACATAATTCACACTTATCCGAGGCATTGTTTTGCGAATCTTCAAAAAAAAACCTATGAAGATGAATGGTCAAAGATATGGACACATGATCATGAAGTGTGTTATATCATGATCCCAATTGGAAACACTCACATTTTTCCTCCCAACATTTAGTTTTGTTAACTCATGGAACAACACAAAATTATGCGAGGATACTGAATCAAAGATGATCCTACTGTCGCGCTCGTGAACACTTTCTTGCTCATTTACATTACCTTCAATCTCACTTACCCCCTGAAAATATATTTGTCATAGTGTATACACATGCTTTTAGAGGATTATAAAATAATAATTTTATTTTGTAACACATAAACTACCCATTGAAGATGATAATCTTTTACTCTAATTTTTTATTCACATATCATTCCAGCATGAAATTAACTTATAATAAATAGATATTTTTTCTTGAATATATTCTATACTATTAACCCTTTTTTCTAAGAATTCTGACACTCACAAGAAAAGGTAACATTTATCATAGATATTTAGTCAAGTATAAAGGCCACCGCATTGAAGATATTCAATGGCTACCTGATCATGCCTTCACTACCTATCCATCCTTGATTGCATCTTATGCTCATATTAGGCCATGATGATTATTTATGATTCTATGTCAACCGAGGATAGTTGCTTGTCACCCCCATGCATCTTATAAGGAGTTAATTCATGGAATATTTATATTCCCACGTTTCTCGTTATTTATGAATTCTCCTAGATGTTTTTAAATTGGGATGCCTTTCTAAATCCGAGAGATCATAGCTTACTTTATACATATGCGGGTGACTCCATACATGTGTGGGAGTATTAGCTATAGAGAAAGATACTATAGGGAGTAAACTTGATTGGCTAAATGACTACAAATATCTCTTCCCAGAGAAACTTACCTAGACGCCTTCATAAAGGGAAATTGACCATGAGATTGAGCTTATTCATGGAGAACAACCTAATAGTGTGGCCAAAAGGGCATGCAAAATGTTGGTTTCAGAGTCAATAGAACTCAAGGAACAACTTTGCCTGATGTTAGAGCAAGGGTTCATTAGGTTGAGTATATCACCTTGGGGAGCTCCGGTCCTATTTTAGAAGAAGAAGGATCGAACCTTATGGTTATGCATTGACTATAGGGGTCTAAATCAGCTCATCATGAAAAACAAGTATCAAATCCCTAGGATTGATGAACTTCTATATCGTGTTCATGACGTCAAAGTCTTCACAAAGATTGATTTGAAGTCTAGTTACTATTAGATTAGAGTCAAGGACCTGAAGATATCCTAAAGATAGCATTCAACTCCAGACACGTGCATTATGAATACATTGTGATGCCATTCGGGTTGACTAATTCCCCAGTAGCTTTCAACAGGCTCATGCAAGATATATTCAGGAAGAAGGTAGACAATCATGTCTTGGTGTTCTTTGATGATATTTTGATCTACTCTAAGGATGAGAAAGAGCACGAAGCCCAATTTAGAGAAGTTTTAGAAATCCTAAGGAAGGACTAAAAAAGAGTAAGTAAACCTAAGTTTGCAGAAATAATTGAATATATGGGATTCTAGTGAAACTCAGGGATTATGAGAGAAACTATGCTACTCATATCTAGAACTTTTGGTTGTAATTCATGCCCTTAAGGTATGGTGACAATGCCTTCTATGCAAAAAGTTCATGCTTACTACATACCATAAGAGCGTAAAGTATCTAGATCTCAACATGAGGTAAAGGTGCTGCATAGAGATCTTATTAGAATTTAATTTTGAAATCAAATACAGACAGGGCAAAGATAATGTAGATGCATTGTGTTGAAAGTCCTTTGTGGCTGCAATCTCTATGCTAGGTAACCCTTTACTTATGGAAATGAAGGAAAAAATAGCCTTAGATGAGTATTTTGGGCATATTTTACAACTCATGGCCTAAACAACTCACTCTGAGAAAGAGAGTAGGATAATGAAAGATTATGCTCTTAGTGATGGATGCTTATTTGATTCCTTACTGTGTATACCAAATATTATCTTTTGGATGGGATTGAAGAAGGATTACTTACATATGTCACAAAATGCTTAGCTTGTCAGAGGAACAAGGCTAAAAGGGTAAAGATGCCATGCAGGCTACACCCACTAGACATTCGTTAAATGAACTAGGAATGTGTCAGCATGGATTTTTTCACAAGTCTTCCTTTTGTACAAGGGGGATATTGTTGAGAAATGTGGTGCCAAAGAGAACATGAGTTGGTAGGGAGTGAGAAGAAATGTCAAGCAACCTAGCATGTTGCCACATGAGCAAACTGGATTTATCCCACATGAGCTATCAAGCCAAATTATACCTCCCTCATATAAAAGGGGTCATTTACAAGCAATGAGATCAAGCAAGATCTTAAGCATCTATATGAGTATAAGTCTCAATCTTGTAACCTAATTGTGCTTAAGTCTTTTGCTTAATTATTTTAGTAGTTTGTCATTATGAGTATGCTTAGGCACCACCCACCTTAGGTTAGCTTAATCACACCATAGCTTGATGTGTTGTGTTTCAACATGGTATTAGAGCTCCCTCTTTCTCCCTTTGAGCTTCTCCAAATCCCGCCATAGCTTAGCTCTCAGCTCTCATTAGCCTCTAAGTCCCAAATCATTAAGCTCACTAATCACTCACTTAGTCCCAATCTTATCCTCATTCCCTCTTTGTCTCGCTAAAAATTCATTTGCTTGGTTCTTCTTGTACTTATAATCATTGGAGAAACCCTCCTAGCAACACATTGTCCATCACTAAGTGAACCTACGGCTCTAAGGATGCATGTTGCGCTACAGCCTATATGTGACAAATTTGAGGCAACTAATTATTTAATCCATTCTCCATCTATGCATCAAATTGGGTCAAGACCTCTTAGCCACATGTTATTCATTGTATAAATGTTATTCATTGTATAAGGTCCCCACATTCAAATCTTATGTCATTTCATGTACTAGAGTTGTTTATATCAATCACCTATTCTAGGTCGATTCTTGGAGTTTTTTGAAGTGAAAATCATTTTTTGTTTGCTTGGCCCTCTCCTACTCATTAAGGACAACAAGCTTATGCAAAAGTCGCCTTCAATGCTTGCACACACATGCTCAATTTGATCCTCCAAGTTTTGCTACTACTACTAATCACTATT
The DNA here is from genome assembly GCF_041138505.1 of Cibotium barometz. Classification (NCBI taxonomy): domain Eukaryota; kingdom Viridiplantae; phylum Streptophyta; class Polypodiopsida; order Cyatheales; family Cibotiaceae; genus Cibotium; species Cibotium barometz. The sequence continues at coordinate 30,975,935 of NC_141083.1, forward strand.
TTTAGCATTAAACACTATCATTAAGGATCATTTAGTAGAAATTAGTCTAGTTAAAGGTCATCAATCGGCATTTGGGTTATAGGTGGAAAGTATTTGAGCATATTCCACCGTATTTTCATTGCCAATTTTATGCAACTAGACATTGTAGTACCTTTGCAAATGGCATCTATAAACATTTCATCAGTTTTTGAGAAGTTCATTGGGGAAGGGTTCCACACCTCGACTACACAAATGAAGTATCTTCTCATGCACAAGAAGCTAATATGGAAATTAATTAAAGAAAATGCACCCACTAATCCAACTAATAGTGAATGAAAGAGATGAACAAACACTGCCATTAATTGGATTGAACTTGGGCACCAACCTTATTCACATCACATTGATTCCAAAACCATGAAAAAACAAGCATGGAATGAGTTAAAATTAATATTTGGTTCTAACGCCAAAAATAAAGAAATCCATTTGAAAATAGCATTTTATGGCTTAGAGATTAAATTACATGAGTCACTAGCACAATTCATAAGAAAAATGAAAAGCATCATGACCCAACTAGATAGTATTGATGCAAAGATAGGTGAAATGGATGCACTTTCCATACTTCTAAAGAGCATGCCTGAGGAATATAGTGAACTAGTGACCTTTCTAAAGAATTTACATGAACCAACATTTGAGGGTTGTATTTCATCCCTTACTTGAAGAAGACAAGCAGCTAAAGAATGGAACATAAGGAACCATAAGGGAACAACAAACAAGGGCACAAAAAATGCTACCACTGTGGAAGGAAATGACATTTCAAAAGTGAATACAGATTGAAGCACAATCCAAAGTGTGACCATTGAAAGAAGCTAGAACATAACGAAGAGAAATACAAGTTCAAAAATCAAGAAGCCAACTACATGGAGTTATCATCGAGCAAATAAGAGATTTCCACTGTGAGACAAACTCTTCTAGTAACTACATCATCAACAACCTCACTACACAATCCTACATGTTGTAAAAGGGGTCATCATATGAGTAGACACCCATATCATCTCATTTCTGTTATGTTCACCACACCTTACCACATTAAGTACCTATGTTGATACTAAGGGGGGGGTGATGGCATGTTGTAATCCAAACTTACCACCTAAGAGTAGTAATTATGCACCTAGGGGGTATTAGAGATGTAATCATCACATCCAATCACCTTTCCATAGCCTAAAAATATGGCACCAATGGGGGGTGTAAAGAAATATGGTGCTTGAAAAAGCACATGAGTTGGTAGGGAGTGAGTAAAAAAGTCAAGTAACCTAGCATGTTGTCACATGATCAAACTGGATTTATCAAGAAAAATTATACCTCCCTCATGAGCTATCAAGCAAAATTATACCTCCCTCATATAAACAGGAGTCATTTCCAAGCAAGCTCTTAAGCCTCTATATGTGTACAAGTCTCAACCTAATTGTTCTTAAGTCTCTTGATTAATTAATTTAGTAGTTTGTTATTATGAGTATGCTTAGGCACCACCCACCTTAGGTTAGGATAATCACACCATAGCTTGATGTGATGTGCTTTTCGACAGATATGACTTTATTATGGTGGTGGTGGATAGGTTGATGAAAGAAGCCCATTTATGGCTTTGTTATGGTGGTGGATAGGTTGATGAAAGAAGCCCATTTAATCCCTATCAAAGAGACCTTCAGGCAATGGAAATTGCAAGAGTATTCATCAAAGAGATATTCAAATTGCATAGATTACCTGAAAGGATTGTAAGTGATAGGGATACAAAGTTTACTTCTCGATTTTGGACTGCCCTTTTTGAGGAGATTGGAACTCAATTAAACCTCTACACATAGTTTATCGTCCAAAAATAGATGGTCAGATAGAAAGGGTAGATCAAGTCATTGAAGACATATTTAGGTCTTATTGCAAATGTGAGTGAAATATATAGCTTCATTACCTACCATTCACAAGAGTATCTAGTTATGTCTTCTTTTACGGCTTTGTATGGCCATTAAATTGCTCTAATCCAATGAATAGAGTAGAAGCTTCTAAACAAATGTTGGATGACATGGATCAACAAATAAAAGCTAAGATTAAAGATGCCTAGGATAGAAAAAAGCACTACACATATGCTAGAAGAACTCAGGGATTATTTAAAGAAGGAGATATGGTCTTTCTAAGGGTACGTCCAAAAAGAAGCTGTATTTCTCTAAGAAAGAAAAAAAAGCTGAGCCCTCGTTTTACTATGGAACTTATGTCATTACCAAAAGAATCAATGACCAAGCCTATGAACTATTACTACCCCCTCATTTAAAAATCCATAATGTATTCTATGTAAGCCTTTGAATGCCTATGTATCTAGTCTTGACCATATCCTAGATGATGAACAAATTGTTAACATTTGTTCACCCATTTCTAGGGTTAACAAGAGATACTGCCATTATCTTACATTAAGAAGTCAAGGTAGACACACCAAAAGGTCATACATTCAAGTTATGAAGCAACGGTGTCCAAATCTATAACTTGGACGAGTGCCCGTAATGGTCCGACGAAATATGTTGGCAATTTCAACTTCAAGAGCGTGTGGTAGCAAGTTAGGATGAAGTCCCAAGTGATGTACTTAATGGATATATTATGAGAATAATCATTGTAATAGCATTAGACCTCTTATGAGCCTAAAGTGCCCGATTGGCCAGAGTTAAAGTGAGTGTGAACACTTATGGCCATGTATATAAGTAAAAATCTCTCATAATACAAGGGACTCTTCCATTGTGTAATTGAGTGTGGCTCTTGCTAAACCTCTTGCTAATCTCTCTCTAATGCATGCTAGCGAGTATGTGTGAGTGAAGTGACGTGAGAGGAGGGACGAGTGCACGTAGTGCAACGCGATAGTGTGATAATGCACACGGGAGGCTACGTCAAAATTGCTACTCAAGAAGTGGTGGAGCTTGGAGACCTCAAGGGTTATGAGATCGGCCATCAGAAAGATCCCCATGACAGTTGCGGTTCTCTAGGTAATCTTCTTGTTGGATGTGTTTCCACAAGGGTTTAGGTGAGCCATAACATTTTTGGTGCCGCTATATCGGGGAGCCATCCCTTGGCTTTTTCTGTCGTATTTCTCTAATCTACGCATTACCCATTGCCCATTTTCTTTAGTAATGGTTTACCATGAAAAGTATGTGGTTTTAATGGTGATTTTGTGTGTGATTTGGTGAGAAATAGCTTGTTTTTTTTTGTTTTATAAAGAATACCTTTTTGCTTAATTTTTAGCTTAAATCGTTGTTTTTGTTATTGTTAATTTGGTTTTTAATGCTTGCACATAGAGTTTATTAGCCTTTTTTTTTTGCTTTCATTGCATCAAAAAATGCAATAGAATGCATTTTTAGTGATTTTTAGCTCTCTTTTTTAGTTTAACTAGAGTGAAAATAATTATTTTTTGCTTAATTTTTGTGTTTTTTGTTCGATTTGTTTACATAAGTGTGTTAGAAATCAATTAGGGTAGTTTAATCTCTCAAAACATTTCTCAAAAACATTAAAAACTCTTGGAATTGACTAATCTTCAGTAATGGACTATTTTTTCTTATTTAGGAGCGATTAATCCATTCCAAGAGTTAAAAAATTCATAAATATGTTGTTTGGAGTCCATTTAGATCATGTAAGAGGTAGAAATTAGTGTTCTTGAGTGTTTTGAGAGAATCTAGATGCATCAAAACACCTAATCACATCAAGGAGGAATTTTGCTTAATTTTGCATAGAGAGAAGAGACTAAAATTAAGAGTTTAATTAATCTCTAATTATGGATCAATTTACACATTAGTTGATACACATAGTTTAGCAATTTCATGCCCTATCCAATGATATGCTCAATGGTGTGAATTAATTAATTTGATTAGTGGTTAATTAGAGCCTTTAATTAATCCAAAAGGGAGAAAGATAAGTGAAAGAGTTAATCTTTGATTAATTTTTAATCACATTTTTACACAACTCATTAGTGGCTAATGAGCCTTTAATGTAAAGATGCCAATGAGTTGTCAACTTGTCCATTTTAAGGGTCATTTATGAAGGGTGTAAGGGGGTGTCATAAAAGGAGTTTTTAAATTTCCACTTACCTTTTTGGATAAATTCTCGTATCAAAAAAAAACTTCACGGCATGAAATGGTCTCTCCATTTCATGGCGTGAAAAGGTCTGTGAAAAAAAAAGAGAGCTTTATGGCATGAGATCCATTCATGTCGAGATCCTCTACATTTCATGTGAGATAGGTTCGTGGAGCAAAAAAAAAAGCAACCTTGTTTGGAGGCCCGTATCTCCTAAACCATAAAGCCGAGAACACATTCTAGTGCTATCAAAATGAGCTCTTCGAAATTGGTCTTGAGCGTCTGAGGGCAAAATCTATTGTTTTGACCTCCGACCAGCAGTCTCAAAATTCGACTCGGAAATCAAGGCAAAAAACATGCTTAAAGCACTAAAAGCTACCCAAAATAGCCCGAAAAGACTGTGAATCACATTCAGGCTACTTTTTGAGTGTCTAAACGATAAAATCACAAAAAAGTCAGAGAGATAAACTTGTAGTACGTATGTTCAAAGTACCCCAGACATGGCATGTTCAAGTCTAAACGACAAAATCACAAAAAAGTCAGAGAGATAAACTTGTAGTACGTATGTTCAAAGTACCCCAGACATGGCATGTTCAAGTCTGTGTAAAGGTAATCCTTTCAGGATGTGCCGTGAGTGTTGGTTGACCTAACATATCCCATAGCTCGAGGGTCATGAGATTGTGTTCTCGTGTTGGATAAAGCTGTGCTTGAGCTGTGGTGATTTTATTTGCAATTTCCAATCCAACCAAAATCCTAGGGATCTTTTCAGTAAGATATGGATTTCTTCCTCCCCTAATAACAATTGTACATTGTCGGCATGAGTGTTCAAGGTGACTATTTTCATGGATTTGTTTAGTAAATACAATGATTCACTTATCCAAGGTCCACCAAAGATGACATCATACTCAAGGGAACCTAGGGTAACATGAAATGTAAATTCCATATCGCCATTGATTGTTTGAGTAGTGTATCTAAAGTAACCTAGAACTTCAATATTTTGTTTATTGGTTCCTTTTGAATGACTATTGCTTGTCGGGGTGAGTTTAGGTTGTCCCAATGACACCCAAGTGTCTATTGTCATGATGTTATGACTTTCTCGAGGGCTAATCAATGCGTGTTTGCACTGGACATCATTGCCTGTAGGGAAACCCAACCATACCATGATAGAATCTTCCAAAGGAACCATGGGTGTTTTGGTTATTTTTTCAGCTTCAGATCCTGTGTCTGTTTCATATTCCCATTCACTTTCATCCTCTGTTTGGGTCTCAGCGGTAGAGAGTATGTCATCCTCTTGAAAGGGAAAGCGGTACTCCTCTAGGCTTTGTATCTTGGTTGCTGTTTTAGGTTTGGCATTATGAGGTTCAATCACAATCGGTGACCCTGTAAGACATTCAACCAAGCTAAGCATGCTCTCTTGAACTTGCTTTTTGCGTTCCGCATATGTTATGTGATCATTATTATCCATTTGGGTGGTTCCAGTTTCTTGATTGGTCTATGTAGTGCACTGAGCAAAGAGTAAGAACTTGTTTCATTCTCACTTAGTGATGTAGTAGAACTTGTTTCATTTTTTGACTTTCTTTGGTTTGTCAAATTTTCATTATGTTTACCCATGCGACGAGATTGAATTTTATTTTGGGTTTTTGTATCCTGTGTCGCACATAAGGGTGTTGTGGTCTTTGAGGTGGATGCTTCTATATCATGTATAGCTTTTGGCTCTTTTGTGTTTATGTCCCCTTTTGGGTTTATGTCCCCGTCTCACAGACTCCTTTTCACTGTCTTTTAACTTGACCTTGGTTTTGATAGTTTTTTGTCCTTTGTTTTTCTTGGTTTTAGAAGGTTTTGGTTTCTCTTTTGGGTTCTGTTTTAAAGCATGTTCTTCTACCCATGTTGAGGTATTGTCTTTTACGTTCTTTTTTATTATTTGTTGTGTCTTGGCTTGTAAGCATGTAAGCACATTCAGGGGTACCGTGGACAATTGCCTCTTTTGTATACTTAAGATGTTAAGAGTTGTATTTTGTGAGACAAGTTGCATTGAAGCAACTCTCGTCTTGGGCAATCTTGGAACATGTGATCAATGCCACATCGTTCACACATTGGGCACAAGTTTTCAATGACTCTGGGCATGGAAGTATTCCAAACTGTGCAATCTACCACCTTGTGAGGTCCACGTGGACAATAGAAACACTGAAGTGTCCGATTAACTGCTTCTTGAGAGTAGTTTCTATCCTTTGGACTGTTTTTGTTTGGTGCACGGGAGATGGAGGTTTTGAGTCCATTGTGGATGAAGCGGGACACTTTTTAGTATCATGGTTAAAGGTTTTATAATATATACAATATAGATAGACGCCTTGTATATGCACAATGAGGATTGGGATGGTTGTATAGTGATTGCACTCAACACAAGGCATTTCGCTCCTCACTTTTAGAGGAATTAAGGATGTCTGGTTTTGAAGGTTTTCATCCTCTCTTACAGATGTTGGCTGTAAGGTTTTAAACAAGGCTGCATAAAATTCTGAGATCGATTTTTCTTTTGCCATTGCTTCACTTGGTTTAGATGAGGAACATCTCGTAGCATGATCATCTTCTAGCATGTTGTCATCTAAATGTATTGCTTCTTTACAACATTGATCGAATGTTTTTGGATTGCATACAATGATCAAGTTGTGTAAGCTGTTATTCTTCAAGCCCATCATGAAACATCTCCTCAATTGAACATCGTTTAATTTTTCCCATGACTCACAACATGAGTCCAAGAGTTTTATTTTCACGGGTGTTTACCCCATCTCACGGTATTACCCTTCACAACCATAGTCCATTTCATGGAACTAACTTTCATGTCTTGCACTTTCACGGCCTTAGACCATTTCACGGAACTACCTTTCATGGGTTTACCCCATTTCACAGCATTACCCTTCATGGTCTGCAATTTCACAAGCTTACCCCATCTCACGGGATTACCCTTCTCACGGCCTTAGTCCATCTCACGCGATTACACCATTTCACGAATCTAACTTTCACATAGAATTCCCCTCCCTTTCATGGCCTTAACACCTGCACTTTCACGGTGTTTAACCCAAGCATGAGAATTTAGACCTTGTTGTGTTGCGTCACTTAAACCCCCTGAATTGCTCACACCACTAACACACTTGGAACCCGTCAAAATTAACCTTGATACCCTTTTTTTTTTTAAAAGAGAAAAGAAAAGAAAAGAGAAAATATTCTCAATGTATAGATGTCGACCTCACCAACATCCAACCAGGAAGCCGCAGAGACCCCCATGGTGACACAAGCAAGTTCAAGGGGATCCCCAGTGAGAAAAAGGAAAAGACCTACATGGGACTCAAAGCTGAGCTACCTGCCCAGGCTTTTCATGGCACGATAATAAGAGAACTCCACTTTGCGCATGGAAAGGTAGCCTTACAGTACCACAGTCTTGAGTGCCTCCATATTTTGGAAGATGCCAAAGTCAAAGACAAGCTGGAGAAGGTGGGCCTCCATATTTTGGAAGATGCCAAAGTCAAAAAGACAAGCTGGATGGCACAAGTCTCCCCAGAAACATAGACACAGAGCTATGTGTGGAGTACATCAAGACATACAACAAGGCCACCAAGTGGGGGATAGTGACTAAAGCAGATGGCACCACAAAACAAGTGTTGATCATAGAGGACTTGATACGTGAGGCTCTGCAGCTACCACCACTAGTGAAAATACATACACATAACTATGAAAAGATGTCCCTAGATGCAATGTTGAAGAAGAGTTTGTACAACTCCAATGGAGTAGAATATGAAAATATAAGGGATGAAGTCACAAAAAAAGCATGCAGGGCAATGCCACTAATAATGCAAGTGAAGCCAGTGGACAAGTAAACAAGGTGCCACTAAACAGAATAGCCAAGGTGCATGAGGAAAAAGAGGATGATTGGGCCTACTACATCCACAGAGAGATGGAGAATTATCTAAAGGCCCATCAGTTGAAGATTTGCAACCCGTACTTGATGACACAGGTACTAAATAATGTGGCTCAGAGGCCTCTCCTAGATTCAGAACCAGAAGAAAGAATACAAATGGCACTCCTGACAGAACAACCAACACTAACTGTTGAAGAGATATAGGAAGGACATGTCATGCTAGTAGAGAATAAAGAGATAATGAAGGAGATCAAGAGAGGGAGGAAAAAGAAGCTTGAAAAAAAGATGAGGGGAATAATACCAGATGTCGCTAAAGAAACACAATGGATTGAGGCCGAGCTAGCTCAAGAAATAAAGTCGTACACCAAGAAGTACTAGGGCAGTAGGAAGCAAGTATCAGTGAGGACGGAAGTACAACACCCAACTCCTCCTCAAAGTCTGGCACAATTAATCTTCTAGGAAATAATTCCACAATGTCAGACACACCTCCGGGGTTGCAAACAAAGCCTAAACCAAAAGCATTGCTAGCACCAGAGCCCCAAGGACTCGAAGAAGCTACATTGCTAGCACCAGAGCCCCAAGGACTCGAAGAAGCTACATTGCTCCCAGTGCAACTCATAGAAGAGCCATTGGATACAAGAAAATGACCACGGGCTAAAGATACACCAAGTCCTAGCAAAAGGAGACATCTGGAGGATGAGGAGGTGATACCAAAAACATCCTTCCTACATAATTTGGATTATGAAAGATTCTTTCAAGAAATTGTGGAGGGACTGGACGAGCTTTTCAATTTGCCACACGCTAGACTGGAAGGGGCCGCAGCAATGGTGCTTCCTTTTGGGAGCAAGAACAACATGTATGGTAGTGTCATCTCCTCATGACCCACATGCTTCATGATCGCAATGCCACACTATGGAAGCAAGGTTCAAGAGGCTACCAACCAAGTACAGACATTGAAAGAGCACCTCACAGCGACAGAAGCAACCATAAGGATGTGATCCTAAAGAGCTTAAAGACAAATGAGGATCAAAAAGCCAGATACTAAGCGCTAGAAAACAATAATCTGGTTCTAAGCCAATTAATTGTGTAAAATATTAAAGAGAATATAGATTTGAAAGTGCAGTTGGAGCAAGCCAAAGATAAACTTCAAAAGGAAGTCACACATAACTAGGAGCAAGTGGCTATCCATGCTCAGCAGAGCTAGGAGCTCAAGCACACCTCCCTAGCCAAGAAAGAAAAGCTACAAGGCCAACTCCATACACTATCCTTAACTCTAAAGGAAGCAAGACACAGTGTGAGCCAACTACAACAAGAAAGAGAACATATCAACAAAGAAAATGCCGAGAAGATTAGAGCACTCAATGACACCAATCAACACCAATCAGTCTGAAATGCAAAGAACGATGATTACACATCAAGAAGCTATGGTGCAAGTCACACACCAACTATAAGAAAGTCAAAATTTGGTTGTAGAAAGACTTGAAAGGATTACAAAGGCTCAAGGAAGAGAGGCTACTGCTAGACGAGCATAAGAAGAAGCAACAAGGTGCTTTGCAGAGCTAGATACTACCAGGATGGTAAGAGAAATAATTATTTCAAACCTCCTTAGTACCAAAAGGACTCACGCATCTAGGAGTTGGAATGCCAACTGGCCATCCAAGAACAAAGTCAATGATAAGAACCCATAGATGAGATGCACGTACTCCTTGAGCGAGCCTCAGAGATAGGTCAGTTGTTGCCAGTAACTCCTCGGGCCCCTCCTCAAACTCTGACTCTCTTTTTGTATACACTAACCCTCTCTTTCTTTAATATGATATAAACCTGTATAAGGACCTTATCCTAGGAGAACTAACACTCATTAAACAAAACATAGAACGTGATGCCAATCCCACCATCATCATGTGAATTTTTCGAGGGAACATAGTACTAATTGATCCTCAAGATATTTACTTTTATCCCTTGCACCCAATTTTTCTCAACCTTCGTAGTTGGTGTTGGGTGCTACAGAACTCCGAAATCCTGGACAACAGTGTCGATAAATCAGACATGTTTGTTCCAGATGATATTCCTGACACACTGGCCAACTATGAGGTTGTAGCCCAAAGTTATCAATGGATCATAAGTCATGGGTGGCTAGAGGTCATAAATCCTTTAGATGACGTATCACTTTCAAACGAGGTCCTCGGTAGTGAGACGTAAAAACTCCTTTTCTGTAAACGTTTCATAAATGAAAATAAGATTTTCAGGGATTGGTATGAAAATACCATTTATAAAAAAATATTCAATCAATTTCAGTAAAACGATTAGTATTTGTGACAATCATAACATATGAATGAGAACTCACAAATACTCAATTTGTCATCAACTCTTAAAAAGAAGAAGAGGGGGGGGGAGGGGGTTGGTAAACAAACACTCAATAGTGTCGGGGCTTATGGTTACCCGGTTGGTTGGATGCTATTAATAACAATAGTAACTCATTATTTCTAACGATTGGACCTGGGGATTTTCTAGTTCACCATGCTATTGCTTTGGGTCTACACACAACTACACTGATTTTAGTGAAAGGTGCTTTAGATGCGCGAGGCTCCAAGCTGATGCCAGATAAGAAAGAATTCGGTTACAGTTTCCCTTGCGACGGTCCCGGTAGAGGTGGTACCTGCGACATTTCAGCTTGGGATGCCTTTTATTTAGCAGTTTTCTGGATGCTGAACACCATTGGATGGGTCACTTTCTACTGGCACTGGAAACATATCACCCTGTGGCAAGGTAATGTTGCTCAATTTAATGAATCCTCTACTTATTTGATGGGATGGTTGAGGGATTATTTACGGTTGAACTCTTCGCAACTTATTAATGGCTACAATCCCTTCGGTATGAACAGTTTATCTGTATGGGCATGGATGTTCTTATTTGGACATCTCGTGTGGGGCTAGTGTCTCCCGAAACTAATGTCTAACCATCCTTCTTGCAAAGAATTTTTTTTTATTGAGACAATTATGTCACCACAATTTGGTACTATAAATAAACTCTTTGAGCAAGAGTGTTAGTGGGAAATTCTAAGGCTTGAGAAGGGAGAGTAGACAAAATACAGTATGCTTGAGATTTGTAAGTAGGAGGAGCATTTGGATATGGATTAAGTAATTTACTGGTAACATTAGAATATATGAGGTAAGTAGGGTTAAATGATGAACTTGATGTTTCTTCTTGACCATGGCTTGAACTTGGGGGTGGGTGGCCGGGTTTGTGGAGCTTCATAAAGTCTTGTAGCTCAGTTATATCCTCCGGATTTATGTTGGGATACTCAATATGTGTTTTATCACAAGTATAACACGGATGTTGGTTAACATGGCTTCTAGATATTATGATATAGTTTTAGAATACCAAAAGGATGATATAAAGAGGAATCACATAGATTTAAGTGCTGGTGGAGTATTATATACCTCTAGCCACCCATGACTTATGATCCATGACTTATGATCCATTGATAACTTTGGGCCCCCGAGGAGATACGGGCACCTGACCCGTCTCCACCACACGACCAACTCAAGAGATATGTCACACTTTGCCACAAGACACAATTGAATCTTTTACTGATGATTCTATTCTTGAGTCCTTGTCTGCTCCAGAGTACTAAGGATTCATAGGACCGGGAATCTGCTACTCAAACCAAATCTCATGTTCAAGGTGTTAATGCAAATAACACCCTTTTAACCTACTCGGCGGATCCTCCCAAAGCATACTCAGATGTCACACCAATGAAGCAACCCTATGTACCGTACCCTCTCTGAGCACCTAGACCAGAATTAGAAGAGCTACTACCTTTGGCTGGAGAGGGCACTTTATGGTCCAACATGGCACGACACACCAAGCTAGCAAACCCACAATTGGTAGATCTGTTGGAAATAAGAACTGTGACGTTTATGATCAGTTCACGACTTCCGTGAGTGGAGAAAGGCTCATCCAGTCCATACAAGAGGGGGTTATACAACAATTATTATCACAGATGATGCCAACCCCAAGATGGAGGATTTCGAAATACATCCAGATTGGAGAAAAGAGTATCTTACAATCCCGGAATATAGCCATGAATACATGTGTGCGCCACCAACACAATGAATAGATCCCTTGTACATGCCACTGAAGAGAAGATGTACACCGTTGGAGTTTCAAGAGGAAAAGCAAAGGGATTCACATGTTAGCTATAACTTCCCCATCTTCATGCCAACAAAATTTATAGATATAGGAGAGCAAAGGAAGCAGATGCTGAATTGGATACAAGCATGGTGTCGTATCTTGGACCCGGCAATTGTGGCAAGTTTTCGGTTCCTAAAACTGCTCGTGGTCTTGATAGATCAACCCAAGGAAAGATATGATGGATATGGTGCTGATCAACTACAGTAGTTCGATGACATGAATCAAGGACCAAGTGACAGAGGCATGATGTTGTATTATCATCGCCTAAGGTGTCTACCAGACTATATACATGTCACATTCGAATACATGGTCGACACTAGGTTCTGGAGATCACACACTGCATTCAGAAGAACCCTGAAAAAGCTTCAGTTACTCTGTAACTTCTATCATCCCTCATGAGTTCGATGACCAAGTCTTTTGACCTCGATAAGGTTCTGAGGAGGACAGAACCTACATCAGGTAGGGGGGGATGCTGACCCATTTTGAATTAACAAATATGCTCGTTCATTTGAGGACATTAATAAGTGTCATGCAAAGGCGCTATAAAAGTTGGACAATATGAGATATTGGCCACCTAAGGCCTTAGATAAGTAAGTTTTATGGGCACCCAAGTGTGAATAAGCCCAAAATTGTTATGGGCTACCACACCTCCAAGAGGAAACTCAATGCATTCACCTTAGGGAAGAGCAATAGAACACAACTGTCGTATGGTACTTACCAATGCTTCAAACTTGTGTCCATTAATGTCTCCAAGCTTACTTGAGAAGCTCCAATCCTCCAAGCTCCACCTCCACGCTATCACCATAGATTCGCTCACACCACCACACAAGACAATCACTCTCTCTCACTCCTCAATACAAGCATGCAAGATACAAGTATAGAGAAGGCACAAGTGCTAGAATTCTCTCTCTCAATCTCTCTCTCAAAACAAAAGCAAGAGCTCTCAATACCAAAAAGGGGGGATTGTGTCCATTCATTTATGAGAAAATGCCTTATATACAATTGGTCCTTATTCACACTTGGGAGCCCAAAACATACTTAACTAAGGCCTTGGGTGGCCAATATCTCATAATGTACAACTTTTATAGTGCCTTTGAATGACACTTATTAATGTCCTCAAATTGGAGGAGCATATTTCTTAATCCAAAATTTGATTAACAAAAGGCATTGGAATGGGAGCTTCAAAATTACACTTTGCATGTGCCTCTGCACCTTTCAGCTCACGTAAAACGGACCAATGCTACTCGTACCTTCGAGTCCTCCTTGATCAAAGGCTAGATATAATATTTCTCGGTGTATCTTTCTGCCCTATTTTAGGATCCTTAAACAAGGAGGCCCTCACTGTAAGGTTCCCTCTTCCAAAATAGGGGAAACACTTAAGATAGTCTACTAAGTCTTAACTTGGAGAAAATTTGTAAGATCCCTGTCCCCACCGTGCAACGAATTTAGGGGTGCTAGCAGTGGAAGTAGCACTTCTTGCGTGGGGCAGGGTCCCACACTCAGGGCCTCGCCCATGGATATCCGAACAAGAGACTAATCCATCGATTTTTCCAAAACCAAACCCGCAAAAAACTTCCCTTGCCCAGAAAGCATGGGTGATTCCTCCAGGATAACTTTTCTCTAACATAGTCAAAAGCCTTATCTAATAGAACTGATCTAACCGAACCCATAAGTCCCATAGTCAGATCAGGAAAAAGATTGCACTTGGATCATGGAGACCAACACTTTTTTCCTCATTGAGAGGCACAGCCGTTGATTCTTTTCCATAGAACAATTTTTGTCGGGGATTTACTTCATCTATCATACCATAATAGAATTGAGTCTCAACTTAAGGATCCATCAGCCCAGCCTAGTCCCATGGGTTAGCCTACCACCCAACCACTGTAGTGATGGGATCCAATTAGGAATTTGGTTAGGTTTTGTCCCGGGTACTAGGGAAAAGAGTTCCCAGGCCTTCTAACTGGACATTCATGCAAACTTAAAACTAGTCACACCACTTACACACCCAATATAAAATTGCCTTTTTCATAGAATCAGCTATCTTTAAAAATAATCAGTTAATGAAACCATTGAGTCACTGATCCTAATCCTCAAAATCTCCGGTTAAATCCTTATTCCCAATCATTCCTTCATCGATGTACCTATGGCATCATTGGCAACCAGAATGCTCACCACCTGTCCACTCAGGGGCCTTTTCGATAGTTCCTATCTCATAGTAACCGGCAATATATTCACATATCAAAATGGAAACTCCGTTGAAGATCAGCAAGATCAACCAACGGATCCATATAAAAGGGCCATGGACTCAACCGTTAAGGACCAGCAAGGTCAATCAACCAGATCCATGCCCGAATTCAGAAAACAACTCTTACTCGTTGTTCCAATATCTTCCACGACGCATGTGTGGGTATTGTCTGCGACCCACAGCAGCCCGAGCACCGTATGGTCAGCACCCTCTAGGATCCTTCACAGGTGACCTGGCGCTTCACTCATAGGCTGCTTCCTTGGTCCCTCATCCACCATACCGGAAGCTCACCATTTTAATCAAACCGAGGCTGGTTAAGACCTCGGCCGACCTGATGGTTGGCAGTCTTATTTACATGACTATCATACGCCTGGATCTTAGTTATGCTGTGGGGCTAGTAAGCCAATTTATGCAGAGCCCCAAAAAACCTCATTTGGATGCAGTGAGACGCATTATGCGATATGTCAAGACCACTGCACATTATGGTCTTCTTTATGAGCATGGTAAAAGCTTGGATGCACATGGCTACACAGATGCACATTGGGCAAGTAGCTCGTATGACAGGATGTCTACTAGTGGTTATGCCTTTACATTTGGAAGTGCACTGGTGAGTTGGAGTATCAAGAAGCAACCTAATGTTGCTTTATCTAGTACAGAGGCTAAATACAGGGGTGTAGCCATTGCTACATGTGAAGGAGTATGGTTAAAGAGTCTCTTGGATGATTTGGGTGAGCCTATTGATGGCAAGGTTGCCATTCATTGTGACAACATGAGTAGCATACAGTTGGCCAAGAATCTAGTTTTTCATGCGCGGACCAAACACATAGAGATCCACTATCATTTTGTGAGAGAGAAAGTGTTGTGGATGGTACAGTGGATTTGCACTATGTGAAGACTGAAGAGCAGGTGGCCGACATCTTTACAAAGCCACTTAGCAGGGAGAAGTTTGAGTACTTCCGTACTATGTTGGGAGTACGTGGGATGAGCTTGAGGGGGAGTGTTGAGAGATTTGATAGCCCAAGCTCATCTACATCTTTATCTATGGCAGTACATCACGAGCTTGAGAGGGGCTATTGAGATTCAAGCTCAATGTCAGCTTGTGCTAGCTGCACTATGTGCTGGCATGCTAGGTAGGCATGCTAGGTAGGAACATGTGTGAGACATAAATGACCGCGTTCAGCTGGTCATAGTGTGTGGACATTATCTAGGGTTAGCTGTGTGTGGACACAACACATAGTGTGTGTTGTGTATTATGGATGATGGCTTTATGCATTGTGTGAGTTGGGAGATGGCTTCTCTCTAAGGTTAGGGTTTGCAATATACATTAGGGTTTACTCCTGTGTGTGTGTCTCCTCTCCCTATATCAAAAATTAGAATTCTCTTAAATTCTATAATTAACGAATGTGAAAAGAATAGATGTAATGAGATGTGATGAGAATCAGATAGATGTGAATGAATGGATGGATGGATGTGATATGAAGAGAAGTGATGAGAATGTGATGTGATGTGAATCAAATAGATGTGGAATGAATGGATAGATGGATGAGATGTGATGGGAATAGATGTGGATAGATGTGATGAGATGTGATGTGATTCAGATAGATGGGAATGAATGGATAGATGGATGTGATTTGAATAGAAGTGATGAGAATGTGATGTGGATAAATGTGACGAGATGTGATGTGAATCAGATAGATGGAAATGAATGGATGGATGGATGTGATGTGAATAGAGGTGATGAGAATGTGAGGTGGATAGATGTGATGAGATGTGATGTGAATCAGATAAATGTGAATGAATGGATGAGATGTGATGTCATGTGAATCGGAATGTAAATGAATGATATAGGATGTGAGTGAATGTATGTGATGATAATGAATGTGAATGTGTATGTGAGGAATGGATGTGAATGAGTATGTGAAAGAATGGATGTGGATGTATGTAAAAGAACAGATATAAAAGAATGTGATGTGATGTGACATGAATATATGTGGATGTGAAGTGATAGATATGAATAGTCTTCAAACAAATCTCGTCGCAAAGTTGAGTCAAGTGCACCTTTTCACCCTTAGTGCATCTCTCTGTTGAACACAGAAAGGCATTTCTTTTCTGGAACATGATCCTCTGTCAAGTTGTGTGGGTTTTTCCCAACTAAACTGAGACTATATATTGTATGGAAGTCTTCTCTACTCCTGCAAAACTTTGCTTAAATGGGGTAGTTCACATGTCTGGTGCATGCCATCGAGGAGCTTTGGCTACAATCAAAGATATAAGACACAAGAATAGACATGCATGTCAATACCAAAATCTGAACATTTTCAAGTCGCCATACAGCTTATTCATAAATGTAAGAGCTCAACTGTACATAGGAAAATGAATTTAAAAGCTTTTAAGGAGGTGAAAACATACCTTTCCTGCTTGATTTTACAGGTTTCAAAGGTGATTTCTTAAAGCTGGTCTACTACGTTGATGATTTAATTGACTTGGGGGACTTAGGGTTGTTTTTAGAATCAAGGGAGTGTTGGGTCTTTATTGCACATGTGTGCTGTGGAGTATTCATTGGCTGAATGGCCTATGAGACAAAATGGACCTATGGATATACAATTTTATTAAAAAAGGAAGTTAACATAAATTACATTAAAGGAGAAGCTATGAAATTACATTACTCAATTTTTGTTTTCAAAACATAGAGGTTTAGTGCAGATCTGTGCATCAAAGACCTATGCATTAGAGGGAGGGAGGAAGAGAGAACACCATTGGGGTAGGGGTGGGAGAGAGAGAGAGAGAGAGAGAGAGAGAGAGAGAGAGAGAGGTGGGGGGGGATGACAATTAGGGTACTTAACTTCTTGAGCCAGCAAGCAGAGAGGAAGGGGAGCCATAGCCACATGTTTAGAAGCTCTCGTTGCTTTCACTTGGGATCCATAGCCATGCGTTTGGAAGCCACATTACTTTCACATGAGGTCCAAAGAGCCTTACACCCAAGAAAGGGCTAATTCAAAATTCCAAAATCAGTTTGCATTTAAATTTTTCAAGCTCCCCAAAAATATTGCTTTCATTTAACTTTTAACTGCACCACTTTTTACACAAAATGTGCACCACCCCTTCTTGCTTTCACCCTATTCCAAGAAGCTTCCATTTGGTACCAACATCACTCTCATGATATGTATCCAAAAGCCCTTCAAACCTCTCCAACATAGAATTGGGCTACCATGAAGCTTTCTCAAGAGGTAATCCATGCCATTTGACCAAGAACTCAACCATAGGTACTCTTTCTAGTTTGCTTATTAGGCTCTCCAGCACCTATTCAATCTTTCCTTCTTCATCCACCATAGGTGGTAGCTCATCAAAAATTTGCACCTCTGATCCAACATAAGCCTTCAAATAGGACACATGAAATACATCATGTATCTTGGTAGTTAATGGAAACAATATTTATTAGCATGCAACCTCACAAACTCTCCTCAAATTTTTGTAGGGACCATAATAGCGATGAGATTTATTTAGTGTTAGTGTTGCTCTTAAGAGAACCATATCTTGATTTAGGGATTATTGGAAACACATAATACCCTTCTTTGAACTCCAATGGTCTTCTATGAGCATTCTCATAGTGCTTCATTCTTTCTTGTGACCTCTTGATGTTGGCCTTACATTGTGAAAGTATTTCTTGCATCCTTTCCACCTATTCCTTTGCATTTGGATCAATACCCTCTTGCTTACATGATGACTACTATTGTAAGAAAAATCAGTAAGAGGCAACCAATCATCACATGTATGACATGTCTTAATATGGCAATAGTGTCTCAAATAAGTCTCCACCCACTTATTCACCCTTTCTGTTTGACCATCTGTCTCAAGATGATAAGAGATACTAGGAGTCAACTTGGTTCCCATACGGTCTCAAATAGAGTTCTCCAAAATGAACTAATGAACTTGACATCATGGACACTAACAATTTGCTCTGGTATACCATGCAATTTGAGCACATACGCCACAAATTGCATTGCCACAATAGATATGCTGTGTACTTTAAAGAGAATGTGGGGGAGAGGGAGAGCTTTAAACACTAGAAAGCAAACACACACACACAAGAGAGAGCAAGACACAAGAGAGAGATGGATAGCTTAATTTTCTTCTATCTTCTTCTTATCTACTCAACCAACATAACATAAAGATAAGAGTACACACTATATGGGTTAGTACTCAACTACTATAACATACAAGGGTCGATCCATAATGTGAACCCGACTAAATGAGCTGGCGCTATAACTATGCCAGTCTCTAGCAATCCAAAATGGTTGTCACACAGCCTGTCATCCCATTGGCCACATATCACCCATAATCTCACCAACCATGCTAGTGGTGTAGATGCGGAACCCAGGCGGGTCATCAATGTTTGCCCCTGTAGCACTAGTTGAGATCGATATCTCAACACTCCCCCTCGAGCTCAACTCCACACACTGCACTCCAAGTAAGCTCCTAAACCTATGGAGCTTCTCTGTGCTGCCCAATGCCTTCGTGAAGATGTTAGCCACTTGATCCTCTGTGCTGACATATACCAAATCTACATCTCCTGCTGCTAGAACCTTCTCCCTCACAAAGTGAGAATGTATCTCAATGTGCTTCATTCTAGCATGATATACTGGGTTACTAGCCAATTGTATGCTGCTCATGTTGTCACAATATATGACAACTACCCTATCCATGGGCTCTCCCATGTCACCAAGTAGCTTCTGAAACCAAGCTACCTCATAAGCTACCATAGCAGCACCCTTGTACTCTGCCTCTATACTCGACAAGGCAACTGTTGGGTGCTTCTTACTGCTCTCCAACTCACAGCAGCACTCACAAATGAGAACATAAAACCATTGGTAGATCTCTTGTCTACAATACCAGCAGCCCAATCAGCATCTGTGTACCCATGCAACTGTATTAGCACTCCCTTGTACTCTGCCTCTATACTCAACAAGGCAACTGTTGGCTGATTCTTACTGCTCCAACTGACAGTAGCACTCCCAAATGAGAACATAAAACCATTGGTAGATCTCTTGTCTACAATACCACTAGCCCAATCAGCATCTGTGTACCCATGCAATCGTATCTTTGTACTAGCCTCATAGAAAAGTCCATAATTAACTGTGGACTTTATGTACCTAAGGATCCGTCTAGCAGCATCGAAGTGTGGCTTCCTAGGGGCCTTCATAAACTGACTCACAAGTCCAATAGCATAGCTCAAGTCTGGTCTCATAATGGTCATGTAGATCGAACTACCCACTATGCACATGTATGTAGGGGGGTCCTCCAAAAGCTCACCTGTATCTGTGGAAAGCTTTGTGTTCTGATCCAATGGCACTAAAATAGGCTTAGAGCCTGTCATACCATACTTGGACAACAAGTACTAGCCATACTGCCTCTATAATAGCAAAATGCCATGAGGTGATCTCACCACCTCTATGCCCAAGAAATATCGTAGCTCACCCAAATCCTTCATCTCAAACTTCTGCTTCAAAAGCATCCTGACATCATGTATGTCTGCATCACTATCACCAGTGATAATCAAGTCATCCACATAGATGACTAATTAGCATGATCCCTCTATTTGTCTTTTTCACATAGAGTGAAAAATTTGCATTGGATATCTAAAATCCAGTGGTAACAAGATACTCCCCGATCTTGTTTGACCATGCTTTGGGTGCTTGCTTCAAGCCATACAAGGCTTTGCCTAACCTGCACACAAAATCTAGATGTGCATCACTCTCATAACTCGGTGGTTGCATCATGTACACTTCTTCTTGCAAATCACCATGCAAGAAAGCATTCTTTACATCCATTTGATGTGTAAAGTAACCATAGCAATGATAGCTCTCACGGGTTGCCATTCTTGCAACCGGGCGGCTTAATGTCTCCTCATAGTCTATGCCATAAGCCTGCGCATAGCCCTTGGCAACCAATCTTGCCTTGTACCTACTCATTGAACCATCAGCATTGTGCTTGACTTTATACACCCACTTACACCCAATTGCCTTCTTTTCCTTAGGCAAAGGCACTAACTCCCATGTTCCATTTGCATCCAATGCTGCCATCTCCTCATCCATGGCATCTTCCCATTTCTTATTTCCAATTGCTTACTCAAAGAAAGTGGGCTCAACCTCCTGTATTGCTTTTACCATGTAAGCATAATGATGGGCTCTATATCCATCATATCTCAACCTATCAACAGGGTATCTAACCCTCGTAGAACTGCGTACACCTGGATCACTGCCAGGTGTCCTCAAAAAAGCCATGGTTTTCCTTACACCAGGAGTAACCACAGATGGAATGCCAAGCTCCTCATCAAGGCTCTGCTCAGAGCCACTAGAGTCACCATCCACATATGAGTGACCTACTGTGACAGATCAGGCACAAAAGGTTGATCTACCTTTCCTTCCATTTTCGTGATATGTACCTGCATCATTCCTCAACTTGCCTGACCATGGGCTAGCATTGGATCCACTGCTCGAGGACTCCCCAAGTCCACTCAGCACTTGTGATTTTTGCTTTACATGTGGTGCAACATCAGCACTTCTTACATCTGCATCTTATGTTGCCTTCACTACTGGTGCATACCAGCTACTCATCTCATCGAAGACAACATCTCTGCTTACTCGCATCTCATGAGTGGTAGGGTTATATTATCTCTAACCTTTTTGCTCCATAGCATAACCAATGAAGATGCATTTCTCTTCCTTTGGATCCAACTTTTTTCTCACTTCATTAGGAACATGTACATATGCAATACACCCAAACACTTTCAAGTGAGACACATCCGATCTTATGCCTATAAACTTCTGTTCAGGAGACATACCATGAACAGCTTGCAGTGGGTGTCCTGTTCATAATGTACACAACAATTGCTACTGCTTCTGCCCAAAAATAATGTGGCATATTCTTTTCAGCCACCATCAAGGCACGTGCCACTTCTGCAATGTTCCTATTTTTCCTTTCTGCAACACCATTCTGTTGCGGAGTGTACCTGCATGTAAACTGCATCATCTTGATTCCCTACTTTCTCAAAACATCGTTGAGCTCATTGGAGAAATATTCTCCCCCACCATCTGATCTTTGGAATTTTATTTGCATGCCTTTTCCCTTCTCGACCAAGGCTTTAAATCTCTAAAAGTGAGCAAACACCTCACTTTTCTCCTTCATGAAATAAACCCACACTTTCCTAGTGTGGTCAATCATCAATGAATGTAACATAGTACCTCCAACCTGCAATTTTTGTAGTCTTGGTCGGTCCCCATACATCTAAATGTAAAACATCCAATGGCCTTGCACTGACATGCTTTTCATGCAGGAAAGCATGTTTGGCTTGCTTGCCAAGTTGGCATGTTTCACATACCTTATGCATACCGTCAACCTTAAACTTTGGCAAACCAACAACAATATTTTGGGCCTGCATAGACTTCAGTCTCATTGTACATTCACATGACCAATCCACTTCAATGACACTTGTTCCCTGCGCAAACATGGCTTCCTTTATCTCAGGCATGTTCACATCTAAAGTAAACATCCAGCCATTTCTATTGCGGAGTGTACCTGCATGTAAACCGCCTCTTGATTCCCTACTTTCTTAGAAAATCACTGAACTCATTGGCAAAATATTCTCCCCCACCATCTGATCTTAGGTATTTTATTTACATGCCTTTTTCCTTCTCGACAACCAAGGCTTTAAATCTCTCAAAGTGAGAAAACACCTCACTTTTCTCCTTCATGAAATAAACCCACACTTTCCTAGTGTGCGGAATGTAACAATACCTGCAACCTGCAAAATGGTTGCAGTCTTGGTCGGTCCCCATACATTTGAATGTATAACATCCAATGGCCTTGCATTGACATGCTTTTCATGTGGGAAAGCATGTTTGGCTTGCTCACCAAGTTGGCATGCTTCACATACCTTATGCATACCGTCAACCTTAAACTTTGGCAAACCTACAATAATATTTTGGGCCTGCATAGACTTCAGTCGTTCGCTATACATTCATATGACCAATGCACTTGTGCCATATGTCAATATCTGCAATGACACCTGTTCCATGCGCAAACATGGATGCCTTTATCTCAGGCATATTCACATCCAAAGTAAACATCCTGCCATTTCTGTTACCCTTTGCAACCAAGCGATACCTTTATCTCAGACATGTTCACATCCAAAGTAAACATCTTGCCATTTCTGTTACCCTTTGCAACCAAGCGATACTTATTTTTGAATTCCACAAAACATTCTTGAGGATTAAACCTCACTTGCAGACCCTGCTCAACCATCTGTCCAACAGAAACCAGGTTCTTTATAATATTCCAAACATGAAGTACATCATCCAAGTACATCATTTTGCCATCCTGCATAGACAATGGCACTTTATCGACATGCGCAATGGGATGCACAATATCATCACTTGTTTCTACATAACCTGGTTTTTATATTTTTTGCATATCTCTAAACCACTCAGCATGACTGGTCATGTGGTTAGAGGCGCCAGAATCCACATACTACATATCTTGAGATCCTGACACGTCCCCTCTTATGGAACTAAGCATGTGCTGCATCACAAATAGCTGCTCACTTCTGTCATCCATGTTTGCTAGATGATGCATAGTTGCCTTGCTGCAACTTCCCACTTTTAATGTCATTCTGCTTTTTGTAGCAGTCCTTTGCCATATGTCCTGGTTTGCCATAGTAATAGCACTCTATGCTATTTGCATTTTGATTTCTTTGCCAACCACCTCGGCCTCTTTGGCTCCCCCTGCCTCTAGACTAGCCTCTTCCACCTGTGTATGATTGTTGTTGTGAATCATTGGACTGTTGTTGTCCAGAATTCTGATTTCCTTGTCAGCCACCACCTTGGCCTTGTTGACCACGGCCTCTACCTCTACCTCTACCTGAATTAGAGTAGAAGGCCTGTTCTGATATGTTTTTGCTTTGTGAAGAATAATCCTCACCTAAAGCCTTTTCTTCTATGATCAGCATAGATATCAAGTCCCAAAAGTTGGGAATATTCTCCCTAATTGCAATGGAGGTCTTGAATGGCTTGTACTCTTTGCCAAACCCATTCCGACAAAATCATCATCCTCCACTGATACATTGATAGACCCAAGGGATTCAACAATGCCCTTGATCTTTAAGGCATATTCATTGATGGACATGCTTTTCTTTTCCACAGTATGCAACTCTTGCTTTAACTACAACTTCCTTGCCTTTGTGTTAGTTTGGAACATCTGAACCAGATTCTGCCATGCAACTGCTGGAGTGTTTGTATCCTATATGTGTCCTATTATGGTGTCTGTGACACTAAAACCAGTGCATGACTTTTCTTGCACCTTGATTCTAATCCTTGAATGCCTTTATATCTGCAGGAGTAGCATTCTCCTCAGATAACTCTGGAGGCTCCTCATTGTCTCCTTCTACATAATCCCAAAATCCTTTACCCATTAGGAAATTGGTCATTCTGAACTTCTAAGCATGGAAGTTATTCTTATCCAACTTCTCACTAACAATCTGATTAATTCTGTTAGACATGTTTTCTTGCAGAGAAATCAAATAACCTGCAAACAGATAACTTTTGTATGCAACCTGTAATACACCTCTAATACAACAGTATCTCCTGTAACTGTAGAGTAGCGGTACTTCAGCACAGCCTGTGTGTCACCAAATGTGACCAGAGTATATGTACATACACCCAGTATTAACAATACATGTGCAAACCCTGTCTGCACTTCCAAAATGCATTGCTGCACTGCAATAACCAGATTTTGAGCAGAAACAGTTCTCTATGAGAACTTCTAGAAAACTACCGAAAATACCCTGCATTGACGAAACAAGGCCGGTAACACGCTCGAAACGCGAATCTGGCTGAAAAATTTGGTCCAATAGGATATTATACCTGCCTTATAGCTCTACTCCCCCACGAAGATAGCTCCTGAATCGGAGATGTGTAGCTCCCAGGGCTACTGAAGGGGGTGTTGTACCTAGACCAAGAAGGGGAAAGAGATGATGGTGCTCTTACCTGTGTAGTACCGCTTCCTTCCTTGCTTGTTCTTGCCTCTTGCTTGCCTCCTTAGATCTTACTACACAACCAGGCTCTGATACCATAAAGAGAATGTGGGGGAGAGGGAGAGCTTCAAACCCTAGCAAGCAAACACACACACACAAGAGAGAGCAAGACACAAGAGAGAGATGGATAGCTGAATTTTCTTCTATCTTCTTCTTCTCTACTCAACCAACATAACATAAAGATAAGAGTACACACTATATGGGTTAGTACTCAACTACTACAACATACAAGGGTCGGTCCATAATGTGAACCCGACTAAATGAGCTGGCACTATAACTATGCCAGTCTCTAGTAATCCAAAATGGCTATCACACGGCTTGTCATCCCACTGGCCGCCGCATATCACCCTTAATCTCACCAACCATGCCAGTGGTGTAGATGCGGAAGCTATCACCCAGGCAGATCATTAATGTCCACTGTAGCACTAGTTAAGCTCGATATCTCAACATGCTTAACCTTTGTAGGAGTGAAATGTGCCACTTTTGTTAACCTATCCACAACTATGTACAAGTTTTCTCATCCCTTCTTTGTGTGAAGAAGTGCTATGATAAAGTCCACAGCAATCTAGGGCTAAAGTAAACCCCCGAGCTTATGTGTTGGATCTTTGTTGAGTTGATAGGGCATACACTTGACACGTGTATGTATGTCCTTCCTTATCTTGTCATAGGTCTTGAAAAGACCCTAATTCCTTGTAATAGGAGATAAATGCATATCTTCCACCATTTTTACTTATAATTCGACATGGGCACAAGATACTCTTTCCTTATAGTACAAGAGACCATTTTGAAGCTTAAAACTAACCAAATCCTCATGAGAACCATGTTGTAATTTATGTATCATTTGTGACACTTTCTCATCCAAGAGATACTCCTCTTGAATATCCATGATTGAATCTCTATGCTCTAGGAAGATGGCCGATACTATCTACATTCTAGATAGAGCATTGGCAACCACATTTTCTTTTTCCTTTGTGTATGTAATATCAAAATCATAATTTTGCAAATTGGCCAACCACCGCCTTTGCTTAGGAGACAAATTTAGTTGAGAAAGGAAATACCTCAACACTCGAGTGGCTCCCATAAAGATAGTGGTTCCACTTCTTAATAGCATGTAAAATAGCAACCATCTTTTTATCATACACATGCATTTGCATTTCCTTCTCACTTAACTTATGGCCCTTATAAGCAATCACACGATGATCTTGGTACAAAGTTGCCCCAATTCCTTTCCCACATGCATCGGCCCTCGCCACATGAGTGGCTTAGTGAAATCCGAGCAAACCAAAATAGGGCTGATGTGAGAATCTTTTTGAGCTCCTTAAAGATCTTATTCCCAAAAGAAGGATTCTTTCTTAAGGTTCTTGATGTGAGCGGGGTTGCAATTTTTGCATACCTCTTCATGCATATTCTATAAAATGAAGATAGACCCTTAGATTCCATTTATTTGAGTGGTATTTTTAGGTGTAGGCCACTTCTTCACAAACTCAACCTTCTCTTAGGATCCACTTTAAATACTTCTTTGTTCATAATGTGACCAAGATACTCCACTTCTTGAGCCATAAAAGAACATTTTCTCTCCTTTGTATACAAGTAATTTCTCTTCAACACATCAAGAACTTCTCTAACATGCATAAGATTCTCATCCTCTCCTTTGCTAATAGATGAGGATACCATCGAAGAAAACCAACTACAAAAGGATTGTAGTTATTTTTTCATCAATGCTTGGAAAGTAGTCAGTGCATTGCACAATCCAAAAGGCATAATCATAAAATGAAATAGCCCTCTTTCCATTCTAAACATTGTTTTGAACTCATCACCCTAATACCGTATTATGGAGTTTAGGAAAATCTCCATACTTTGGAAATTCCAAATGGTGGCACTTTTTGAATCTACTAATTAGAGTGTTTTGAGCATATCAACTCCAAATTTTTCGGTGATTGTATGTGTCAAGAGCTCTCTAATGATATGTCACATAAGGGGGTTTTGACAAAAGATTGATCGTGCTTCCCATTTGTGAATCTTTACAAAGTGGGAATTGGAATTTTCTAAACTCCCTATTATTATCTCCCCTCCTTTATTCTAATTTGATGGTAGAGCCAAACCTCAAATAAATCTTAAAGAAGTACTTGGCATCTTTAAGTTTATCAAGAAGATCATCCACATGGGGTATGTGAAATCTATTGTTGATGGTGACCTTGCTAAGATCATGATAGTTAATACACATACCGAAGATCATCCACATGGGGTATGTGAAATCTATTGTTGATGGTGACCTTGCTAAGATCATGATAGTTAATACACATACCGAATATCCCATTTTTCTTCTTCACCAAAAGTACGCGTGAAGCAAATGGTGATTAACTTGGTTTCACCCATCCTAGCTTTATCTTTGCAAATCTGTAATGCATAAACACAACACTCCATTTTCATGAGCTCCTTCTTGATTTTTTTGCCATGGATCAATGTTAACTTGGAGAAACAAGATCCCCTCAATGTGACACACTCTTTTTATGCAGAAAGCTCATGTAAATTTATGTTAAAAGTGACAAATATGGACAACCAATTGCAACCCATCATGATGTTTATTGGTCCCATGTCCAACACTAGTAGATCAACTTTGCATGTGTATTCATTCAAGAACAGAACATCCACCTCATTGTAAACCATTGTACAATCCTCCTTTACTGGATACAACTTGAGGTTGTTCAATGATTTTCGGTTCACAAAATGATGTTTGCAGCAATGTGATGAGCTATGGTGGATCAAATGCAAGAATCAACATGATTAGAAAGTAATTAGAGGATGATTAAGGTAAGATTAGTACATAATTAATCTAATTGCTTAATGTAGGCATGGATACTCAAAAACCAGCAAGTTCTCATTAGGCCAATGCCTCAATTTATAGATTTTACATCCACAAGATGCCAATCATCTAATCTCACTGATTTCTCCTTGATTTGTGCCACCTCCCCTACATCTGCGGGAACCTTTTCCTAGAATCTTTCCACACCCCTATATTCACTCATGCTACCCTTGATTTTCTCATTCAGTAGATTCTTCTCACCTTTTCACTGCTACCCACTCAATTACAGACACCCTTTTACAGTCTCTAGCTAAGGGCTTGTTCCCGCACACACCCATTCACTTGCATATTTCAACACCTCCCCTCAAGTGAATAATTATAGCACACCTGGACCCTATACCAAGTTTCCCTCTTACTTGGTAGCCCGCAACCAGTGCCTCAAGTCCCTAACTCATAGTCCTTGACACACTCTCTCTCTATGTTTCCAAGGCTACTAGAAGTGCCCGTGACCTTGACTAAAGTGCTCACACATACATCTACCACATGGCCTACATCATTGGTGGCTCAGAGGTGGTTTTACTCTATTGGGACAAGTTACATTAGGTTGTGGGGTTTCTCTCTCTTTTTCTCTCAGAAAAGATGTCCTGATTCCTCTACCTTAGGAGTCTCCATGAAGTTTGCCGATGCCGGTCCTTCTTCATTTGGTTTGTTGTAGCAGTCTCTAGACATGTGTCCTGGCTTCCCATAGTTGTGGCAAGTGAAGGTCCTTCCTCCTCCCCTGCCTCTTCCTCGTCCTCGTGCTCGTGTGAGACCTCCTCGGGTGTAGAATGCTTTCTCATCTCTAGTTGTTGGATCCAATCCTTTCTTCTCTTTGACCTTGTTATCTTGCTCTAGTAGAGCTCCTTCTATCATCTCATGCAGCTTCAAATCTAGTACATTCTTTAATGTTGCCACAATGTTCTCATACTCTCCCTTGTCCACACTCTTTAAAAGCACTGCTAGTGCCTCGTCATCTTCTACTTTCTTCCCAATGGTTGTAAGTTGTTGCTTAATGCTTTTGCAAGTGTGTGGTTAGAGGTTACCTTTCTAATTTCTTGTCTTCCACTCATTCTCCCCATTCTCCTCTGGACATTCATCTCTTCCGTCAACTAGCCCCCATAGATTCTTCCTCACTCATGAGTAAATACATGGTCTTTGTTTGCCATGTATGAAATTGCTCCCCCCGTTAAATTTTGCTACTTCTTGTGCAATGCTCATGATGATGTGAAGGGGGTCTTACCTCTTGATCTAATTCAAGATTCAAGGGTAGTGTCTACCCTTTTACAAGTCCAATTTGGTGTTAAATGATGATTACAATAGATTTACAAGCATGAATACACCAAAAGTTACATAAAGCCAAGGATAGTTGGTTTGTACTGGATGGTTGGGACATCAAACCAACTTCAAATTGCAATCTAAAGTGATAGAGATCTGTATTAGATACCCAATGGTAAGTTTGAACCATCAATTGCACCAAAATATAATGATTAGTACTAATTAATCATTGATTAGTGAAATTAATCCCATGTTTTGTGTGCAAAAAATAGAGTGTACGGGGAGGCCAGATCTGGTGCCTTAGAGTTCAAATGAGCTCAAATACTTTCAAGGGCATCAATAGAAGTTATTCTAGTAGAGGATCAAGCCCAAAAACATAAGATTTGACCAAATATTGAATGCTTAATCTCAGTTTTACCAAAGTCACGCGCAGATTTGATGCAGAGCTTGATGTAGCTTCTATTTGATGAATTTCAAAAATCTGAGTCCACCTGCGTGTTTAGAGCACCCAAAAACCTCTTGGGATAGCTCCATTTCTCCCAATTCCAAGGCATGATAACAAATTTACAATTTTACTCAGAAAAAAAGGCACTAGTGTTTTTGCGAATTTTGACTGCTTGCGATGGAGATATGGAGAGTTAACTTGATAAGCTCATGTGTGGGGAAGATAGCTAGGTGTGGCTAAGAGGTTTTAGTCTAATTTGATGGGTTGGAGGGAGATCAAGCCCCTCCACTAGCTGGGGGTGAGGATAGTTGGAAAAGGACTAAAAAAGGGGGGATTAACTCCTAATTTGATGGGTTGGAGGGAGATCAAGCCCCTCCACTAGCTGGGGGTGAGGATAGTTGGAAAAGGACTAAAAAAGGATGGAGATATGGAGAGTTAACTTGATAAGCTGATGTGTGGGGAAGATAGCTAGGTGTGGCTAAGAGGTTTTAGTCTAATTTGATGGGTTGGAGGGAGATCAAGCCCCTCCACTAGCTGGGGGTGAGGATAGTTGGAAAAGGACTAAAAAAGGGGGGATTAACTCCTAATCTATAATTAGCAAAGTGATTAGGCTTAAATATTAGTTGAATCTTAAGCTATGGCTTTGATACCAAGTTGATTTTGTAGCAATGTGATGAGCTATGGTAGATCAAATGTAAGAATCAACATGATTAGTAATTAGAGGATGATTAAGATAAGATTAGTGCACAATTAATCTAATAGCTAAATGTAGGCATGGATACTCAAAAACTAGCAAATTCTCATTAGGCTAATGCCTCAATTTATAGATTTTACATCCACAAGATGCCAAGCATCTAATCCCAATGATTTCTCCTTGATTCCACCTCCCCTACATATGGGGACACCTTTTCCTAGAATCTTTCCACACCCCTATATTCACTCATGCTACCCTTGATTCTCTCATTCAGTAGATTCTTCTCACCTTTTCACTGCCACCCACTCAATTAGAGACTCTCTTTTTACAGTCTCTAGCTAAGGGCTATTCCCGCACACACCCATTGACTTGCATATTTCAACAGTGTGCTACCACTATCCACTAACACATGTGCCATCCTTCCATTTATTGTAGCTGTGAGTCTCAAGGTATTTGTACCCTTGCACAACCAAAAGATCCATCATTAGAGAGTGAACACAAGGTAGCATTACACTTTGATGAATCCAGAACACACAAAGTAGTGGGTAATCCATCATCTCATGACTCTTACTGGGATTAAAAAGTAAACTCTCCACTATGTTTATAATCATGATTTTCATCATCATGCTCAACGTAATCCATAAAATTTTCTGCATCATTCTCAAATATCTCATCATTTGGTTCCATGAGAATCACACTCAAGGATAACTTATTTACCTTGCACGCTTTGTAGTGATCCTTGCTCCATTTCTCTCCGCATTTGAAACATAAGCCTTTTCTTTTAAGCTCATTTATGTGATCTTGATCACATTACTCTTTGTCACACCACTTTAAGGCTTTCCATCCCCACTTGGACCCTTGAAAGTGACATTCCCAAATCTGAAATTTGACTTTGTATATCTCCCATAAATCATAGGGTCTCTGGGATAGAAGGTCCTATTATTTATAGAACTATTTGGAGCCTTCACACATAAGAGCTAGGAGTTGAATCACCCTTTTGTATTGCCAATTGTGAGTGTATTTCTCATATATCTTGGCCACCATCACATCTTCTTTGAGAGATATAGGTATTTGAGCATTTACATCTGCACGAATGCTAGACTTCAAAACCTTGATGTACTTGATCATTTGGTACTTTTCACTCACCCCTTCTGCAGCAAAGCAAGCTTTAGAAATTCATGTGGGTTTTCCTTTACACTCATGCCTCTTTATTCCAAGTCATTACAAGCACCAATGATCTTGTTATTGTGTAATTCCGATGTAAATGTATCCCTTGTTATTGTGTAATTCTGATGTAAATGTATCCCTTGTTTCATCATTAAAACCTTTCCAAGTAGTGCCCTCATAACCATAAGAAGAAATGTGTTTCCACTAAGTGTAAGCATAAAATAGACCTTGGCCCTTTCACTCCATGGATTAAGATGAAAGTACATGTCCATCTTGTTGACCATTCTTCAAACTCTTCATTGGAAGTTTCTCCTTTGAACTTCGTGATGAGGAGAACCACTTTGTCCTTTACCCCTTTGAATTCATCCCTTTCTTCATCATTATTATCCTCATGTATCCTTGTAGAAGGTCTTCTATCATTCTAAGAGCCATCCATACATGTGAAATTAAAAGAAACATATGTGCCTTTTTCTTGATTCCAAAATGAAGAAGGCCCTTGATAAGCATTTCCTCCCCTAAACCTTGATGATGGTGGATTATTCTCCTTGTTAGCATGGCCAAACCCATTTGTATTAGAAAAACAAAAAGCCCTGTAACTTTGAAGAAAAACCCAATCCTTGTGTACCAAGCATAGGACTTCCACCATGTGATATCCCAAAGGATGCAGCGGCACCTTGATGCATGCCCTCACCCTTGAGTTCATTCCTAAAGGGATGATATTTCTTTCCTCATATCACTCTACACTCCTTCCACATCATGTTTTCTAACATACTTGCATGATCATCATCATACAGTCCATGCCTATGGAAAGATTCATGCTAGACATACCTGCATGGGTATCCATATTTCCATTCTCATCATGTATTTGACTCCCCTCCCCCAAATCCACTTGGGTATCCTCATCGAAAAATGCTTCCTCATTGTCATGTTCCACATTGGCTTGATACACATTGGCATCTTGCACAACTTATGCAAACTTTCTCGATCTTTCCCTTGGCATGGGGCTGAAGTGGTTTAACCCTTAAGCGATATATTCAATTTTTTATTTCTTTAGTTCTATAGGAGGCTTGTAATGTCTACTATCCAAATATGTGGTTTGCCTCACTTCAATCCAAAGAGAACCATTCTCTATTTTGGCATTTATGAAGTACTATTGAAAATGGAAAAATGGCTCTA